>NW_027640739.1:0-525097 GCF_949752795.1 Hyperoodon ampullatus | reverse complement strand
GCGGGAAATATGGGGTTTTGAGTCCCTTTCACTGAGGAAGGTGTAGGTCTTGTCTATTCCATAGTTGGTTTTTGGAACGGTACCTGTGCTTATATCAAACTCTGGTTTTATGCATCACCCCACCTCTCCTTCCCCCTTAAGCAGGCATAAGAGTGTTTTCTAAATGTGAGACACTGTTCTCTTTCCTAACTCAGTTCAAGTGTAGCCATGTTTACAGGATCTTCATAAGTGATATCTTATGATAAGTTTCTTTTTCTGTGTGACTTATTTCACTTAGAATCATCGTACCTGAATCCACCCATTTTGCTGCTACTGGTCTTATGACATTGATTTCATGGCTGAGGGATATTCCATCGTACGTAAGTACCACAATTTTTTGAACCATTTTTATATTTCCTGGGATATTTAAGGTGTACCCAAGTTGAGGTCCTTGTAAGCAGTGCAGCCCTAAATTTTGGGGTGGCTCTGTCTTATTGATTTTCAGTTTTCCCAAGGTATATTCCCTAGACTGGAAGTGCCCTTGGCTCTGTAGCTCTGTTGTTTACTTGTTTTAGGGAACACAATGCACTCCTCCAGAGAGGCAGTTGGCAATTTACATTCCGCCCATCAGCATAACAAGGCTCCCTGTTCTCCAGGGCCTGTCTTGCCTTTCTGGTTTTTACACATTTTGTGGATGTCCCTTTTGACCGGTGGGAAGTGATACTTCTTTGTAGTGGAGATTTGCATTGCCCGCTTGCTTGCTTGGCCAAAAAGGGCGTATGCGTTTTCTCCTGAATATATTCAGGAGAAAACGCATACGCCCTTTTTGGCCAAGTGCATCATTGTCGAAGTTGTGCCCCTCTTCCTGTGCTTTAAAGGCGATTCCAACGTACCTCTGGAAATCTGTTTCCTGCTATTCTGCCTCGCTTTCAAGTCCGCCTCGTTGCCTTCCCTCAACAGATTTTTGGACGATAGTTGTCCTTTATTACTCGGCCAGTTTGTGAATTGCTGTGCCCCTGAGCTCCATTTTTCAACTCGTTTTTGGTGAGCTGACCGCAAGTCCAAAATTTTGGTTCAGGATCTATACTGATTCCCAGTGGGTGGCTGAGACTTTGGTTAATTCTTCTTCCTGCCGGGAAATTACAGTGATATGTGCCCGTCCAAATGCCTAACAGCTACTCTCTCATTGGTTCTCCCTCTTCCCTTTCATCCTCTGCCAAATTGGCAACCTGTGCGAACCAGGAGGTTAAAGGGGCTGTCTCTCCAAGTTGGGAGGTTGATAATAAAGCAGATGGAAAGTCAAACCGGAGCACCAGGAGAGGGACTATTCGTTGAGTTTTAGAAACCTTTCGTATTCACAGTGTGTCCGTTCTCTAGGATTCCCGTACATGTTATATCTGTAGTAATATTCCCTTCAACCTGGAGAGTTGGGACCCATGGAATGTGTGCCATGCATTATTGCTTTAAAGGGTCTGCATTTGCTCACCCAATCTCACCAATCCTCTCAGTCCCAAGTGTCCAGCCTTATGCCACATCCAGCTGTCATTGTAGATAGGGTCATTTCAGGTTTCATCAGAGACCCTGAAGGAATTGTAAAGAATTTCCCAGTTTTTTTGTTTTATTTTTGAAATTCCTTTTTATAGTGGGTTTGAGCTGATTCTCGCTGCCATATTTATCCCAGTCTAGACACACTTGATTCCCTTACGGAGACATATCAATACATAGGTTTTAAGATTCTTACTAGTCAGATATATTCCTCTGCGGGAAATATGGGGTTTTGAGTCCCTTTCACTGAGGAAGGTGTAGGTCTTGTCTATTCCATAGTTGGTTTTTGGAACGGTACCTGTGCTTATATCAAACTCTGCTTTTATGCATCACCCCACCTCTCCTTCCCCCTTAAGCAGGCATAAGAGTGTTTTCTAAATGTGAGACACTGTTCTCTTTCCTAACTCAGTTCAAGTGTAGCCATGTTTACAGGATCTTCATAAGTGATATCTTATGATAAGTTTCTTTTTCTGTGTGACTTATTTCACTTAGAATCATCGTACCTGAATCCACCCATTTTGCTGCTACTGGTCTTATGACATTGATTTCATGGCTGAGGGATATTCCATCGTACGTAAGTACCACAATTTTTTGAACCATTTTTATATTTCCTGGGATATTTAAGGTGTACCCAAGTTGAGGTCCTTGTAAGCAGTGCAGCCCTAAATTTTGGGGTGGCTCTGCCTTATTTATTTTCAGTTTTCCCAAGGTATATTCCCTAGACTGGAAGTGCCCTTGGCTCTGTAGCTCTGTACTTTACTTGTTTTAGGGAACACAATGCACTCCTCCAGAGAGGCAGTTGGCAATTTACATCCCGCCCATCAGCATAACAAGGCTCCCTGTTCTCCAGGGCCTGTCTTGCCTTTCTGGTTTTTACACATTTTGTGGATGTCCCTTTTGACCGGTGGGAAGTGATACTTCTTTGTAGTGCAGATTTGCATTGCCCGCTTGCTTGCTTGGCCAAAAAGGGCGTATGCGTTTTCTCCTGAATATATTCAGGAGAAAACGCATACGCCCTTTTTGGCCAAGTGCATCATTGTCGAAGTTGTGCCCCTCTTCCTGTGCTTTAAAGGCGATTCCAACGTACCTCTGGAAATCTGTTTCCTGCTATTCTGCCTCGCTTTCAAGTCCGCCTCGTTGCCTTCCCTCAACAGATTTTTGGACGATAGTTGTCCTTTATTACTCGGCCAGTTTGTGAATTGCTGTGCCCCTGAGCTCCATTTTTCAACTCGTTTTTGGTGAGCTGACCGCAAGTCCAAAATTTTGGTTCAGGATCTATACTGATTCCCGGTGGGTGGCTGAGACTTTGGTTAATTCTTCTTCCTGCCGGGAAATTACAGTGATATGTGCCCGTCCAAATGCCTAACAGCTACTCTCTCATTGGTTCTCCCTCTTCCCTTTCATCCTCTGCCAAATTGGCAACCTGTGCGAACCAGGAGGTTAAAGGGGCTGTCTCTCCAAGTTGGGAGGTTGATAATAAAGCAGATGGAAAGTCAAACCGGAGCACCAGGAGAGGGACTATTCGTTGAGTTTTAGAAACCTTTCGTATTCACAGTGTGTCCGTTCTCTAGGATTCCCGTACATGTTATATCTGTAGTAATATTCCCTTCAACCTGGAGAGTTGGGACCCATGGAATGTGTGCCATGCATTATTGCTTTAAAGGGTCTGCATTTGCTCACCCAATCTCACCAATCCTCTCAGTCCCAAGTGTCCAGCCTTATGCCACATCCAGCTGTCATTGTAGATAGGGTCATTTCAGGTTTCATCAGAGACCCTGAAGGAATTGTAAAGAATTTCCCAGTTTTTTTGTTTTATTTTTGAAATTCCTTTTTATAGTGGGTTTGAGCTGATTCTCGCTGCCATATTTATCCCAGTCTAGACACACTTGATTCCCTTACGGAGACATATCAATACATAGGTTTTAAGATTCTTACTAGTCAGATATATTCCTCTGCGGGAAATATGGGGTTTTGAGTCCCTTTCACTGAGGAAGGTGTAGGTCTTGTCTATTCCATAGTTGGTTTTTGGAACGGTACCTGTGCTTATATCAAGCTCTGGTTTTATGCATCACCCCACCTCTCCTTCCCCCTTAAGCAGGCATAAGAGTGTTTTCTAAATGTGAGACACTGTTCTCTTTCCTAACTCAGTTCAAGTGTAGCCATGTTTACAGGATCTTCATAAGTGATATCTTATGATAAGTTTCTTTTTCTGTGTGACTTATTTCACTTAGAATCATCGTACCTGAATCCACCCATTTTGCTGCTACTGGTCTTATGACATTGATTTCATGGCTGAGGGATATTCCATCGTACGTAAGTACCACAATTTTTTGAACCATTTTTATATTTCCTGGGATATTTAAGGTGTACCCAAGTTGAGGTCCTTGTAAGCAGTGCAGCCCTAAATTTTGGGGTGGCTGTGTCTTTTTGATTTTCAGTTTTCCCAAGGTATATTCCCTAGACTGGAAGTGCCCTTGGCTCTGTAGCTCTGTTGTTTACTTGTTTTAGGGAACACAATGCACTCCTCCAGAGAGGCAGTTGGCAATTTACATCCCGCCCATCAGCATAACAAGGCTCCCTGTTCTCCAGGGCCTGTCTTGCCTTTCTGGTTTTTACACATTTTGTGGATGTCCCTTTTGACCGGTGGGAAGTGATACTTCTTTGTAGTGCAGATTTGCATTGCCCGCTTGCTTGCTTGGCCAAAAAGGGCGTATGCGTTTTCTCCTGAATATATTCAGGAGAAAACGCATACGCCCTTTTTGGCCAAGTGCATCATTGTCGAAGTTGTGCCCCTCTTCCTGTGCTTTAAAGGCGATTCCAACGTACCTCTGGAAATCTGTTTCCTGCTATTCTGCCTCGCTTTCAAGTCCGCCTCGTTGCCTTCCCTCAACAGATTTTTGGACGATAGTTGTCCTTTATTACTCGGCCAGTTTGTGAATTGCTGTGCCCCTGAGCTCCATTTTTCAACTCGTTTTTGGTGAGCTGACCGCAAGTCCAAAATTTTGGTTCAGGATCTATACTGATTCCCGGTGGGTGGCTGAGACTTTGGTTAATTCTTCTTCCTGCCGGGAAATTACAGTGATATGTGCCCGTCCAAATGCCTAACAGCTACTCTCTCATTGGTTCTCCCTCTTCCCTTTCATCCTCTGCCAAATTGGCAACCTGTGCGAACCAGGAGGTTAAAGGGGCTGTCTCTCCAAGTTGGGAGGTTGATAATAAAGCAGATGGAAAGTCAAACCGGAGCACCAGGAGAGGGACTATTCGTTGAGTTTTAGAAACCTTTCGTATTCACAGTGTGTCCGTTCTCTAGGATTCCCGTACATGTTATATCTGTAGTAATATTCCCTTCAACCTGGAGAGTTGGGACCCATGGAATGTGTGCCATGCATTATTGCTTTAAAGGGTCTGCATTTGCTCACCCAATCTCACCAATCCTCTCAGTCCCAAGTGTCCAGCCTTATGCCACATCCAGCTGTCATTGTAGATAGGGTCATTTCAGGTTTCATCAGAGACCCTGAAGGAATTGTAAAGAATTTCCCAGTTTTTTTGTTTTATTTTTGAAATTCCTTTTTATAGTGGGTTTGAGCTGATTCTCGCTGCCATATTTATCCCAGTCTAGACACACTTGATTCCCTTACGGAGACATATCAATACATAGGTTTTAAGATTCTTACTAGTCAGATATATTCCTCTGCGGGAAATATGGGGTTTTGAGTCCCTTTCACTGAGGAAGGTGTAGGTCTTGTCTATTCCATAGTTGGTTTTTGGAACGGTACCTGTGCTTATATCAAACTCTGGTTTTATGCATCACCCCACCTCTCCTTCCCCCTTAAGCAGGCATAAGAGTGTTTTCTAAATGTGAGACACTGTTCTCTTTCCTAACTCAGTTCAAGTGTAGCCATGTTTACAGGATCTTCATAAGTGATATCTTATGATAAGTTTCTTTTTCTGTGTGACTTATTTCACTTAGAATCATCGTACCTGAATCCACCCATTTTGCTGCTACTGGTCTTATGACATTGATTTCATGGCTGAGGGATATTCCATCGTACGTAAGTACCACAATTTTTTGAACCATTTTTATATTTCCTGGGATATTTAAGGTGTACCCAAGTTGAGGTCCTTGTAAGCAGTGCAGCCCTAAATTTTGGGGTGGCTGTGTCTTTTTGATTTTCAGTTTTCCCAAGGTATATTCCCTAGACTGGAAGTGCCCTTGGCTCTGTAGCTCTGTTGTTTACTTGTTTTAGGGAACACAATGCACTCCTCCAGAGAGGCAGTTGGCAATTTACATCCCGCCCATCAGCATAACAAGGCTCCCTGTTCTCCAGGGCCTGTCTTGCCTTTCTGGTTTTTACACATTTTGTGGATGTCCCTTTTGACCGGTGGGAAGTGATACTTCTTTGTAGTGCAGATTTGCATTGCCCGCTTGCTTGCTTGGCCAAAAAGGGCGTATGCGTTTTCTCCTGAATATATTCAGGAGAAAACGCATACGCCCTTTTTGGCCAAGTGCATCATTGTCGAAGTTGTGCCCCTCTTCCTGTGCTTTAAAGGCGATTCCAACGTACCTCTGGAAATCTGTTTCCTGCTATTCTGCCTCGCTTTCAAGTCCGCCTCGTTGCCTTCCCTCAACAGATTTTTGGACGATAGTTGTCCTTTATTACTCGGCCAGTTTGTGAATTGCTGTGCCCCTGAGCTCCATTTTTCAACTCGTTTTTGGTGAGCTGACCGCAAGTCCAAAATTTTGGTTCAGGATCTATACTGATTCCCGGTGGGTGGCTGAGACTTTGGTTAATTCTTCTTCCTGCCGGGAAATTACAGTGATATGTGCCCGTCCAAATGCCTAACAGCTACTCTCTCATTGGTTCTCCCTCTTCCCTTTCATCCTCTGCCAAATTGGCAACCTGTGCGAACCAGGAGGTTAAAGGGGCTGTCTCTCCAAGTTGGGAGGTTGATAATAAAGCAGATGGAAAGTCAAACCGGAGCACCAGGAGAGGGACTATTCGTTGAGTTTTAGAAACCTTTCGTATTCACAGTGTGTCCGTTCTCTAGGATTCCCGTACATGTTATATCTGTAGTAATATTCCCTTCAACCTGGAGAGTTGGGACCCATGGAATGTGTGCCATGCATTATTGCTTTAAAGGGTCTGCATTTGCTCACCCAATCTCACCAATCCTCTCAGTCCCAAGTGTCCAGCCTTATGCCACATCCAGCTGTCATTGTAGATAGGGTCATTTCAGGTTTCATCAGAGACCCTGAAGGAATTGTAAAGAATTTCCCAGTTTTTTTGTTTTATTTTTGAAATTCCTTTTTATAGTGGGTTTGAGCTGATTCTCGCTGCCATATTTATCCCAGTCTAGACACACTTGATTCCCTTACGGAGACATATCAATACATAGGTTTTAAGATTCTTACTAGTCAGATATATTCCTCTGCGGGAAATATGGGGTTTTGAGTCCCTTTCACTGAGGAAGGTGTAGGTCTTGTCTATTCCATAGTTGGTTTTTGGAACGGTACCTGTGCTTATATCAAACTCTGGTTTTATGCATCACCCCACCTCTCCTTCCCCCTTAAGCAGGCATAAGAGTGTTTTCTAAATGTGAGACACTGTTCTCTTTCCTAACTCAGTTCAAGTGTAGCCATGTTTACAGGATCTTCATAAGTGATATCTTATGATAAGTTTCTTTTTCTGTGTGACTTATTTCACTTAGAATCATCGTACCTGAATCCACCCATTTTGCTGCTACTGGTCTTATGACATTGATTTCATGGCTGAGGGATATTCCATCGTACGTAAGTACCACAATTTTTTGAACCATTTTTATATTTCCTGGGATATTTAAGGTGTACCCAAGTTGAGGTCCTTGTAAGCAGTGCAGCCCTAAATTTTGGGGTGGCTGTGTCTTTTTGATTTTCAGTTTTCCCAAGGTATATTCCCTAGACTGGAAGTGCCCTTGGCTCTGTAGCTCTGTTGTTTACTTGTTTTAGGGAACACAATGCACTCCTCCAGAGAGGCAGTTGGCAATTTACATCCCGCCCATCAGCATAACAAGGCTCCCTGTTCTCCAGGGCCTGTCTTGCCTTTCTGGTTTTTACACATTTTGTGGATGTCCCTTTTGACCGGTGGGAAGTGATACTTCTTTGTAGTGCAGATTTGCATTGCCCGCTTGCTTGCTTGGCCAAAAAGGGCGTATGCGTTTTCTCCTGAATATATTCAGGAGAAAACACATACGCCCTTTTTGGCCAAGTGCATCATTGTCGAAGTTGTGCCCCTCTTCCTGTGCTTTAAAGGCGATTCCAACGTACCTCTGGAAATCTGTTTCCTGCTATTCTGCCTCGCTTTCAAGTCCGCCTCGTTGCCTTCCCTCAACAGATTTTTGGACGATAGTTGTCCTTTATTACTCGGCCAGTTTGTGAATTGCTGTGCCCCTGAGCTCCATTTTTCAACTCGTTTTTGGTGAGCTGACCGCAAGTCCAAAATTTTGGTTCAGGATCTATACTGATTCCCGGTGGGTGGCTGAGACTTTGGTTAATTCTTCTTCCTGCCGGGAAATTACAGTGATATGTGCCCGTCCAAATGCCTAACAGCTACTCTCTCATTGGTTCTCCCTCTTCCCTTTCATCCTCTGCCAAATTGGCAACCTGTGCGAACCAGGAGGTTAAAGGGGCTGTCTCTCCAAGTTGGGAGGTTGATAATAAAGCAGATGGAAAGTCAAACCGGAGCACCAGGAGAGGGACTATTCGTTGAGTTTTAGAAACCTTTCGTATTCACAGTGTGTCCGTTCTCTAGGATTCCCGTACATGTTATATCTGTAGTAATATTCCCTTCAACCTGGAGAGTTGGGACCCATGGAATGTGTGCCATGCATTATTGCTTTAAAGGGTCTGCATTTGCTCACCCAATCTCACCAATCCTCTCAGTCCCAAGTGTCCAGCCTTATGCCACATCCAGCTGTCATTGTAGATAGGGTCATTTCAGGTTTCATCAGAGACCCTGAAGGAATTGTAAAGAATTTCCCAGTTTTTTTGTTTTGTTTTTGAAATTCCTTTTTATAGTGGGTTTGAGCTGATTCTCGCTGCCATATTTATCCCAGTCTAGACACACTTGATTCCCTTACGGAGACATATCAATACATAGGTTTTAAGATTCTTACTAGTCAGATATATTCCTCTGCGGGAAATATGGGGTTTTGAGTCCCTTTCACTGAGGAAGGTGTAGGTCTTGTCTATTCCATAGTTGGTTTTTGGAACGGTACCTGTGCTTATATCAAACTCTGGTTTTATGCATCACCCCACCTCTCCTTCCCCCTTAAGCAGGCATAAGAGTGTTTTCTAAATGTGAGACACTGTTCTCTTTCCTAACTCAGTTCAAGTGTAGCCATGTTTACAGGATCTTCATAAGTGATATCTTATGATAAGTTTCTTTTTCTGTGTGACTTATTTCACTTAGAATCATCGTACCTGAATCCACCCATTTTGCTGCTACTGGTCTTATGACATTGATTTCATGGCTGAGGGATATTCCATCGTACGTAAGTACCACAATTTTTTGAACCATTTTTATATTTCCTGGGATATTTAAAGTGTACCCAAGTTGAGGTCCTTGTAAGCAGTGCAGCCCTAAATTTTGGGGTGGCTGTGTCTTTTTGATTTTCAGTTTTCCCAAGGTATATTCCCTAGACTGGAAGTGCCCTTGGCTCTGTAGCTCTGTTGTTTACTTGTTTTAGGGAACACAATGCACTCCTCCAGAGAGGCAGTTGGCAATTTACATCCCGCCCATCAGCATAACAAGGCTCCCTGTTCTCCAGGGCCTGTCTTGCCTTTCTGGTTTTTACACATTTTGTGGATGTCCCTTTTGACCGGTGGGAAGTGATACTTCTTTGTAGTGCAGATTTGCATTGCCCGCTTGCTTGCTTGGCCAAAAAGGGCGTATGCGTTTTCTCCTGAATATATTCAGGGGAAAACGCATACGCCCTTTTTGGCCAAGTGCATCATTGTCGAAGTTGTGCCCCTCTTCCTGTGCTTTAAAGGCGATTCCAACGTACCTCTTGAAATCTGTTTCCTGCTATTCTGCCACACTTTCAAGTCCGCCTCATTGCCTTCCCTCAACAGATTTTTGGACGATAGTTGTCCTTTATTACTCGGCCAGTTTGTGAATTGCTGTGCCCCTGAGCTCCATTTTTCAACTCGTTTTTGGTGAGCTGACCGCAAGTCCAAAATTTTGGTTCAGGATCTATACTGATTCCCGGTGGGTGGCTGAGACTTTGGTTAATTCTTCTTCCTGCCGGGAAATTACAGTGATATGTGCCCGTCCAAATGCCTAACAGCTACTCTCTCATTGGTTCTCCCTCTTCCCTTTCATCCTCTGCCAAATTGGCAACCTGTGCGAACCAGGAGGTTAAAGGGGCTGTCTCTCCTAGTTGGGAGGTTGATAATAAAGCAGATGGAAAGTCAAACCGGAGCACCAGGAGAGGGACTATTCGTTGAGTTTTAGAAACCTTTCGTATTCACAGTGTGTCCGTTCTCTAGGATTCCCGTACATGTTATATCTGTAGTAATATTCCCTTCAACCTGGAGAGTTGGGACCCATGGAATGTGTGCCATGCATTATTGCTTTAAAGGGTCTGCATTTGCTCACCCAATCTCACCAATCCTCTCAGTCCCAAGTGTCCAGCCTTATGCCACATCCAGCTGTCATTGTAGATAGGGTCATTTCAGGTTTCATCAGAGACCCTGAAGGAATTGTAAAGAATTTCCCAGTTTTTTTGTTTTGTTTTTGAAATTCCTTTTTATAGTGGGTTTGAGCTGATTCTCGCTGCCATGTTTATGCCAGTCTAGACACACTTGATTCCCTTACGGAGACATATCAATACATAGGTTTTAAGATTCTTACTAGTCAGATATATTCCTCTGCGGGAAATATGGGGTTTTGAGTCCCTTTCACTGAGGAAGGTGTAGGTCTTGTCTATTCCATAGTTGGTTTTTGGAACGGTACCTGTGCTTATATCAAACTCTGGTTTTATGCATCACCCCACCTCTCCTTCCCCCTTAAGCAGGCATAAGAGTGTTTTCTAAATGTGAGACACTGTTCTCTTTCCTAACTCAGTTCAAGTGTAGCCATGTTTACAGGATCTTCATAAGTGATAACTTATGATAAGTTTCTTTTTCTGTGTGACTTATTTCACTTAGAATCATCGTACCTGCATCCACCCATTTTGCTGCTACTGGTCTTATGACATTGATTTCATGGCTGAGGGATATTCCATCGTACGTAAGTACCACAATTTTTTGAACCAATTTTATATTTACTGGGATATTTAAGGTGTACCCAAGTTGAGGTCCTTGTAAGCAGTGCAGCCCTAAATTTTGGGGTGGCTCTGTCTTATTGATTTTCAGTTTTTCCCAGGTATATTCCCTAGACTGGAAGTGCCCTTGGCTCTGTAGCTCTGTTGTTTACTTGTTTTAGGGAACACAATGCACTCCTCCAGAGAGGCAGTTGGCAATTTACATCCCGCCCATCAGCATAACAAGGCTCCCTGTTCTCCAGGGCCTGTCTTGCCTTTCTGGTTTTACACATTTTGTGGATGTCCCTTTTGACCGGTGGGAAGTGATACTTCTTTGTAGTGCAGATTTGCATTGCCCGCTTGCTTGCTTGGCCAAAAAGGGCGTATGCGTTTTCTCCTGAATATATTCAGGAGAAAACGCATACGCCCTTTTTGGCCAAGTGCATCATTGTCGAAGTTGTGCCCCTCTTCCTGTGCTTTAAAGGCGATTCCAACGTACCTCTTGAAATCTGTTTCCTGCTATTCTGCCTCGCTTTCAAGTCCGCCTCGTTGCCTTCCCTCAACAGATTTTTGGACGATAGTTGTCCTTTATTACTCAGCCAGTTTGTGAATTGCTGTGCCCCTGAGCTCCATTTTTCAACTCGTTTTTGGTGAGCTGACCGCAAGTCCAAAATTTTGGTTCAGGATCTATACTGATTCCCGGTGGGTGGCTGAGACTTTGGTTAATTCTTCTTCCTGCCGGGAAATTACAGTGATATGTGCCCGTCCAAATGCCTAACAGCTACTCTCTCATTGGTTCTCCCTCTTCCCTTTCATCCTCTGCCAAATTGGCAACCTGTGCGAACCAGGAGGTTAAAGGGGCTGTCTCTCCAAGTTGGGAGGTTGATAATAAAGCAGATGGAAAGTCAAACCGGAGCACCAGCAGAGGGACTATTCGTTGAGTTTTAGAAACCTTTCGTATTCACAGTGTGTCCGTTCTCTAGGATTCCCGTACATGTTATATCTGTAGTAATATTCCCTTCAACCTGGAGAGTTGGGACCCATGGAATGTGTGCCATGCATTATTGCTTTAAAGGGTCTGCATTTGCTCACCCAATCTCACCAATCCTCTCAGTCCCAAGTGTCCAGCCTTATGCCACATCCAGCTGTCATTGTAGATAGGGTCATTTCAGGTTTCATCAGAGACCCTGAAGGAATTGTAAAGAATTTCCCAGTTTTTTTGTTTTATTTTTGAAATTCCTTTTTATAGTGGGTTTGAGCTGATTCTCGCTGCCATATTTATCCCAGTCTAGACACACTTGATTCCCTTACGGAGACATATCAATACATAGGTTTTAAGATTCTTACTAGTCAGATATATTCCTCTGCGGGAAATATGGGGTTTTGAGTCCCTTTCACTGAGGAAGGTGTAGGTCTTGTCTATTCCATAGTTGGTTTTTGGAACGGTACCTGTGCTTATATCAAGCTCTGGTTTTATGCATCACCCCACCTCTCCTTCCCCCTTAAGCAGGCATAAGAGTGTTTTCTAAATGTGAGACACTGTTCTCTTTCCTAACTCAGTTCAAGTGTAGCCATGTTTACAGGATCTTCATAAGTGATATCTTATGATAAGTTTCTTTTTCTGTGTGACTTATTTCACTTAGAATCATCGTACCTGAATCCACCCATTTTGCTGCTACTGGTCTTATGACATTGATTTCATGGCTGAGGGATATTCCATCGTACGTAAGTACCACAATTTTTTGAACCATTTTTATATTTCCTGGGATATTTAAGGTGTACCCAAGTTGAGGTCCTTGTAAGCAGTGCAGCCTTAAATTTTGGGGTGGCTCTGCCTTATTTATTTTCAGTTTTCCCAAGGTATATTCCCTAGACTGGAAGTGCCCTTGGCTCTGTAGCTCTGTACTTTACTTGTTTTAGGGAACACAATGCACTCCTCCAGAGAGGCAGTTGGCAATTTACATCCCGCCCATCAGCATAACAAGGCTCCCTGTTCTCCAGGGCCTGTCTTGCCTTTCTGGTTTTTACACATTTTGTGGATGTCCCTTTTGACCGGTGGGAAGTGATACTTCTTTGTAGTGCAGATTTGCATTGCCCGCTTGCTTGCTTGGCCAAAAAGGGCGTATGCGTTTTCTCCTGAATATATTCAGGAGAAAACGCATACGCCCTTTTTGGCCAAGTGCATCATTGTCGAAGTTGTGCCCCTCTTCCTGTGCTTTAAAGGCGATTCCAACGTACCTCTGGAAATCTGTTTCCTGCTATTCTGCCTCGCTTTCAAGTCCGCCTCGTTGCCTTCCCTCAACAGATTTTTGGACGATAGTTGTCCTTTATTACTCGGCCAGTTTGTGAATTTCTGTGCCCCTGAGCTCCATTTTTCAACTCGTTTTTGGTGAGCTGACCGCAAGTCCAAAATTTTGGTTCAGGATCTATACTGATTCCCGGTGGGTGGCTGAGACTTTGGTTAATTCTTCTTCCTGCCGGGAAATTACAGTGATATGTGCCCGTCCAAATGCCTAACAGCTACTCTCTCATTGGTTCTCCCTCTTCCCTTTCATCCTCTGCCAAATTGGCAACCTGTGCGAACCAGGAGGTTAAAGGGGCTGTCTCTCCAAGTTGGGAGGTTGATAATAAAGCAGATGGAAAGTCAAACCGGAGCACCAGGAGAGGGACTATTCGTTGAGTTTTAGAAACCTTTCGTATTCACAGTGTGTCCGTTCTCTAGGATTCCCGTACATGTTATATCTGTAGTAATATTCCCTTCAACCTGGAGAGTTGGGACCCATGGAATGTGTGCCATGCATTATTGCTTTAAAGGGTCTGCATTTGCTCACCCAATCTCACCAATCCTCTCAGTCCCAAGTGTCCAGCCTTATGCCACATCCAGCTGTCATTGTAGATAGGGTCATTTCAGGTTTCATCAGAGACCCTGAAGGAATTGTAAAGAATTTCCCAGTTTTTTTGTTTTGTTTTTGAAATTCCTTTTTATAGTGGGTTTGAGCTGATTCTCGCTGCCATATTTATCCCAGTCTAGACACACTTGATTCCCTTACGGAGACATATCAATACATAGGTTTTAAGATTCTTACTAGTCAGATATATTCCTCTGCGGGAAATATGGGGTTTTGAGTCCCTTTCACTGAGGAAGGTGTAGGTCTTGTCTATTCCATAGTTGGTTTTTGGAACGGTACCTGTGCTTATATCAAACTCTGGTTTTATGCATCACCCCACCTCTCCTTCCCCCTTAAGCAGGCATAAGAGTGTTTTCTAAATGTGAGACACTGTTCTCTTTCCTAACTCAGTTCAAGTGTAGCCATGTTTACAGGATCTTCATAAGTGATATCTTATGATAAGTTTCTTTTTCTGTGTGACTTATTTCACTTAGAATCATCGTACCTGAATCCACCCATTTTGCTGCTACTGGTCTTATGACATTGATTTCATGGCTGAGGGATATTCCATCGTACGTAAGTACCACAATTTTTTGAACCATTTTTATATTTCCTGGGATATTTAAAGTGTACCCAAGTTGAGGTCCTTGTAAGCAGTGCAGCCCTAAATTTTGGGGTGGCTGTGTCTTTTTGATTTTCAGTTTTCCCAAGGTATATTCCCTAGACTGGAAGTGCCCTTGGCTCTGTAGCTCTGTTGTTTACTTGTTTTAGGGAACACAATGCACTCCTCCAGAGAGGCAGTTGGCAATTTACATCCCGCCCATCAGCATAACAAGGCTCCCTGTTCTCCAGGGCCTGTCTTGCCTTTCTGGTTTTTACACATTTTGTGGATGTCCCTTTTGACCGGTGGGAAGTGATACTTCTTTGTAGTGCAGATTTGCATTGCCCGCTTGCTTGCTTGGCCAAAAAGGGCGTATGCGTTTTCTCCTGAATATATTCAGGGGAAAACGCATACGCCCTTTTTGGCCAAGTGCATCATTGTCGAAGTTGTGCCCCTCTTCCTGTGCTTTAAAGGCGATTCCAACGTACCTCTTGAAATCTGTTTCCTGCTATTCTGCCACGCTTTCAAGTCCGCCTCGTTGCCTTCCCTCAACAGATTTTTGGACGATAGTTGTCCTTTATTACTCGGCCAGTTTGTGAATTGCTGTGCCCCTGAGCTCCATTTTTCAACTCGTTTTTGGTGAGCTGACCGCAAGTCCAAAATTTTGGTTCAGGATCTATACTGATTCCCGGTGGGTGGCTGAGACTTTGGTTAATTCTTCTTCCTGCCGGGAAATTACAGTGATATGTGCCCGTCCAAATGCCTAACAGCTACTCTCTCATTGGTTCTCCCTCTTCCCTTTCATCCTCTGCCAAATTGGCAACCTGTGCGAACCAGGAGGTTAAAGGGGCTGTCTCTCCTAGTTGGGAGGTTGATAATAAAGCAGATGGAAAGTCAAACCGGAGCACCAGGAGAGGGACTATTCGTTGAGTTTTAGAAACCTTTCGTATTCACAGTGTGTCCGTTCTCTAGTTTTCCCGTACATGTTATATCTGTAGTAATATTCCCTTCAACCTGGAGAGTTGGGACCCATGGAATGTGTGCCATGCATTATTGCTTTAAAGGGTCTGCATTTGCTCACCCAATCTCACCAATCCTCTCAGTCCCAAGTGTCCAGCCTTATGCCACATCCAGCTGTCATTGTAGATAGGGTCATTTCAGGTTTCATCAGAGACCCTGAAGGAATTGTAAAGAATTTCCCAGTTTTTTTGTTTTATTTTTGAAATTCCTTTTTATAGTGGGTTTGAGCTGATTCTCGCTGCCATATTTATCCCAGTCTAGACACACTTGATTCCCTTACGGAGACATATCAATACATAGGTTTTAAGATTCTTACTAGTCAGATATATTCCTCTGCGGGAAATATGGGGTTTTGAGTCCCTTTCACTGAGGAAGGTGTAGGTCTTGTCTATTCCATAGTTGGTTTTTGGAACGGTACCTGTGCTTATATCAAACTCTGGTTTTATGCATCACCCCACCTCTCCTTCCCCCTTAAGCAGGCATAAGAGTGTTTTCTAAATGTGAGACACTGTTCTCTTTCCTAACTCAGTTCAAGTGTAGCCATGTTTACAGGATCTTCATAAGTGATAACTTATGATAAGTTTCTTTTTCTCTGTGACTTATTTCACTTAGAATCATCGTACCTGAATCCACCCATTTTGCTGCTACTGGTCTTATGACATTGATTTCATGGCTGAGGGATATTCCATCGTACGTAAGTACCACAATTTTTTGAACCAATTTTATATTTACTGGGATATTTAAGGTGTACCCAAGTTGAGGTCCTTGTAAGCAGTGCAGCCCTAAATTTTGGGGTGGCTCTGTCTTATTGATTTTCAGTTTTTCCCAGGTATATTCCCTAGACTGGAAGTGCCCTTGGCTCTGTAGCTCTGTTGTTTACTTGTTTTAGGGAACACAATGCACTCCTCCAGAGAGGCAGTTGGCAATTTACATCCCGCCCATCAGCATAACAAGGCTCCCTGTTCTCCAGGGCCTGTCTTGCCTTTCTGGTTTTACACATTTTGGGGATGTCCCTTTTGACCGGTGGGAAGTGATACTTCTTTGTAGTGCAGATTTGCATTGCCCGCTTGCTTGCTTGGCCAAAAAGGGCGTATGCGTTTTCTCCTGAATATATTCAGGAGAAAACGCATACGCCCTTTTTGGCCAAGTGCATCATTGTCGAAGTTGTGCCCCTCTTCCTGTGCTTTAAAGGCGATTCCAACGTACCTCTTGAAATCTGTTTCCTGCTATTCTGCCTCGCTTTCAAGTCCGCCTCGTTGCCTTCCCTCAACAGATTTTTGGACGATAGTTGTCCTTTATTACTCGGCCAGTTTGTGAATTGCTGTGCCCCTGAGCTCCATTTTTCAACTCGTTTTTGGTGAGCTGACCGCAAGTCCAAAATTTTGGTTCAGGATCTATACTGATTCCCGGTGGGTGGCTGAGACTTTGGTTAATTCTTCTTCCTGCCGGGAAATTACAGTGATATGTGCCCGTCCAAATGCCTAACAGCTACTCTCTCATTGGTTCTCCCTCTTCCCTTTCATCCTCTGCCAAATTGGCAACCTGTGCGAACCAGGAGGTTAAAGGGGC
This sequence comes from Hyperoodon ampullatus, assembly GCF_949752795.1. NCBI lineage: Eukaryota > Metazoa > Chordata > Mammalia > Artiodactyla > Ziphiidae > Hyperoodon > Hyperoodon ampullatus. The sequence goes on along the minus strand of NW_027640739.1, from coordinate 508,213 downwards.
TGTCTCTCCAAGTTGGGAGGTTGATAATAAAGCAGATGGAAAGTCAAACCGGAGCACCAGCAGAGGGACTATTCGTTGAGTTTTAGAAACCTTTCGTATTCACAGTGTGTCCGTTCTCTAGGATTCCCGTACATGTTATATCTGTAGTAATATTCCCTTCAACCTGGAGAGTTGGGACCCATGGAATGTGTGCCATGCATTATTGCTTTAAAGGGTCTGCATTTGCTCACCCAATCTCACCAATCCTCTCAGTCCCAAGTGTCCAGCCTTATGCCACATCCAGCTGTCATTGTAGATAGGGTCATTTCAGGTTTCATCAGAGACCCTGAAGGAATTGTAAAGAATTTCCCAGTTTTTTTGTTTTATTTTTGAAATTCCTTTTTATAGTGGGTTTGAGCTGATTCTCGCTGCCATATTTATCCCAGTCTAGACACACTTGATTCCCTTACGGAGACATATCAATACATAGGTTTTAAGATTCTTACTAGTCAGACATATTCCTCTGCGGGAAATATGGGGTTTTGAGTCCCTTTCACTGAGGAAGGTGTAGGTCTTGTCTATTCCATAGTTGGTTTTTGGAACGGTACCTGTGCTTATATCAAACTCTGGTTTTATGCATCACCCCACCTCTCCTTCCCCCTTAAGCAGGCATAAGAGTGTTTTCTAAATGTGAGACACTGTTCTCTTTCCTAACTCAGTTCAAGTGTAGCCATGTTTACAGGATCTTCATAAGTGATATCTTATGATAAGTTTCTTTTTCTGTGTGACTTATTTCACTTAGAATCATCGTACCTGAATCCACCCATTTTGCTGCTACTGGTCTTATGACATTGATTTCATGGCTGAGGGATATTCCATCGTACGTAAGTACCACAATTTTTTGAACCATTTTTATATTTCCTGGGATATTTAAGGTGTACCCAAGTTGAGGTCCTTGTAAGCAGTGCAGCCCTAAATTTTGGGGTGGCTCTGCCTTATTTATTTTCAGTTTTCCCAAGGTATATTCCCTAGACTGGAAGTGCCCTTGGCTCTGTAGCTCTGTACTTTACTTGTTTTAGGGAACACAATGCACTCCTCCAGAGAGGCAGTTGGCAATTTACATCCCGCCCATCAGCATAACAAGGCTCCCTGTTCTCCAGGGCCTGTCTTGCCTTTCTGGTTTTTACACATTTTGTGGATGTCCCTTTTGACCGGTGGGAAGTGATACTTCTTTGTAGTGCAGATTTGCATTGCCCGCTTGCTTGCTTGGCCAAAAAGGGCGTATGCGTTTTCTCCTGAATATATTCAGGAGAAAACGCATACGCCCTTTTTGGCCAAGTGCATCATTGTCGAAGTTGTGCCCCTCTTCCTGTGCTTTAAAGGCGATTCCAACGTACCTCTGGAAATCTGTTTCCTGCTATTCTGCCTCGCTTTCAAGTCCGCCTCGTTGCCTTCCCTCAACAGATTTTTGGACGATAGTTGTCCTTTATTACTCGGCCAGTTTGTGAATTGCTGTGCCCCTGAGCTCCATTTTTCAACTCGTTTTTGGTGAGCTGACCGCAAGTCCAAAATTTTGGTTCAGGATCTATACTGATTCCCGGTGGGTGGCTGAGACTTTGGTTAATTCTTCTTCCTGCCGGGAAATTACAGTGATATGTGCCCGTCCAAATGCCTAACAGCTACTCTCTCATTGGTTCTCCCTCTTCCCTTTCATCCTCTGCCAAATTGGCAACCTGTGCGAACCAGGAGGTTAAAGGGGCTGTCTCTCCAAGTTGGGAGGTTGATAATAAAGCAGATGGAAAGTCAAACCGGAGCACCAGGAGAGGGACTATTCGTTGAGTTTTAGAAACCTTTCGTATTCACAGTGTGTCCGTTCTCTAGGATTCCCGTACATGTTATATCTGTAGTAATATTCCCTTCAACCTGGAGAGTTGGGACCCATGGAATGTGTGCCATGCATTATTGCTTTAAAGGGTCTGCATTTGCTCACCCAATCTCACCAATCCTCTCAGTCCCAAGTGTCCAGCCTTATGCCACATCCAGCTGTCATTGTAGATAGGGTCATTTCAGGTTTCATCAGAGACCCTGAAGGAATTGTAAAGAATTTCCCAGTTTTTTTGTTTTGTTTTTGAAATTCCTTTTTATAGTGGGTTTGAGCTGATTCTCGCTGCCATATTTATCCCAGTCTAGACACACTTGATTCCCTTACGGAGACATATCAATACATAGGTTTTAAGATTCTTACTAGTCAGATATATTCCTCTGCGGGAAATATGGGGTTTTGAGTCCCTTTCACTGAGGAAGGTGTAGGTCTTGTCTATTCCATAGTTGGTTTTTGGAACGGTACCTGTGCTTATATCAAACTCTGGTTTTATGCATCACCCCACCTCTCCTTCCCCCTTAAGCAGGCATAAGAGTGTTTTCTAAATGTGAGACACTGTTCTCTTTCCTAACTCAGTTCAAGTGTAGCCATGTTTACAGGATCTTCATAAGTGATATCTTATGATAAGTTTCTTTTTCTGTGTGACTTATTTCACTTAGAATCATCGTACCTGAATCCACCCATTTTGCTGCTACTGGTCTTATGACATTGATTTCATGGCTGAGGGATATTCCATCGTACGTAAGTACCACAATTTTTTGAACCATTTTTATATTTCCTGGGATATTTAAAGTGTACCCAAGTTGAGGTCCTTGTAAGCAGTGCAGCCCTAAATTTTGGGGTGGCTGTGTCTTTTTGATTTTCAGTTTTCCCAAGGTATATTCCCTAGACTGGAAGTGCCCTTGGCTCTGTAGCTCTGTTGTTTACTTGTTTTAGGGAACACAATGCACTCCTCCAGAGAGGCAGTTGGCAATTTACATCCCGCCCATCAGCATAACAAGGCTCCCTGTTCTCCAGGGCCTGTCTTGCCTTTCTGGTTTTTACACATTTTGTGGATGTCCCTTTTGACCGGTGGGAAGTGATACTTCTTTGTAGTGCAGATTTGCATTGCCCGCTTGCTTGCTTGGCCAAAAAGGGCGTATGCGTTTTCTCCTGAATATATTCAGGGGAAAACGCATACGCCCTTTTTGGCCAAGTGCATCATTGTCGAAGTTGTGCCCCTCTTCCTGTGCTTTAAAGGCGATTCCAACGTACCTCTTGAAATCTGTTTCCTGCTATTCTGCCACGCTTTCAAGTCCGCCTCGTTGCCTTCCCTCAACAGATTTTTGGACGATAGTTGTCCTTTATTACTCGGCCAGTTTGTGAATTGCTGTGCCCCTGAGCTCCATTTTTCAACTCGTTTTTGGTGAGCTGACCGCAAGTCCAAAATTTTGGTTCAGGATCTATACTGATTCCCGGTGGGTGGCTGAGACTTTGGTTAATTCTTCTTCCTGCCGGGAAATTACAGTGATATGTGCCCGTCCAAATGCCTAACAGCTACTCTCTCATTGGTTCTCCCTCTTCCCTTTCATCCTCTGCCAAATTGGCAACCTGTGCGAACCAGGAGGTTAAAGGGGCTGTCTCTCCTAGTTGGGAGGTTGATAATAAAGCAGATGGAAAGTCAAACCGGAGCACCAGGAGAGGGACTATTCGTTGAGTTTTAGAAACCTTTCGTATTCACAGTGTGTCCGTTCTCTAGTTTTCCCGTACATGTTATATCTGTAGTAATATTCCCTTCAACCTGGAGAGTTGGGACCCATGGAATGTGTGCCATGCATTATTGCTTTAAAGGGTCTGCATTTGCTCACCCAATCTCACCAATCCTCTCAGTCCCAAGTGTCCAGCCTTATGCCACATCCAGCTGTCATTGTAGATAGGGTCATTTCAGGTTTCATCAGAGACCCTGAAGGAATTGTAAAGAATTTCCCAGTTTTTTTGTTTTATTTTTGAAATTCCTTTTTATAGTGGGTTTGAGCTGATTCTCGCTGCCATATTTATCCCAGTCTAGACACACTTGATTCCCTTACGGAGACATATCAATACATAGGTTTTAAGATTCTTACTAGTCAGATATATTCCTCTGCGGGAAATATGGGGTTTTGAGTCCCTTTCACTGAGGAAGGTGTAGGTCTTGTCTATTCCATAGTTGGTTTTTGGAACGGTACCTGTGCTTATATCAAACTCTGGTTTTATGCATCACCCCACCTCTCCTTCCCCCTTAAGCAGGCATAAGAGTGTTTTCTAAATGTGAGACACTGTTCTCTTTCCTAACTCAGTTCAAGTGTAGCCATGTTTACAGGATCTTCATAAGTGATAACTTATGATAAGTTTCTTTTTCTCTGTGACTTATTTCACTTAGAATCATCGTACCTGAATCCACCCATTTTGCTGCTACTGGTCTTATGACATTGATTTCATGGCTGAGGGATATTCCATCGTACGTAAGTACCACAATTTTTTGAACCAATTTTATATTTACTGGGATATTTAAGGTGTACCCAAGTTGAGGTCCTTGTAAGCAGTGCAGCCCTAAATTTTGGGGTGGCTCTGTCTTATTGATTTTCAGTTTTTCCCAGGTATATTCCCTAGACTGGAAGTGCCCTTGGCTCTGTAGCTCTGTTGTTTACTTGTTTTAGGGAACACAATGCACTCCTCCAGAGAGGCAGTTGGCAATTTACATCCCGCCCATCAGCATAACAAGGCTCCCTGTTCTCCAGGGCCTGTCTTGCCTTTCTGGTTTTACACATTTTGGGGATGTCCCTTTTGACCGGTGGGAAGTGATACTTCTTTGTAGTGCAGATTTGCATTGCCCGCTTGCTTGCTTGGCCAAAAAGGGCGTATGCGTTTTCTCCTGAATATATTCAGGAGAAAACGCATACGCCCTTTTTGGCCAAGTGCATCATTGTCGAAGTTGTGCCCCTCTTCCTGTGCTTTAAAGGCGATTCCAACGTACCTCTTGAAATCTGTTTCCTGCTATTCTGCCTCGCTTTCAAGTCCGCCTCGTTGCCTTCCCTCAACAGATTTTTGGACGATAGTTGTCCTTTATTACTCGGCCAGTTTGTGAATTGCTGTGCCCCTGAGCTCCATTTTTCAACTCGTTTTTGGTGAGCTGACCGCAAGTCCAAAATTTTGGTTCAGGATCTATACTGATTCCCGGTGGGTGGCTGAGACTTTGGTTAATTCTTCTTCCTGCCGGGAAATTACAGTGATATGTGCCCGTCCAAATGCCTAACAGCTACTCTCTCATTGGTTCTCCCTCTTCCCTTTCATCCTCTGCCAAATTGGCAACCTGTGCGAACCAGGAGGTTAAAGGGGCTGTCTCTCCAAGTTGGGAGGTTGATAATAAAGCAGATGGAAAGTCAAACCGGAGCACCAGCAGAGGGACTATTCGTTGAGTTTTAGAAACCTTTCGTATTCACAGTGTGTCCGTTCTCTAGGATTCCCGTACATGTTATATCTGTAGTAATATTCCCTTCAACCTGGAGAGTTGGGACCCATGGAATGTGTGCCATGCATTATTGCTTTAAAGGGTCTGCATTTGCTCACCCAATCTCACCAATCCTCTCAGTCCCAAGTGTCCAGCCTTATGCCACATCCAGCTGTCATTGTAGATAGGGTCATTTCAGGTTTCATCAGAGACCCTGAAGGAATTGTAAAGAATTTCCCAGTTTTTTTGTTTTATTTTTGAAATTCCTTTTTATAGTGGGTTTGAGCTGATTCTCGCTGCCATATTTATCCCAGTCTAGACACACTTGATTCCCTTACGGAGACATATCAATACATAGGTTTTAAGATTCTTACTAGTCAGACATATTCCTCTGCGGGAAATATGGGGTTTTGAGTCCCTTTCACTGAGGAAGGTGTAGGTCTTGTCTATTCCATAGTTGGTTTTTGGAACGGTACCTGTGCTTATATCAAACTCTGGTTTTATGCATCACCCCACCTCTCCTTCCCCCTTAAGCAGGCATAAGAGTGTTTTCTAAATGTGAGACACTGTTCTCTTTCCTAACTCAGTTCAAGTGTAGCCATGTTTACAGGATCTTCATAAGTGATATCTTATGATAAGTTTCTTTTTCTGTGTGACTTATTTCACTTAGAATCATCGTACCTGAATCCACCCATTTTGCTGCTACTGGTCTTATGACATTGATTTCATGGCTGAGGGATATTCCATCGTACGTAAGTACCACAATTTTTTGAACCATTTTTATATTTCCTGGGATATTTAAGGTGTACCCAAGTTGAGGTCCTTGTAAGCAGTGCAGCCCTAAATTTTGGGGTGGCTCTGCCTTATTTATTTTCAGTTTTCCCAAGGTATATTCCCTAGACTGGAAGTGCCCTTGGCTCTGTAGCTCTGTACTTTACTTGTTTTAGGGAACACAATGCACTCCTCCAGAGAGGCAGTTGGCAATTTACATCCCGCCCATCAGCATAACAAGGCTCCCTGTTCTCCAGGGCCTGTCTTGCCTTTCTGGTTTTTACACATTTTGTGGATGTCCCTTTTGACCGGTGGGAAGTGATACTTCTTTGTAGTGCAGATTTGCATTGCCCGCTTGCTTGCTTGGCCAAAAAGGGCGTATGCGTTTTCTCCTGAATATATTCAGGAGAAAACGCATACGCCCTTTTTGGCCAAGTGCATCATTGTCGAAGTTGTGCCCCTCTTCCTGTGCTTTAAAGGCGATTCCAACGTACCTCTGGAAATCTGTTTCCTGCTATTCTGCCTCGCTTTCAAGTCCGCCTCGTTGCCTTCCCTCAACAGATTTTTGGACGATAGTTGTCCTTTATTACTCGGCCAGTTTGTGAATTGCTGTGCCCCTGAGCTCCATTTTTCAACTCGTTTTTGGTGAGCTGACCGCAAGTCCAAAATTTTGGTTCAGGATCTATACTGATTCCCGGTGGGTGGCTGAGACTTTGGTTAATTCTTCTTCCTGCCGGGAAATTACAGTGATATGTGCCCGTCCAAATGCCTAACAGCTACTCTCTCATTGGTTCTCCCTCTTCCCTTTCATCCTCTGCCAAATTGGCAACCTGTGCGAACCAGGAGGTTAAAGGGGCTGTCTCTCCAAGTTGGGAGGTTGATAATAAAGCAGATGGAAAGTCAAACCGGAGCACCAGGAGAGGGACTATTCGTTGAGTTTTAGAAACCTTTCGTATTCACAGTGTGTCCGTTCTCTAGGATTCCCGTACATGTTATATCTGTAGTAATATTCCCTTCAACCTGGAGAGTTGGGACCCATGGAATGTGTGCCATGCATTATTGCTTTAAAGGGTCTGTATTTGCTAACCCAATCTCACCAATCCTCTCAGTCCCAAGTGTCCAGCCTTATGCCACATCCAGCTGTCATTGTAGATAGGGTCATTTCAGGTTTCATCAGAGACCCTGAAGGAATTGTAAAGAATTTCCCAATTTTTTTGTTTTATTTTTGAAATTCCTTTTTATAGTGGGTTTGAGCTGATTCTCGCTGCCATATTTATCCCAGTCTAGACACACTTGATTCCCTTACGGAGACATACCAATACATAGGTTTTAAGATTCTTACTAGTCAGATATATTCCTCTGCGGGAAATATGGGGTTTTGAGTCCCTTTCACTGAGGAAGGTGTAGGTCTTGTCTATTCCATAGTTGGTTTTTGGAACGGTACCTGTGCTTATATCAAACTCTGGTTTTATGCATCACCCCACCTCTCCTTCCCCCTTAAGCAGGCATAAGAGTGTTTTCTAAATGTGAGACACTGTTCTCTTTCCTAACTCAGTTCAAGTGTAGCCATGTTTACAGGATCTTCATAAGTGATATCTTATGATAAGTTTCTTTTTCTGTGTGACTTATTTCACTTAGAATCATCGTACCTGAATCCACCCATTTTGCTGCTACTGGTCTTATGACATTGATTTCATGGCTGAGGGATATTCCATCGTACGTAAGTACCACAATTTTTTGAACCATTTTTATATTTCCTGGGATATTTAAGGTGTACCCAAGTTGAGGTCCTTGTAAGCAGTGCAGCCCTAAATTTTGGGGTGGCTGTGTCTTTTTGATTTTCAGTTTTCCCAAGGTATATTCCCTAGACTGGAAGTGCCCTTGGCTCTGTAGCTCTGTTGTTTACTTGTTTTAGGGAACACAATGCACTCCTCCAGAGAGGCAGTTGGCAATTTACATCCCGCCCATCAGCATAACAAGGCTCCCTGTTCTCCAGGGCCTGTCTTGCCTTTCTGGTTTTTACACATTTTGTGGATGTCCCTTTTGACCGGTGGGAAGTGATACTTCTTTGTAGTGCAGATTTGCATTGCCCGCTTGCTTGCTTGGCCAAAAAGGGCGTATGTGTTTTCTCCTGAATATATTCAGGAGAAAATGCATACGCCCTTTTTGGCCAAGTGCATCATTGTCGAAGTTGTGCCCCTCTTCCTGTGCTTTAAAGGCGATTCCAACGTACCTCTGGAAATCTGTTTCCTGCTATTCTGCCTCGCTTTCAAGTCCGCCTCGTTGCCTTCCCTCAACAGATTTTTGGACGATAGTTGTCCTTTATTACTCGGCCAGTTTGTGAATTGCTGTGCCCCTGAGCTCCATTTTTCAACTCGTTTTTGGAGAGCTGACCGCAAGTCCAAAATTTTGGTTCAGGATCTATACTGATTCCCGGTGGGTGGCTGAGACTTTGGTTAATTCTTCTTCCTGCCGGGAAATTACAGTGATATGTGCCCGTCCAAATGCCTAACAGCTACTCTCTCATTGGTTCTCCCTCTTCCCTTTCATCCTCTGCCAAATTGGCAACCTGTGCGAACCAGGAGGTTAAAGGGGCTGTCTCTCCAAGTTGGGAGGTTGATAATAAAGCAGATGGAAAGTCAAACCGGAGCACCAGGAGAGGGACTATTCGTTGAGTTTTAGAAACCTTTCGTATTCACAGTGTGTCCGTTCTCTAGGATTCCCGTACATGTTATATCTGTAGTAATATTCCCTTCAACCTGGAGAGTTGGGACCCATGGAATGTGTGCCATGCATTATTGCTTTAAAGGGTCTGTATTTGCTCACCCAATCTCACCAATCCTCTCAGTCCCAAGTGTCCAGCCTTATGCCACATCCAGCTGTCATTGTAGATAGGGTCATTTCAGGTTTCATCAGAGACCCTGAAGGAATTGTAAAGAATTTCCCAGTTTTTTTGTTTTGTTTTTGAAATTCCTTTTTATAGTGGGTTTGAGCTGATTCTCGCTGCCATGTTTATGCCAGTCTAGACACACTTGATTCCCTTACGGAGACATATCAATACATAGGTTTTAAGATTCTTACTAGTCAGATATATTCCTCTGCGGGAAATATGGGGTTTTGAGTCCCTTTCACTGAGGAAGGTGTAGGTCTTGTCTATTCCATAGTTGGTTTTTGGAACGGTACCTGTGCTTTTATCAAACTCTGGTTTTATGCATCACCCCACCTCTCCTTCCCCCTTAAGCAGGCATAAGAGTGTTTTCTAAATGTGAGACACTGTTCTCTTTCCTAACTCAGTTCAAGTGTAGCCATGTTTACAGGATATTCATAAGTGATATCTTATGATAAGTTTCTTTTTCTGTGTGACTTATTTCACTTAGAATCATCGTACCTGAATCCACCCATTTTGCTGCTACTGGTCTTATGACATTGATTTCATGGCTGAGGGATATTCCATCGTACGTAAGTACCACAATTTTTTGAACCAATTTTATATTTCCTGGGATATTTAAGGTGTACCCAAGTTGAGGTCCTTGTAAGCAGTGCAGCCCTAAATTTTGGGGTGGCTCTGTCTTATTGATTTTCAGTTTTTCCCAGGTATATTCCCTAGACTGGAAGGGCCCTTGGCTCTGTAGCTCTGTTGTTTACTTGTTTTAGGGAACACAATGCACTCCTCCAGAGAGGCAGTTGGCAATTTACATCCCGCCCATCAGCATAACAAGGCTCCCTGTTCTCCAGGGCCTGTCTTGCCTTTCTGGTTTTTACACATTTTGTGGATGTCCCTTTTGACCGGTGGGAAGTGATACTTCTTTGTAGTGCAGATTTGCATTGCCCGCTTGCTTGCTTGGCCAAAAAGGGCGTATGCGTTTTCTCCTGAATATATTCAGGAGAAAACGCATACGCCCTTTTTGGCCAAGTGCATCATTGTCGAAGTTGTGCCCCTCTTCCTGTGCTTTAAAGGCGATTCCAACGTACCTCTGGAAATCTGTTTCCTGCTATTCTGCCTCGCTTTCAAGTCCGCCTCGTTGCCTTCCCTCAACAGATTTTTGGACGATAGTTGTCCTTTATTACTCGGCCAGTTTGTGAATTGCTGTGCCCCTGAGCTCCATTTTTCAACTCGTTTTTGGTGAGCTGACCGCAAGTCCAAAATTTTGGTTCAGGATCTATACTGATTCCCGGTGGGTGGCTGAGACTTTGGTTAATTCTTCTTCCTGCCGGGAAATTACAGTGATATGTGCCCGTCCAAATGCCTAACAGCTACTCTCTCATTGGTTCTCCCTCTTCCCTTTCATCCTCTGCCAAATTGGCAACCTGTGCGAACCAGGAGGTTAAAGGGGCTGTCTCTCCAAGTTGGGAGGTTGATAATAAAGCAGATGGAAAGTCAAACCGGAGCACCAGGAGAGGGACTATTCGTTGAGTTTTAGAAACCTTTCGTATTCACAGTGTGTCCGTTCTCTAGGATTCCCGTACATGTTATATCTGTAGTAATATTCCCTTCAACCTGGAGAGTTGGGACCCATGGAATGTGTGCCATGCATTATTGCTTTAAAGGGTCTGTATTTGCTAACCCAATCTCACCAATCCTCTCAGTCCCAAGTGTCCAGCCTTATGCCACATCCAGCTGTCATTGTAGATAGGGTCATTTCAGGTTTCATCAGAGACCCTGAAGGAATTGTAAAGAATTTCCCAATTTTTTTGTTTTATTTTTGAAATTCCTTTTTATAGTGGGTTTGAGCTGATTCTCGCTGCCATATTTATCCCAGTCTAGACACACTTGATTCCCTTACGGAGACATACCAATACATAGGTTTTAAGATTCTTACTAGTCAGATATATTCCTCTGCGGGAAATATGGGGTTTTGAGTCCCTTTCACTGAGGAAGGTGTAGGTCTTGTCTATTCCATAGTTGGTTTTTGGAACGGTACCTGTGCTTATATCAAACTCTGGTTTTATGCATCACCCCACCTCTCCTTCCCCCTTAAGCAGGCATAAGAGTGTTTTCTAAATGTGAGACACTGTTCTCTTTCCTAACTCAGTTCAAGTGTAGCCATGTTTACAGGATCTTCATAAGTGATATCTTATGATAAGTTTCTTTTTCTGTGTGACTTATTTCACTTAGAATCATCGTACCTGAATCCACCCATTTTGCTGCTACTGGTCTTATGACATTGATTTCATGGCTGAGGGATATTCCATCGTACGTAAGTACCACAATTTTTTGAACCATTTTTATATTTCCTGGGATATTTAAGGTGTACCCAAGTTGAGGTCCTTGTAAGCAGTGCAGCCCTAAATTTTGGGGTGGCTGTGTCTTTTTGATTTTCAGTTTTCCCAAGGTATATTCCCTAGACTGGAAGTGCCCTTGGCTCTGTAGCTCTGTTGTTTACTTGTTTTAGGGAACACAATGCACTCCTCCAGAGAGGCAGTTGGCAATTTACATCCCGCCCATCAGCATAACAAGGCTCCCTGTTCTCCAGGGCCTGTCTTGCCTTTCTGGTTTTTACACATTTTGTGGATGTCCCTTTTGACCGGTGGGAAGTGATACTTCTTTGTAGTGCAGATTTGCATTGCCCGCTTGCTTGCTTGGCCAAAAAGGGCGTATGTGTTTTCTCCTGAATATATTCAGGAGAAAATGCATACGCACTTTTTGGCCAAGTGCATCATTGTCGAAGTTGTGCCCCTCTTCCTGTGCTTTAAAGGCGATTCCAACGTACCTCTTGAAATCTGTTTCCTGCTATTCTGCCTCGCTTTCAAGTCCGCCTCGTTGCCTTCCCTCAACAGATTTTTGGACGATAGTTGTCCTTTATTACTCGGCCAGTTTGTGAATTGCTGTGCCCCTGAGCTCCATTTTTCAACTCGTTTTTGGAGAGCTGACCGCAAGTCCAAAATTTTGGTTCAGGATCTATACTGATTCCCGGTGGGTGGCTGAGACTTTGGTTAATTCTTCTTCCTGCCGGGAAATTACAGTGATATGTGCCCGTCCAAATGCCTAACAGCTACTCTCTCATTGGTTCTCCCTCTTCCCTTTCATCCTCTGCCAAATTGGCAACCTGTGCGAACCAGGAGGTTAAAGGGGCTGTCTCTCCAAGTTGGGAGGTTGATAATAAAGCAGATGGAAAGTCAAACCGGAGCACCAGGAGAGGGACTATTCGTTGAGTTTTAGAAACCTTTCGTATTCACAGTGTGTCCGTTCTCTAGGATTCCCGTACATGTTATATCTGTAGTAATATTCCCTTCAACCTGGAGAGTTGGGACCCATGGAATGTGTGCCATGCATTATTGCTTTAAAGGGTCTGTATTTGCTCACCCAATCTCACCAATCCTCTCAGTCCCAAGTGTCCAGCCTTATGCCACATCCAGCTGTCATTGTAGATAGGGTCATTTCAGGTTTCATCAGAGACCCTGAAGGAATTGTAAAGAATTTCCCAGTTTTTTTGTTTTGTTTTTGAAATTCCTTTTTATAGTGGGTTTGAGCTGATTCTCGCTGCCATGTTTATGCCAGTCTAGACACACTTGATTCCCTTACGGAGACATATCAATACATAGGTTTTAAGATTCTTACTAGTCAGATATATTCCTCTGCGGGAAATATGGGGTTTTGAGTCCCTTTCACTGAGGAAGGTGTAGGTCTTGTCTATTCCATAGTTGGTTTTTGGAACGGTACCTGTGCTTTTATCAAACTCTGGTTTTATGCATCACCCCACCTCTCCTTCCCCCTTAAGCAGGCATAAGAGTGTTTTCTAAATGTGAGACACTGTTCTCTTTCCTAACTCAGTTCAAGTGTAGCCATGTTTACAGGATATTCATAAGTGATATCTTATGATAAGTTTCTTTTTCTGTGTGACTTATTTCACTTAGAATCATCGTACCTGAATCCACCCATTTTGCTGCTACTGGTCTTATGACATTGATTTCATGGCTGAGGGATATTCCATCGTACGTAAGTACCACAATTTTTTGAACCAATTTTATATTTCCTGGGATATTTAAGGTGTACCCAAGTTGAGGTCCTTGTAAGCAGTGCAGCCCTAAATTTTGGGGTGGCTCTGTCTTATTGATTTTCAGTTTTTCCCAGGTATATTCCCTAGACTGGAAGGGCCCTTGGCTCTGTAGCTCTGTTGTTTACTTGTTTTAGGGAACACAATGCACTCCTCCAGAGAGGCAGTTGGCAATTTACATCCCGCCCATCAGCATAACAAGGCTCCCTGTTCTCCAGGGCCTGTCTTGCCTTTCTGGTTTTTACACATTTTGTGGATGTCCCTTTTGACCGGTGGGAAGTGATACTTCTTTGTAGTGCAGATTTGCATTGCCCGCTTGCTTGCTTGGCCAAAAAGGGCGTATGCGTTTTCTCCTGAATATATTCAGGAGAAAACGCATACGCCCTTTTTGGCCAAGTGCATCATTGTCGAAGTTGTGCCCCTCTTCCTGTGCTTTAAAGGCGATTCCAACGTACCTCTGGAAATCTGTTTCCTGCTATTCTGCCTCGCTTTCAAGTCCGCCTCGTTGCCTTCCCTCAACAGATTTTTGGACGATAGTTGTCCTTTATTACTCGGCCAGTTTGTGAATTGCTGTGCCCCTGAGCTCCATTTTTCAACTCGTTTTTGGTGAGCTGACCGCAAGTCCAAAATTTTGGTTCAGGATCTATACTGATTCCCGGTGGGTGGCTGAGACTTTGGTTAATTCTTCTTCCTGCCGGGAAATTACAGTGATATGTGCCCGTCCAAATGCCTAACAGCTACTCTCTCATTGGTTCTCCCTCTTCCCTTTCATCCTCTGCCAAATTGGCAACCTGTGCGAACCAGGAGGTTAAAGGGGCTGTCTCTCCAAGTTGGGAGGTTGATAATAAAGCAGATGGAAAGTCAAACCGGAGAACCAGGAGAGGGACTATTCGTTGAGTTTTAGAAACCTTTCGTATTCACAGTGTGTCCGTTCTCTAGGATTCCCGTACATGTTATATCTGTAGTAATATTCCCTTCAACCTGGAGAGTTGGGACCCATGGAATGTGTGCCATGCATTATTGCTTTAAAGGGTCTGCATTTGTTCACCCAATCTCACCAATCCTCTCAGTCCCAAGTGTCCAGCCTTATGCCACATCCAGCTGTCATTGTAGATAGGGTCATTTCAGGTTTCATCAGAGACCCTGAAGGAATTGTAAAGAATTTCCCAGTTTTTTTTGTTTTATTTTTGAAATTCCTTTTTATAGTGGGTTTGAGCTGATTCTCGCTGCCATATTTATCCCAGTCTAGACACACTTGATTCCCTTACGGAGACATATCAATACATAGGTTTTAAGATTCTTACTAGTCAGATATATTCCTCTGCGGGAAATATGGGGTTTTGAGTCCCTTTCACTGAGGAAGGTGTAGGTCTTGATTATTCCATAGTTGGTTTTTGGAACGGTACCTGTGCTTATATCAAACTCTGGTTTTATGCATCACCCCACCTCTCCTTCCCCCTTAAGCAGGCATAAGAGTGTTTTCTAAATGTGAGACACTGTTCTCTTTCCTAACTCAGTTCAAGTGTAGCCATGTTTACAGGATCTTCATAAGTGATATCTTATGATAAGTTTCTTTTTCTGTGTGACTTATTTCACTTAGAATCATCGTACCTGAATCCACCCATTTTGCTGCTACTGGTCTTATGACATTGATTTCATGGCTGAGGGATATTCCATCGTATGTAAGTACCACAATTTTTTGAACCATTTTTATATTTCCTGGGATATTTAAGGTGTACCCAAGTTGAGGTCCTTGTAAGCAGTGCAGCCCTAAATTTTGGGGTGGCTCTGCCTTATTTATTTTCAGTTTTCCCAAGGTATATTCCCTAGACTGGAAGTGCCCTTGGCTCTGTAGCTCTGTACTTTACTTGTTTTAGGGAACACAATGCACTCCTCCAGAGAGGCAGTTGGCAATTTACATCCCGCCCATCAGCATAACAAGGCTCCCTGTTCTCCAGGGCCTGTCTTGCCTTTCTGGTTTTTACACATTTTGTGGATGTCCCTTTTGACCGGTGGGAAGTGATACTTCTTTGTAGTGCAGATTTGCATTGCCCGCTTGCTTGCTTGGCCAAAAAGGGCGTATGCGTTTTCTCCTGAATATATTCAGGAGAAAACGCATATGCCCTTTTGGGCCAAGTGCATCATTGTCGAAGTTGTGCCCCTCTTCCTGTGCTTTAAAGGCGATTCCAACGTACCTCTGGAAATCTGTTTCCTGCTATTCTGCCTCGCTTTCAAGTCCGCCTCGTTGCCTTCCCTCAACAGATTTTTGGACGATAGTTGTCCTTTATTACTCGGCCAGTTTGTGAATTGCTGTGCCCCTGAGCTCCATTTTTCAACTCGTTTTTGGTGAGCTGACCGCAAGTCCAAAATTTTGGTTCAGGATCTATACTGATTCCCGGTGGGTGGCTGAGACTTTGGTTAATTCTTCTTCCTGCCGGGAAATTACAGTGATATGTGCCCGTCCAAATGCCTAACAGCTACTCTCTCATTGGTTCTCCCTCTTCCCTTTCATCCTCTGCCAAATTGGCAACCTGTGCGAACCAGGAGGTTAAAGGGGCTGTCTCTCCAAGTTGGGAGGTTGATAATAAAGCAGATGGAAAGTCAAACCGGAGAACCAGGAGAGGGACTATTCGTTGAGTTTTAGAAACCTTTCGTATTCACAGTGTGTCCGTTCTCTAGGATTCCCGTACATGTTATATCTGTAGTAATATTCCCTTCAACCTGGAGAGTTGGGACCCATGGAATGTGTGCCATGCATTATTGCTTTAAAGGGTCTGCATTTGTTCACCCAATCTCACCAATCCTCTCAGTCCCAAGTGTCCAGCCTTATGCCACATCCAGCTGTCATTGTAGATAGGGTCATTTCAGGTTTCATCAGAGACCCTGAAGGAATTGTAAAGAATTTCCCAGTTTTTTTGTTTTATTTTTGAAATTCCTTTTTATAGTGGGTTTGAGCTGATTCTCGCTGCCATATTTATCCCAGTCTAGACACACTTGATTCCCTTACGGAGACATATCAATACATAGGTTTTAAGATTCTTACTAGTCAGATATATTCCTCTGCGGGAAATATGGGGTTTTGAGTCCCTTTCACTGAGGAAGGTGTAGGTCTTGATTATTCCATAGTTGGTTTTTGGAACGGTACCTGTGCTTATATCAAACTCTGGTTTTATGCATCACCCCACCTCTCCTTCCCCCTTAAGCAGGCATAAGAGTGTTTTCTAAATGTGAGACACTGTTCTCTTTCCTAACTCAGTTCAAGTGTAGCCATGTTTACAGGATCTTCATAAGTGATATCTTATGATAAGTTTCTTTTTCTGTGTGACTTATTTCACTTAGAATCATCGTACCTGAATCCACCCATTTTGCTGCTACTGGTCTTATGACATTGATTTCATGGCTGAGGGATATTCCATCGTACGTAAGTACCACAATTTTTTGAACCATTTTTATATTTCCTGGGATATTTAAGGTGTACCCAAGTTGAGGTCCTTGTAAGCAGTGCAGCCCTAAATTTTGGGGTGGCTCTGCCTTATTTATTTTCAGTTTTCCCAAGGTATATTCCCTAGACTGGAAGTGCCCTTGGCTCTGTAGCTCTGTACTTTACTTGTTTTAGGGAACACAATGCACTCCTCCAGAGAGGCAGTTGGCAATTTACATCCCGCCCATCAGCATAACAAGGCTCCCTGTTCTCCAGGGCCTGTCTTGCCTTTCTGGTTTTTACACATTTTGTGGATGTCCCTTTTGACCGGTGGGAAGTGATACTTCTTTGTAGTGCAGATTTGCATTGCCCGCTTGCTTGCTTGGCCAAAAAGGGCGTATGCGTTTTCTCCTGAATATATTCAGGAGAAAACGCATATGCCCTTTTGGGCCAAGTGCATCATTGTCGAAGTTGTGCCCCTCTTCCTGTGCTTTAAAGGCGATTCCAACGTACCTCTGGAAATCTGTTTCCTGCTATTCTGCCTCGCTTTCAAGTCCGCCTCGTTGCCTTCCCTCAACAGATTTTTGGACGATAGTTGTCCTTTATTACTCGGCCAGTTTGTGAATTGCTGTGCCCCTGAGCTCCATTTTTCAACTCGTTTTTGGTGAGCTGACCGCAAGTCCAAAATTTTGGTTCAGGATCTATACTGATTCCCGGTGGGTGGCTGAGACTTTGGTTAATTCTTCTTCCTGCCGGGAAATTACAGTGATATGTGCCCGTCCAAATGCCTAACAGCTACTCTCTCATTGGTTCTCCCTCTTCCCTTTCATCCTCTGCCAAATTGGCAACCTGTGCGAACCAGGAGGTTAAAGGGGCTGTCTCTCCAAGTTGGGAGGTTGATAATAAAGCAGATGGAAAGTCAAACCGGAGCACCAGGAGAGGGACTATTCGTTGAGTTTTAGAAACCTTTCGTATTCACAGTGTGTCCGTTCTCTAGGATTCCCGTACATGTTATATCTGTAGTAATATTCCCTTCAACCTGGAGAGTTGGGACCCATGGAATGTGTGCCATGCATTATTGCTTTAAAGGGTCTGCATTTGCTCACCCAGTCTCACCAATCCTCTCAGTCCCAAGTGTCCAGCCTTATGCCACATCCAGCTGTCATTGTAGATAGGGTCATTTCAGGTTTCATCAGAGACCCTGAAGGAATTGTAAAGAATTTCCCAGTTTTTTTGTTTTATTTTTGAAATTCCTTTTTATAGTGGGTTTGAGCTGATTCTCGCTGCCATATTTATCCCAGTCTAGACACACTTGATTCCCTTACGGAGACATATCAATACATAGGTTTTAAGATTCTTACTAGTCAGATATATTCCTCTGCGGGAAATATGGGGTTTTGAGTCCCTTTCACTGAGGAAGGTGTAGGTCTTGTCTATTCCATAGTTGGTTTTTGGAACGGTACCTGTGCTTATATCAAACTCTGGTTTTATGCATCACCCCACCTCTCCTTCCCCCTTAAGCAGGCATAAGAGTGTTTTCTAAATGTGAGACACTGTTCTCTTTCCTAACTCAGT
The DNA here is from genome assembly GCF_949752795.1 of Hyperoodon ampullatus. Classification (NCBI taxonomy): domain Eukaryota; kingdom Metazoa; phylum Chordata; class Mammalia; order Artiodactyla; family Ziphiidae; genus Hyperoodon; species Hyperoodon ampullatus. Next base: position 490,124 of record NW_027640739.1, on the reverse strand, counting down.
TCAAGTGTAGCCATGTTTACAGGATCTTCATAAGTGATATCTTATGATAAGTTTCTTTTTCTGTGTGACTTATTTCACTTAGAATCATCGTACCTGAATCCACCCATTTTGCTGCTACTGGTCTTATGACATTGATTTCATGGCTGAGGGATATTCCATCGTACGTAAGTACCACAATTTTTTGAACCATTTTTATATTTCCTGGGATATTTAAGGTGTACCCAAGTTGAGGTCATTGTAAGCAGTGCAGCCCTAAATTTTGGGGTGGCTCTGCCTTATTTATTTTCAGTTTTCCCAAGGTATATTCCCTAGACTGGAAGTACCCTTGGCTCTGTAGCTCTGTACTTTACTTGTTTTAGGGAACACAATGCACTCCTCCAGAGAGGCAGTTGGCAATTTACATCCCGCCCATCAGCATAACAAGGCTCCCTGTTCTCCAGGGCCTGTCTTGCCTTTCTGGTTTTTACACATTTTGTGGATGTCCCTTTGACCGGTGGGAAGTGATACTTCTTTGTAGTGCAGATTTGCATTGCCCGCTTGCTTGCTTGGCCAAAAAGGGCGTATGCGTTTTCTCCTGAATATATTCAGGAGAAAACGCATACGCCCTTTTGGGCCAAGTGCATCATTGTCGAAGTTGTGCCCCTCTTCCTGTGCTTTAAAGGCGATTCCAACGTACCTCTTGAAATCTGTTTCCTGCTATTCTGCCTCGCTTTCAAGTCCGCCTCGTTGCCTTCCCTCAACAGATTTTTGGACGATAGTTGTCCTTTATTACTCGGCCAGTTTGTGAATTGCTGTGCCCCTGAGCTCCATTTTTCAACTCGTTTTTGGTGAGCTGACCGCAAGTCCAAAATTTTGGTTCAGGATCTATACTGATTCCCGGTGGGTGGCTGAGACTTTGGTTAATTCTTCTTCCTGCCGGGAAATTACAGTGATATGTGCCCGTCCAAATGCCTAACAGCTACTCTCTCATTGGTTCTCCCTCTTCCCTTTCATCCTCTGCCAAATTGGCAACCTGTGCGAACCAGGAGGTTAAAGGGGCTGTCTCTCCAAGTTGGGAGGTTGATAATAAAGCAGATGGAAAGTCAAACCGGAGCACCAGGAGAGGGACTATTCGTTGAGTTTTAGAAACCTTTCGTATTCACAGTGTGTCCGTTCTCTAGGATTCCCGTACATGTTATATCTGTAGTAATATTCCCTTCAACCTGGAGAGTTGGGACCCATGGAATGTGTGCCATGCATTATTGCTTTAAAGGGTCTGCATTTGCTCACCCAATCTCACCAATCCTCTCAGTCCCAAGTGTCCAGCCTTATGCCACATCCAGCTGTCATTGTAGATAGGGTCATTTCAGGTTTCATCAGAGACCCTGAAGGAATTGTAAAGAATTTCCCAGTTTTTTTGTTTTATTTTTGAAATTCCTTTTTATAGTGGGTTTGAGCTGATTCTCGCTGCCATATTTATCCCAGTCTAGACACACTTGATTCCCTTACGGAGACATACCAATACATAGGTTTTAAGATTCTTACTAGTCAGATATATTCCTCTGCGGGAAATATGGGGTTTTGAGTCCCTTTCACTGAGGAAGGTGTAGGTCTTGTCTATTCCATAGTTGGTTTTTGGAACGGTACCTGTGCTTATATCAAACTCTGGTTTTATGCATCACCCCACCTCTCCTTCCCCCTTAAGCAGGCATAAGAGTGTTTTCTAAATGTGAGACACTGTTCTCTTTCCTAACTCAGTTCAAGTGTAGCCATGTTTACAGGATCTTCATAAGTGATATCTTATGATAAGTTTCTTTTTCTGTGTGACTTATTTCACTTAGAATCATCGTACCTGAATCCACCCATTTTGCTGCTACTGGTCTTATGACATTGATTTCATGGCTGAGGGATATTCCATCGTACGTAAGTACCACAATTTTTTGAACCATTTTTATATTTCCTGGGATATTTAAGGTGTACCCAAGTTGAGGTCCTTGTAAGCAGTGCAGCCCTAAATTTTGGGGTGGCTGTGTCTTTTTGATTTTCAGTTTTCCCAAGGTATATTCCGTAGACTGGAAGTGCCCTTGGCTCTGTAGCTCTGTTGTTTACTTGTTTTAGGGAACACAATGCACTCCTCCAGAGAGGCAGTTGGCAATTTACATCCCGCCCATCAGCATAACAAGGCTCCCTGTTCTCCAGGGCCTGTCTTGCCTTTCTGGTTTTTACACATTTTGGGGATGTCCCTTTTGACCGGTGGGAAGTGATACTTCTTTGTAGTGCAGATTTGCATTGCCCGCTTGCTTGCTTGGCCAAAAAGGGCGTATGCGTTTTCTCCTGAATATATTCAGGAGAAAACGCATACGCCCTTTTGGGCCAAGTGCATCATTGTCGAAGTTGTGCCCCTCTTCCTGTGCTTTAAAGGCGATTCCAACGTACCTCTTGAAATCTGTTTCCTGCTATTCTGCCTCGCTTTCAAGTCTGCCTCGTTGCCTTCCCTCAACAGATTTTTGGACGATAGTTGTCCTTTATTACTCGGCCAGTTTGTGAATTGCTGTGCCCCTGAGCTCCATTTTTCAACTCGTTTTTGGTGAGCTGACCGCAAGTCCAAAATTTTGGTTCAGGATCTATACTGATTCCCGGTGGGTGGCTGAGACTTTGGTTAATTCTTCTTCCTGCCGGGAAATTACAGTGATATGTGCCCGTCCAAATGCCTAACAGCTACTCTCTCATTGGTTCTCCCTCTTCCCTTTCATCCTCTGCCAAATTGGCAACCTGTGCGAACCAGGAGGTTAAAGGGGCTGTCTCTCCAAGTTGGGAGGTTGATAATAAAGCAGATGGAAAGTCAAACCGGAGCACCAGGAGAGGGACTATTCGTTGAGTTTTAGAAACCTTTCGTATTCACAGTGTGTCCGTTCTCTAGGATTCCCGTACATGTTATATCTGTAGTAATATTCTCTTCAACCTGGAGAGTTGGGACCCATGGAATGTGTGCCATGCATTATTGCTTTAAAGGGTCTGCATTTGCTCACCCAATCTCACCAATCCTCTCAGTCCCAAGTGTCCAGCCTTATGCCACAACCAGCTGTCATTGTAGATAGGGTCATTTCAGGTTTCATCAGAGACCCTGAAGGAATTGTAAAGAATTTCCCAGTTTTTTTGTTTTATTTTTGAAATTCCTTTTTATAGTGGGTTTGAGCTGATTCTCGCTGCCATATTTATCCCAGTCTAGACACACTTGATTCCCTTACGGAGACATATCAATACATAGGTTTTAAGATTCTTACTAGTCAGATATATTCCTCTGCGGGAAATATGGGGTTTTGAGTCCCTTTCACTGAGGAAGGTGTAGGTCTTGTCTATTCCATAGTTGGTTTTTGGAACGGTACCTGTGCTTATATCAAACTCTGGTTTTATGCATCACCCCACCTCTCCTTCCCCCTTAAGCAGGCATAAGAGTGTTTTCTAAATGTGAGACACTGTTCTCTTTCCTAACTCAGTTCAAGTGTAGCCATGTTTACAGGATCTTCATAAGTGATATCTTATGATAAGTTTCTTTTTCTGTGTGACTTATTTCACTTAGAATCATCGTACCTGAATCCACCCATTTTGCTGCTACTGGTCTTATGACATTGATTTCATGGCTGAGGGATATTCCATCGTACGTAAGTACCACAATTTTTTGAACCATTTTTATATTTCCTGGGATATTTAAGGTGTACCCAAGTTGAGGTCCTTGTAAGCAGTGCAGCCCTAAATTTTGGGGTGGCTCTGCCTTATTTATTTTCAGTTTTCCCAAGGTATATTCCCTAGACTGGAAGTGCCCTTGGCTCTGTAGCTCTGTACTTTACTTGTTTTAGGGAACACAATGCACTCCTCCAGAGAGGCAGTTGGCAATTTACATCCCACCCATCAGCATAACAAGGTTCCCTGTTCTCCAGGGCCTGTCTTGCCTTTCTGGTTTTTACACATTTTGTGGATGTCCCTTTTGACCGGTGGGAAGTGATACTTCTTTGTAGTGCAGATTTGCATTGCCCGCTTGCTTGCTTGGCCAAAAAGGGCGTATGCGTTTTCTCCTGAATATATTCAGGAGAAAACGCATACGCCCTTTTGGGCCAAGTGCATCATTGTCGAAGTTGTGCCCCTCTTCCTGTGCTTTAAAGGCGATTCCAACGGACCTCTTGAAATCTGTTTCCTGCTATTCTGCCTCGCTTTCAAGTCCGCCTCGTTGCCTTCCCTCAACAGATTTTTGGACGATAGTTGTCCTTTATTACTCGGCCAGTTTGTGAATTGCTGTGCCCCTGAGCTCCATTTTTCAACTCGTTTTTGGTGAGCTGACCGCAAGTCCAAAATTTTGGTTCAGGATCTATACTGATTCCCGGTGGGTGGCTGAGACTTTGGTTAATTCTTCTTCCTGCCGGGAAATTACAGTGATATGTGCCCGTCCAAATGCCTAACAGCTACTCTCTCATTGGTTCTCCCTCTTCCCTTTCATCCTCTGCCAAATTGGCAACCTGTGCGAACCAGGAGGTTAAAGGGGCTGTCTCTCCAAGTTGGGAGGTTGATAATAAAGCAGATGGAAAGTCAAACCGGAGCACCAGGAGAGGGACTATTCGTTGAGTTTTAGAAACCTTTCGTATTCACAGTGTGTCCGTTCTCTAGGATTCCCGTACATGTTATATCTGTAGTAATATTCCCTTCAACCTGGAGAGTTGGGACCCATGGAATGTGTGCCATGCATTATTGCTTTAAAGGGTCTGCATTTGCTCACCCAATCTCACCAATCCTCTCAGTCCCAAGTGTCCAGCCTTATGCCACATCCAGCTGTCATTGTAGATAGGGTCATTTCAGGTTTCATCAGAGACCCTGAAGGAATTGTAAAGAATTTCCCAGTTTTTTTCTTTTATTTTTGAAATTCCTTTTTATAGTGGGTTTGAGCTGATTCTCGCTGCCATATTTATCCCAGTCTAGACACACTTGATTCCCTTATGGAGACATATCAATACATAGGTTTTAAGATTCTTACTAGTCAGATATATTCCTCTGCGGGAAATATGGGGTTTTGAGTCCCTTTCACTGAGGAAGGTGTAGGTCTTGTCTATTCCATAGTTGGTTTTTGGAACGGTACCTGTGCTTATATCAAACTCTGGTTTTATGCATCACCCCACCTCTCCTTCCCCCTTAAGCAGGCATAAGAGTGTTTTCTAAATGTGAGACACTGTTCTCTTTCCTAACTCAGTTCAAGTGTAGCCATGTTTACAGGATCTTCATAAGTGATATCTTATGATAAGTTTCTTTTTCTGTGTGACTTATTTCACTTAGAATCATCGTACCTGAATCCACCCATTTTGCTGCTACTGGTCTTATGACATTGATTTCATGGCTGAGGGATATTCCATCGTACGCAAGTACCACAATTTTTTGAACCATTTTTATATTTCCTGGGATATTTAAGGTGTACCCAAGTTGAGGTCCTTGTAAGCAGTGCAGCCCTAAATTTTGGGGTGGCTGTGTCTTTTTGATTTTCAGTTTTCCCAAGGTATATTCCCTAGACTGGAAGTGCCCTTGGCTCTGTAGCTCTGTTGTTTACTTGTTTTAGGGAACACAATGCTCTCCTCCAGAGAGGCAGTTGGCAATTTACATCCCGCCCATCAGCATAACAAGGCTCCCTGTTCTCCAGGGCCTGTCTTGCCTTTCTGGTTTTTACACATTTTGTGGATGTCCCTTTTGACCGGTGGGAAGTGATACTTCTTTGTAGTGCAGATTTGCATTGCCCGCTTGCTTGCTTGGCCAAAAAGGGCGTATGTGTTTTCTCCTGAATATATTCAGGAGAAAACGCATACGCCCTTTTGGGCCAAGTGCATCATTGTCGAAGTTGTGCCCCTCTTCCTGTGCTTTAAAGGCGATTCCAACGTACCTCTTGAAATCTGTTTCCTGCTATTCTGCCTCGCTTTCAAGTCTGCCTCGTTGCCTTCCCTCAACAGATTTTTGCACGATAGTTGTCCTTTATTACTCGGCCAGTTTGTGAATTGCTGTGCCCCTGAGCTCCATTTTTCAACTCGTTTTTGGTGAGCTGACCGCAAGTCCAAAATTTTGGTTCAGGATCTATACTGATTCCCGGTGGGTGGCTGAGACTTTGGTTAATTCTTCTTCCTGCCGGGAAATTACAGTGATATGTGCCCGTCCAAATGCCTAACAGCTACTCTCTCATTGGTTCTCCCTCTTCCCTTTCATCCTCTGCCAAATTGGCAACCTGTGCGAACCAGGAGGTTAAAGGGGCTGTCTCTCCAAGTTGGGAGGTTGATAATAAAGCAGATGGAAAGTCAAACCGGAGCACCAGGAGAGGGACTATTCGTTGAGTTTTAGAAACCTTTCGTATTCACAGTGTGTCCGTTCTCTAGGATTCCCGTACATGTTATATCTGTAGTAATATTCTCTTCAACCTGGAGAGTTGGGACCCATGGAATGTGTGCCATGCATTATTGCTTTAAAGGGTCTGCATTTGCTCACCCAATCTCACCAATCCTCTCAGTCCCAAGTGTCCAGCCTTATGCCACAACCAGCTGTCATTGTAGATAGGGTCATTTCAGGTTTCATCAGAGACCCTGAAGGAATTGTAAAGAATTTCCCAGTTTTTTTGTTTTATTTTTGAAATTCCTTTTTATAGTGGGTTTGAGCTGATTCTCGCTGCCATATTTATCCCAGTCTAGACACACTTGATTCCCTTACGGAGACATATCAATACATAGGTTTTAAGATTCTTACTAGTCAGATATATTCCTCTGCGGGAAATATGGGGTTTTGAGTCCCTTTCACTGAGGAAGGTGTAGGTCTTGTCTATTCCATAGTTGGTTTTTGGAACGGTACCTGTGCTTATATCAAACTCTGGTTTTATGCATCACCCCACCTCTCCTTCCCCCTTAAGCAGGCATAAGAGTGTTTTCTAAATGTGAGACACTGTTCTCTTTCCTAACTCAGTTCAAGTGTAGCCATGTTTACAGGATCTTCATAAGTGATATCTTATGATAAGTTTCTTTTTCTGTGTGACTTATTTCACTTAGAATCATCGTACCTGAATCCACCCATTTTGCTGCTACTGGTCTTATGACATTGATTTCATGGCTGAGGGATATTCCATCGTACGTAAGTACCACAATTTTTTGAACCATTTTTATATTTCCTGGGATATTTCAGGTGTACCCAAGTTGAGGTCCTTGTAAGCAGTGCAGCCCTAAATTTTGGGGTGGCTGTGTCTTTTTGATTTTCAGTTTTCCCAAGGTATATTCCCTAGACTGGAAGTGCCCTTGGCTCTGTAGCTCTGTTGTTTACTTGTTTTAGGGAACACAATGCACTCCTCCAGGGAGGCAGTTGGCAATTTACATCCCGCCCATCAGCATAACAAGGCTCCCTGTTCTCCAGGGCCTGTCTTGCCTTTCTGGTTTTTACACATTTTGTGGATGTCCCTTTTGACCGGTGGGAAGTGATACTTCTTTGTAGTGGAGATTTGCATTGCCCGCTTGCTTGCTTGGCCAAAAAGGGCGTATGCGTTTTCTCCTGAATATATTCAGGAGAAAACGCATACGCCCTTTTTGGCCAAGTGCATCATTGTCGAAGTTGTGCCCCTCTTCCTGTGCTTTAAAGGCGATTCCAACGTACCTCTGGAAATCTGTTTCCTGCTATTCTGCCTCGCTTTCAAGTCCGCCTCGTTGCCTTCCCTCAACAGATTTTTGGACGATAGTTGTCCTTTATTACTCGGCCAGTTTGTGAATTGCTGTGCCCCTGAGCTCCATTTTTCAACTCGTTTTTGGTGAGCTGACCGCAAGTCCAAAATTTTGGTTCAGGATCTATACTGATTCCCGGTGGGTGGCTGAGACTTTGGTTAATTCTTCTTCCTGCCGGGAAATTACAGTGATATGTGCCCGTCCAAATGCCTAACAGCTACTCTCTCATTGGTTCTCCCTCTTCCCTTTCATCCTCTGCCAAATTGGCAACCTGTGCGAACCAGGAGGTTAAAGGGGCTGTCTCTCCAAGTTGGGAGGTTGATAATAAAGCAGATGGAAAGTCAAACCGGAGCACCAGGAGAGGGACTATTCGTTGAGTTTTAGAAACCTTTCGTATTCACAGTGTGTCCGTTCTCTAGGATTCCCGTACATGTTATATCTGTAGTAATATTCCCTTCAACCTGGAGAGTTGGGACCCATGGAATGTGTGCCATGCATTATTGCTTTAAAGGGTCTGCATTTGCTCACCCAATCTCACCAATCCTCTCAGTCCCAAGTGTCCAGCCTTATGCCACATCCAGCTGTCATTGTAGATAGGGTCATTTCAGGTTTCATCAGAGACCCTGAAGGAATTGTAAAGAATTTCCCAGTTTTTTTGTTTTATTTTTGAAATTCCTTTTTATAGTGGGTTTGAGCTGATTCTCGCTGCCATATTTATCCCAGTCTAGACACACTTGATTCCCTTACGGAGACATATCAATACATAGGTTTTAAGATTCTTACTAGTCAGATATATTCCTCTGCGGGAAATATGGGGTTTTGAGTCCCTTTCACTGAGGAAGGTGTAGGTCTTGTCTATTCCATAGTTGGTTTTTGGAACGGTACCTGTGCTTATATCAAACTCTGGTTTTATGCATCACCCCACCTCTCCTTCCCCCTTAAGCAGGCATAAGAGTGTTTTCTAAATGTGAGACACTGTTCTCTTTCCTAACTCAGTTCAAGTGTAGCCATGTTTACAGGATCTTCATAAGTGATATCTTATGATAAGTTTCTTTTTCTGTGTGACTTATTTCACTTAGAATCATCGTACCTGAATCCACCCATTTTGCTGCTACTGGTCTTATGACATTGATTTCATGGCTGAGGGATATTCCATCGTACGTAAGTACCACAATTTTTTGAACCATTTTTATATTTCCTGGGATATTTAAGGTGTACCCAAGTTGAGGTCCTTGTAAGCAGTGCAGCCCTAAATTTTGGGGTGGCTCTGACTTATTTATTTTCAGTTTTCCCAAGGTATATTCCCTAGACTGGAAGTGCCCTTGGCTCTGTAGCTCTGTACTTTACTTGTTTTAGGGAACACAATGCACTCCTCCAGAGAGGCAGTTGGCAATTTACATCCCACCCATCAGCATAACAAGGCTCCCTGTTCTCCAGGGCCTGTCTTGCCTTTCTGGTTTTTACACATTTTGGGGATGTCCCTTTTGACCGGTGGGAAGTGATACTTCTTTGTAGTGCAGATTTGCATTGCCCGCTTGCTTGCTTGGCCAAAAAGGCCGTATGCGTTTTCTCCTGAATATATTCAGGAGAAAACGCATACGCCCTTTTGGGCCAAGTGCATCATTGTCGAAGTTGTGCCCCTCTTCCTGTGCTTTAAAGGCGATTCCAACGTACCTCTGGAAATCTGTTTCCTGCTATTCTGCCTCGCTTTCAAGTCCGCCTCGTTGCCTTCCCTCAACAGATTTTTGGACGATAGTTGTCCTTTATTACTCGGCCAGTTTGTGAATTGCTGTGCCCCTGAGCTCCATTTTTCAACTCGTTTTTGGTGAGCTGACCGCAAGTCCAAAATTTTGGTTCAGGATCTATACTGATTCCCGGTGGGTGGCTGAGACTTTGGTTAATTCTTCTTCCTGCCGGGAAATTACAGTGATATGTGCCCGTCCAAATGCCTAACAGCTACTCTCTCATTGGTTCTCCCTCTTCCCTTTCATCCTCTGCCAAATTGGCAACCTGTGCGAACCAGGAGGTTAAAGGGGCTGTCTCTCCAAGTTGGGAGGTTGATAATAAAGCAGATGGAAAGTCAAACCGGAGCACCAGGAGAGGGACTATTCGTTGAGTTTTAGAAACCTTTCGTATTCACAGTGTGTCCGTTCTCTAGGATTCCCGTACATGTTATATCTGTAGTAATATTCCCTTCAACCTGGAGAGTTGGGACCCATGGAATGTGTGCCATGCATTATTGCTTTAAAGGGTCTGCATTTGCTCACCCAATCTCACCAATCCTCTCAGTCCCAAGTGTCCAGCCTTATGCCACATCCAGCTGTCATTGTAGATAGGGTCATTTCAGGTTTCATCAGAGACCCTGAAGGAATTGTAAAGAATTTCCCAGTTTTTTTCTTTTATTTTTGAAATTCCTTTTTATAGTGGGTTTGAGCTGATTCTCGCTGCCATATTTATCCCAGTCTAGACACACTTGATTCCCTTATGGAGACATATCAATACATAGGTTTTAAGATTCTTACTAGTCAGATATATTCCTCTGCGGGAAATATGGGGTTTTGAGTCCCTTTCACTGAGGAAGGTGTAGGTGTTGTCTATTCCATAGTTGGTTTTTGGAACGGTACCTGTGCTTATATCAAACTCTGGTTTTATGCATCACCCCACCTCTCCTTCCCCCTTAAGCAGGCATAAGAGTGTTTTCTAAATGTGAGACACTGTTCTCTTTCCTAACTCAGTTCAAGTGTAGCCATGTTTACAGGATCTTCATAAGTGATATCTTATGATAAGTTTCTTTTTCTGTGTGACTTATTTCACTTAGAATCATCGTACCTGAATCCACCCATTTTGCTGCTACTGGTCTTATGACATTGATTTCATGGCTGAGGGATATTCCATCGTACGCAAGTACCACAATTTTTTGAACCATTTTTATATTTCCTGGGATATTTAAGGTGTACCCAAGTTGAGGTCCTTGTAAGCAGTGCAGCCCTAAATTTTCGGGTGCCTGTGTCTTTTTGATTTTCAGTTTTCCCAAGGTATATTCCCTAGACTGGAAGTGCCCTTGGCTCTGTAGCTCTGTTGTTTACTTGTTTTAGGGAACACAATGCTCTCCTCCAGAGAGGCAGTTGGCAATTTACATCCCGCCCATCAGCATAACAAGGCTCCCTGTTCTCCAGGGCCTGTCTTGCCTTTCTGGTTTTTACACATTTTGTGGATGTCCCTTTTGACCGGTGGGAAGTGATACTTCTTTGTAGTGCAGATTTGCATTGCCCGCTTGCTTGCTTGGCCAAAAAGGGCGTATGTGTTTTCTCCTGAATATATTCAGGAGAAAACGCATACGCCCTTTTTGGCCAAGTGCATCATTGTCGAAGTTGTGCCCCTTTTCCTGTGCTTTAAAGGCGATTCCAACGTACCTCTGGAAATCTGTTTCCTGCTATTCTGCCTCGCTTTCAAGTCCGCCTCGTTGCCTTCCCTCAACAGATTTTTGGACGATAGTTGTCCTTTATTACTCGGCCAGTTTGTGAATTGCTGTGCCCCTGAGCTCCATTTTTCAACTCGTTTTTGGTGAGCTGACCGCAAGTCCAAAATTTTGGTTCAGGATCTATACTGATTCCCGGTGGGTGGCTGAGACTTTGGTTAATTCTTCTTCCTGCCGGGAAATTACAGTGATATGTGCCCGTCCAAATGCCTAACAGCTACTCTCTCATTGGTTCTCCCTCTTCCCTTTCATCCTCTGCCAAATTGGCAACCTGTGCGAACCAGGAGGTTAAAGGGGCTGTCTCTCCAAGTTGGGAGGTTGATAATAAAGCAGATGGAAAGTCAAACCGGAGCACCAGGAGAGGGACTATTCGTTGAGTTTTAGAAACCTTTCGTATTCACAGTGTGTCCGTTCTCTAGGATTCCCGTACATGTTATATCTGTAGTAATATTCCCTTCAACCTGGAGAGTTGGGACCCATGGAATGTGTGCCATGCATTATTGCTTTAAAGGGTCTGCATTTGCTCACCCAATCTCACCAATCCTCTCAGTCCCAAGTGTCCAGCCTTATGCCACATCCAGCTGTCATTGTAGATAGGGTCATTTCAGGTTTCATCAGAGACCCTGAAGGAATTGTAAAGAATTTCCCAGTTTTTTTGTTTTGTTTTTGAAATTCCTTTTTATAGTGGGTTTGAGCTGATTCTCGCTGCCATATTTATCCCAGTCTAGACACACTTGATTCCCTTACGGAGACATACCAATACATAGGTTTTAAGATTCTTACTAGTCAGATATATTCCTCTGCGGGAAATATGGGGTTTTGAGTCCCTTTCACTGAGGAAGGTGTAGGTCTTGTCTATTCCATAGTTGGTTTTTGGAACGGTACCTGTGCTTATATCAAACTCTGGTTTTATGCATCACCCCACCTCTCCTTCCCCCTTAAGCAGGCATAAGAGTGTTTTCTAAATGTGAGACACTGTTCTCTTTCCTAACTCAGTTCAAGTGTAGCCATGTTTACAGGATCTTCATAAGTGATATCTTATGATAAGTTTCTTTTTCTGTGTGACTTATTTCACTTAGAATCATCGTACCTGAATCCACCCATTTTGCTGCTACTGGTCTTATGACATTGATTTCATGGCTGAGGGATATTCCATCGTACGTAAGTACCACAATTTTTTGAACCATTTTTATATTTCCTGGGATATTTAAGGTGTACCCAAGTTGAGGTCCTTGTAAGCAGTGCAGCCCTAAATTTTGGGGTGGCTGTGTCTTTTTGATTTTCAGTTTTCCCAAGGTATATTCCCTAGACTGGAAGTGCCCTTGGCTCTGTAGCTCTGTTGTTTACTTGTTTTAGGGAACACAATGCACTCCTCCAGAGAGGCAGTTGGCAATTTACATCCCACCCATCAGCATAACAAGGCTCCCTGTTCTCCAGGGCCTGTCTTGCCTTTCTGGTTTTTACACATTTTGTGGATGTCCCTTTTGACCGGTGGGAAGTGATACTTCTTTGTAGTGCAGATTTGCATTGCCCGCTTGCTTGCTTGGCCAAAAAGGGCGTATGCGTTTTCTCCTGAATATATTCAGGAGAAAACGCATACGCCCTTTTTGGCCAAGTGCATCATTGTCGAAGTTGTGCCCCTCTTCCTGTGCTTTAAAGGCGATTCCAACGTACCTCTTGAAATCTGTTTCCTGCTATTCTGCCTCGCTTTCAAGTCCGCCTCGTTGCCTTCCCTCAACAGATTTTTGGACGATAGTTGTCCTTTATTACTCGGCCAGTTTGTGAATTGCTGTGCCCCTGAGCTCCATTTTTCAACTCGTTTTTGGTGAGCTGACCGCAAGTCCAAAATTTTGGTTCAGGATCTATACTGATTCCCGGTGGGTGGCTGAGACTTTGGTTAATTCTTCTTCCTGCCGGGAAATTACAGTGATATGTGCCCGTCCAAATGCCTAACAGCTACTCTCTCATTGGTTCTCCCTCTTCCCTTTCATCCTCTGCCAAATTGGCAACCTGTGCGAACCAGGAGGTTAAAGGGGCTGTCTCTCCAAGTTGGGAGGTTGATAATAAAGCAGATGGAAAGTCAAACCGGAGCACCAGGAGAGGGACTATTCGTTGAGTTTTAGAAACCTTTCGTATTCACAGTGTGTCCGTTCTCTAGGATTCCCGTACATGTTATATCTGTAGTAATATTCCCTTCAACCTGGAGAGTTGGGACCCATGGAATGTGTGCCATGCATTATTGCTTTAAAGGGTCTGCATTTGCTCACCCAATCTCACCAATCCTCTCAGTCCCAAGTGTCCAGCCTTATGCCACATCCAGCTGTCATTGTAGATAGGGTCATTTCAGGTTTCATCAGAGACCCTGAAGGAATTGTAAAGAATTTCCCAGTTTTTTTGTTTTATTTTTGAAATTCCTTTTTATAGTGGGTTTGAGCTGATTCTCGCTGCCATATTTATCCCAGTCTAGACACACTTGATTCCCTTACGGAGACATATCAATACATAGGTTTTAAGATTCTTACTAGTCAGATATATTCCTCTGCGGGAAATATGGGGTTTTGAGTCCCTTTCACTGAGGAAGGTGTAGGTCTTGTCTATTCCATAGTTGGTTTTTGGAACGGTACCTGTGCTTATATCAAACTCTGGTTTTATGCATCACCCCACCTCTCCTTCCCCCTTAAGCAGGCATAAGAGTGTTTTCTAAATGTGAGACACTGTTCTCTTTCCTAACTCAGTTCAAGTGTAGCCATGTTTACAGGATCTTCATAAGTGATATCTTATGATAAGTTTCTTTTTCTGTGTGACTTATTTCACTTAGAATCATCGTACCTGAATCCACCCATTTTGCTGCTACTGGTCTTATGACATTGATTTCATGGCTGAGGGATATTCCATCGTACGTAAGTACCACAATTTTTTGAACCATTTTTATATTTCCTGGGATATTTAAGGTGTACCCAAGTTGAGGTCCTTGTAAGCAGTGCAGCCCTAAATTTTGGGGTGGCTCTGCCTTATTTATTTTCAGTTTTCCCAAGGTATATTCCCTAGACTGGAAGTGCCCTTGGCTCTGTAGCTCTGTACTTTACTTGTTTTAGGGAACACAATGCACTCCTCCAGAGAGGCAGTTGGCAATTTACATCCCGCCCATCAGCATAACAAGGCTCCCTGTTCTCCAGGGCCTGTCTTGCCTTTCTGGTTTTTACACATTTTGTGGATGTCCCTTTTGACCGGTGGGAAGTGATACTTCTTTGTAGTGCAGATTTGCATTGCCCGCTTGCTTGCTTGGCCAAAAAGGGCGTATGCGTTTTCTCCTGAATATATTCAGGAGAAAACGCATACGCCCTTTTGGGCCAAGTGCATCATTGTCGAAGTTGTGCCCCTCTTCCTGTGCTTTAAAGGCGATTCCAACGTACCTCTGGAAATCTGTTTCCTGCTATTCTGCCTCGCTTTCAAGTCCGCCTCGTTGCCTTCCCTCAACAGATTTTTGGACGATAGTTGTCCTTTATTACTCGGCCAGTTTGTGAATTGCTGTGCCCCTGAGCTCCATTTTTCAACTCGTTTTTGGTGAGCTGACCGCAAGTCCAAAATTTTGGTTCAGGATCTATACTGATTCCCGGTGGGTGGCTGAGACTTTGGTTAATTCTTCTTCCTGCCGGGAAATTACAGTGATATGTGCCCGTCCAAATGCCTAACAGCTACTCTCTCATTGGTTCTCCCTCTTCCCTTTCATCCTCTGCCAAATTGGCAACCTGTGCGAACCAGGAGGTTAAAGGGGCTGTCTCTCCAAGTTGGGAGGTTGATAATAAAGCAGATGGAAAGTCAAACCGGAGCACCAGGAGAGGGACTATTCGTTGAGTTTTAGAAACCTTTCGTATTCACAGTGTGTCCGTTCTCTAGGATTCCCGTACATGTTATATCTGTAGTAATATTCCCTTCAACCTGGAGAGTTGGGACCCATGGAATGTGTGCCATGCATTATTGCTTTAAAGGGTCTGCATTTGCTCACCCAATCTCACCAATCCTCTCAGTCCCAAGTGTCCAGCCTTATGCCACATCCAGCTGTCATTGTAGATAGGGTCATTTCAGGTTTCATCAGAGACCCTGAAGGAATTGTAAAGAATTTCCCAGTTTTTTTGTTTTATTTTTGAAATTCCTTTTTATAGTGGGTTTGAGCTGATTCTCGCTGCCATATTTATCCCAGTCTAGACACACTTGATTCCCTTATGGAGACATATCAATACATAGGTTTTAAGATTCTTACTAGTCAGATATATTCCTCTGCGGGAAATATGGGGTTTTGAGTCCCTTTCACTGAGGAAGGTGTAGGTCTTGTCTATTCCATAGTTGGTTTTTGGAACGGTACTTGTGCTTATATCAAACTCTGGTTTTATGCATCACCCCACCTCTCCTTCCCCCTTAAGCAGGCATAAGAGTGTTTTCTAAATGTGAGACACTGTTCTCTTTCCTAACTCAGTTCAAGTGTAGCCATGTTTACAGGATCTTCATAAGTGATATCTTATGATAAGTTTCTTTTTCTGTGTGACTTATTTCACTTAGAATCATCGTACCTGAATCCACCCATTTTGCTGCTACTGGTCTTATGACATTGATTTCATGGCTGAGGGATATTCCATCGTACGCAAGTACCACAATTTTTTGAACCATTTTTATATTTCCTGGGATATTTAAGGTATACCCAAGTTGAGGTCCTTGTAAGCAGTGCAGCCCTAAATTTTGGGGTGGCTGTGTCTTTTTGATTTTCAGTTTTCCCAAGGTATATTCCCTAGACTGGAAGTGCCCTTGGCTCTGTAGCTCTGTTGTTTACTTGTTTTAGGGAACACAATGCACTCCTCCAGAGAGGCAGTTGGCAATTTACATCCCGCCCATCAGCATAACAAGGCTCCCTGTTCTCCAGGGCCTGTCTTGCCTTTCTGGTTTTTACACATTTTGTGGATGTCCCTTTTGACCGGTGGGAAGTGATACTTCTTTGTAGTGCAGATTTGCATTGCCCGCTTGCTTGCTTGGCCAAAAAGGGCGTATGCGTTTTCTCCTGAATATATTCAGGAGAAAACGCATACGCCCTTTTTGGCCAAGTGCATCATTGTCGAAGTTGTGCCCCTCTTCCTGTGCTTTAAAGGCGATTCCAACGTACCTCTTGAAATCTGTTTCCTGCTATTCTGCCTCGCTTTCAAGTCCGCCTCGTTGCCTTCCCTCAACAGATTTTTGGACGATAGTTGTCCTTTATTACTCGGCCAGTTTGTGAATTGCTGTGCCCCTGAGCTCCATTTTTCAACTCGTTTTTGGTGAGCTGACCGCAAGTCCAAAATTTTGGTTCAGGATCTATACTGATTCCCGGTGGGTGGCTGAGACTTTGGTTAATTCTTCTTCCTGCCGGGAAATTACAGTGATATGTGCCCGTCCAAATGCCTAACAGCTACTCTCTCATTGGTTCTCCCTCTTCCCTTTCATCCTCTGCCAAATTGGCAACCTGTGCGAACCAGGAGGTTAAAGGGGCTGTCTCTCCAAGTTGGGAGGTTGATAATAAAGCAGATGGAAAGTCAAACCGGAGCACCAGGAGAGGGACTATTCGTTGAGTTTTAGAAACCTTTCGTATTCACAGTGTGTCCGTTCTCTAGGATTCCCGTACATGTTATATCTGTAGTAATATTCCCTTCAACCTGGAGAGTTGGGACCCATGGAATGTGTGCCATGCATTATTGCTTTAAAGGGTCTGCATTTGCTCACCCAATCTCACCAATCCTCTCAGTCCCAAGTGTCCAGCCTTATGCCACATCCAGCTGTCATTGTAGATAGGGTCATTTCAGGTTTCATCAGAGACCCTGAAGGAATTGTAAAGAATTTCCCAGTTTTTTTGTTTTGTTTTTGAAATTCCTTTTTATAGTGGGTTTGAGCTGATTCTCGCTGCCATATTTATCCCAGTCTAGACACACTTGATTCCCTTACGGAGACATACCAATACATAGGTTTTAAGATTCTTACTAGTCAGATATATTCCTCTGCGGGAAATATGGGGTTTTGAGTCCCTTTCACTGAGGAAGGTGTAGGTCTTGTCTATTCCATAGTTGGTTTTTGGAACGGTACCTGTGCTTATATCAAACTCTGGTTTTATGCATCACCCCACCTCTCCTTCCCCCTTAAGCAGGCATAAGAGTGTTTTCTAAATGTGAGACACTGTTCTCTTTCCTAACTCAGTTCAAGTGTAGCCATGTTTACAGGATCTTCATAAGTGATATCTTATGATAAGTTTCTTTTTCTGTGTGACTTATTTCACTTAGAATCATCGTACCTGAATCCACCCATTTTGCTGCTACTGGTCTTATGACATTGATTTCATGGCTGAGGGATATTCCATCGTACGTAAGTACCACAATTTTTTGAACCATTTTTATATTTCCTGGGATATTTAAGGTGTACCCAAGTTGAGGTCCTTGTAAGCAGTGCAGCCCTAAATTTTGGGGTGGCTGTGTCTTTTTGATTTTCAGTTTTCCCAAGGTATATTCCCTAGACTGGAAGTGCCCTTGGCTCTGTAGCTCTGTTGTTTACTTGTTTTAGGGAACACAATGCACTCCTCCAGAGAGGCAGTTGGCAATTTACATCCCGCCCATCAGCATAACAAGGCTCCCTGTTCTCCAGGGCCTGTCTTGCCTTTCTGGTTTTTACACATTTTGGGGATGTCCCTTTTGACCGGTGGGAAGTGATACTTCTTTGTAGTGCAGATTTGCATTGCCCGCTTGCTTGCTTGGCCAAAAAGGGCGTATGCGTTTTCTCCTGAATATATTCAGGAGAAAACGCATACGCCCTTTGTGGCCAAGTGCATCATTGTCGAAGTTGTGCCCCTCTTCCTGTGCTTTAAAGGCGATTCCAACGTACCTCTTGAAATCTGTTTCCTGCTATTCTGCCTCGCTTTCAAGTCCGCCTCGTTGCCTTCCCTCAACAGATTTTTGGACGATAGTTGTCCTTTATTACTCGGCCAGTTTGTGAATTGCTGTGCCCCTGAGCTCCATTTTTCAACTCGTTTTTGGTGAGCTGACCGCAAGTCCAAAATTTTGGTTCAGGATCTATACTGATTCCCGGTGGGTGGCTGAGACTTTGGTTAATTCTTCTTCCTGCTGGGAAATTACAGTGATATGTGCCCGTCCAAATGCCTATCAGCTACTCTCTCATTGGTTCTCCCTCTTCCCTTTCATCCTCTGCCAAATTGGCAACCTGTGCGAACCAGGAGGTTAAAGGGGCTGTCTCTCCAAGTTGGGAGGTTGATAATAAAGCAGATGGAAAGTCAAACCAGAGCACCAGGAGAGGGACTATTCGTTGAGTTTTAGAAACCTTTCGTATTCACAGTGTGTCCGTTCTCTAGGATTCCCGTACATGTTATATCTGTAGTAATATTCCCTTCAACCTGGAGAGTTGGGACCCATGGAATGTGTGCCATGCATTATTGCTTTAAAGGGTCTGCATTTGCTCACCCAATCTCACCAATCCTCTCAGTCCCAAGTGTCCAGCCTTATGCCACATCCAGCTGTCATTGTAGATAGGGTCATTTCAGGTTTCATCAGAGGCCCTGAAGGAATTGTAAAGAATTTCCCAGTTTTTTTGTTTTATTTTTGAAATTCCTTTTTATAGTGGGTTTGAGCTGATTCTCGCTGCCATATTTATCCCAGTCTAGACACACTTGATTCCCTTACGGAGACATATCAATACATAGGTTTTAAGATTCTTACTAGTCAGATATATTCCTCTGCGGGAAATATGGGGTTTTGAGTCCCTTTCACTGAGGAAGGTGTAGGTCTTGTCTATTCCATAGTTGGTTTTTGGAACGGTACCTGTGCTTATATCAAACTCTGGTTTTATGCATCACCCCACCTCTCCTTCCCCCTTAAGCAGGCATAAGAGTGTTTTCTAAATGTGAGACACTGTTCTCTTTCCTAACTCAGTTCAAGTGTAGCCATGTTTACAGGATCTTCATAAGTGATATCTTATGATAAGTTTCTTTTTCTGTGTGACTTATTTCACTTAGAATCATCGTACCTGAATCCACCCATTTTGCTGCTACTGGTCTTATGACTTTGATTTCATGGCTGAGGGATATTCCATCGTACGTAAGTACCACAATTTTTTGAACCATTTTTATATTTCCTGGGATATTTAAGGTGTACCCAAGTTGAGGTCCTTGTAAGCAGTGCAGCCCTAAATTTTGGTGTGGCTGTGTCTTTTTGATTTTCAGTTTTCCCAAGGTATATTCCCTAGACTGGAAGTGCCCTTGGCTCTGTAGCTCTGTTGTTTACTTGTTTTAGGGAACACAATGCACTCCTCCAGAGAGGCAGTTGGCAATTTACATCCCACCCATCAGCATAACAAGGCTCCCTGTTCTCCAGGGCCTGTCTTGCCTTTCTGGTTTTTACACATTTTGTGGATGTCCCTTTTGACCGGTGGGAAGTGATACTTCTTTGTAGTGCAGATTTGCATTGCCCGCTTGCTTGCTTGGCCAAAAAGGGCGTATGCGTTTTCTCCTGAATATATTCAGGAGAAAACGCATACGCCCTTTGTGGCCAAGTGCATCATTGTCGAAGTTGTGCCCCTCTTCCTGTGCTTTAAAGGCGATTCCAACGTACCTCTTGAAATCTGTTTCCTGCTATTCTGCCTCGCTTTCAAGTCCGCCTCGTTTCCTTCCCTCAACAGATTTTTGGACGATAGTTGTCCTTTATTACTCGGCCAGTTTGTGAATTGCTGTGCCCCTGAGCTCCATTTTTCAACTCGTTTTTGGTGAGCTGACCGCAAGTCCAAAATTTTGGTTCAGGATCTATACTGATTCCCGGTGGGTGGCTGAGACTTTGGTTAATTCTTCTTCCTGCCGGGAAATTACAGTGATATGTGCCCGTCCAAATGCCTAACAGCTACTCTCTCATTGGTTCTCCCTCTTCCCTTTCATCCTCTGCCAAATTGGCAACCTGTGCGAACCAGGAGGTTAAAGGGGCTGTCTCTCCAAGTTGGGAGGTTGATAATAAAGCAGATGGAAAGTCAAACCAGAGCACCAGGAGAGGGACTATTCGTTGAGTTTTAGAAACCTTTCGTATTCACAGTGTGTCCGTTCTCTAGGATTCCCGTACATGTTATATCTGTAGTAATATTCCCTTCAACCTGGAGAGTTGGGACCCATGGAATGTGTGCCATGCATTATTGCTTTAAAGGGTCTGCATTTGCTCACCCAATCTCACCAATCCTCTCAGTCCCAAGTGTCCAGCCTTATGCCACATCCAGCTGTCATTGTAGATAGGGTCATTTCAGGTTTCATCAGAGGCCCTGAAGGAATTGTAAAGAATTTCCCAGTTTTTTTGTTTTATTTTTGAAATTCCTTTTTATAGTGGGTTTGAGCTGATTCTCGCTGCCATATTTATCCCAGTCTAGACACACTTGATTCCCTTACGGAGACATATCAATACATAGGTTTTAAGATTCTTACTAGTCAGATATATTCCTCTGCGGGAAATATGGGGTTTTGAATCCCTTTCACTGAGGAAGGTGTAGGTCTTGTCTATTCCATAGTTGGTTTTTGGAACGGTACCTGTGCTTATATCAAACTCTGGTTTTATGCATCACCCCACCTCTCCTTCCCCCTTAAGCAGGCATAAGAGTGTTTTCTAAATGTGAGACACTGTTCTCTTTCCTAACTCAGTTCAAGTGTAGCCATGTTTACAGGATCTTCATAAGTGATATCTTATGATAAGTTTCTTTTTCTGTGTGACTTATTTCACTTAGAATCATCGTACCTGAATCCACCCATTTTGCTGCTACTGGTCTTATGACATTGATTTCATGGCTGAGGGATATTCCATCGTACTTAAGTACCACAATTTTTTGAACCATTTTTATATTTCCTGGGATATTTAAGGTGTACCCAAGTTGAGGTCCTTGTAAGCAGTGCAGCCCTAAATTTTGGGGTGGCTGTGTCTTTTTGATTTTCAGTTTTCCCAAGGTATATTCCCTAGACTGGAAGTGCCCTTGGCTCTGTAGCTCTGTTGTTTACTTGTTTTAGGGAACACAATGCACTCCTCCAGAGAGGCAGTTGGCAATTTACATCCCGCCCATCAGCATAACAAGGCACCCTGTTCTCCAAGGCCTGTCTTGCCTTTCTGGTTTTTACATATTTTGTGGATGTCCCTTTTGACCGGTGGGAAGTGATACTTCTTTGTAGTGCAGATTTGCATTGCCCGCTTGCTTGCTTGGCCAAAAAGGGCGTATGCGTTATCTCCTGAATATATTCAGGAGAAAACGCATACGCCCTTTTTGGCCAAGTGCATCATTGTCGAAGTTGTGCCCCTCTTCCTGTGCTTTAAAGGCGATTCCAATGTACCTCTTGAAATCTGTTTCCTGCTATTCTGCCACGCTTTCAAGTCCGCCTCATTGCCTTCCCTCAACAGATTTTTGGACGATAGTTGTCCTTTATTACTTGGCCAGTTTGTGAATTGCTGTGCCCCTGAGCTCCATTTTTCAACTCGTTTTTGGTGAGCTGACCGCAAGTCCGAAATTTTGGTTCAGGATCTATACTGATTCCCGGTGGGTGGCTGAGACTTTGGTTAATTCTTCTTCCTGCCGGGAAATTACAGTGATATGTGACCGTCCAAATGCCTAACAGCTACTCTCTCATTGGTTCTCCCTCTTCCCTTTCATCTTCTGCCAAATTGGCAACCTGTGCGAACCAGGAGGTTAAAGGGGCTGTCTCTCCAAGTTGGGAGGTTGATAATAAAGCAGATGGAAAGTCAAACCAGAGCACCAGGAGAGGGACTATTCGTTGAGTTTTAGAAACCTTTCGTATTCACAGTGTGTCCGTTCTCTAGGATTCCCGTACATGTTATATCTGTAGTAATATTCCCTTCAACCTGGAGAGTTGGGACCCATGGAATGTGTGCCATGCATTATTGCTTTAAAGGGTCTGCATTTGCTCACCCAATCTCACCAATCCTCTCAGTCCCAAGTGTCCAGCCTTATGCCACATCCAGCTGTCATTGTAGATAGGGTCATTTCAGGTTTCATCAGAGACCCTGAAGGAATTGTAAAGAATTTCCCAGTTTTTTTTTTTGTTTGTTTTTGAAATTCCTTTTTATAGTGGGTTTGAGCTGATTCTCGCTGCCATGTTTATGCCAGTCTAGACACACGTGATTCCCTTACAGAGACATATCAATACATAGGTTTTAAGATTCTTACTAGTCAGATATATTCCTCTGCGGGAAATATGGGGTTTTGAGTCCCTTTCACTGAGGAAGGTGTAGGTCTTGTCTATTCCATAGTTGGTTTTTGGAACGGTACCTGTGCTTATATCAAACTCTGGTTTTATGCATCACCCCACCTCTCCTTCCCCCTTAAGCGGGCATAAGAGTGTTTTCTAAATGTGAGACACTGTTCTCTTTCCTAACTCAGTTCAAGTGTAGCCATGTTTACAGGATCTTCATAAGTGATATCTTATGATAAGTTTCTTTTTCTGTGTGACTTATTTCACTTAGAATCATCGTACCTGAATCCACCCATTTTGCTGCTACTGGTCTTATGACATTGATTTCATGGCTGAGGGATATTCCATCGTACGTAAGTACCACAATTTTTTGAACCATTTTTATATTTCCTGGGATATTTAAGGTGTACCCAAGTTGAGGTCCTTGTAAGCAGTGCAGCCCTAAATTTTGGGGTGGCTGTGTCTTTTTGATTTTCAGTTTTCCCAAGGTATATTCCCTAGACTGGAAGTGCCCTTGGCTCTGTAGCTCTGTTGTTTACTTGTTTTAGGGAACACAATGCACTCCTCCAGAGAGGCAGTTGGCAATTTACATCCCGCCCATCAGCATAACAAGGCTCCCTGTTCTCCAGGGCCTGTCTTGCCTTTCTGGTTTTTACACATTTTGTGGATGTCCCTTTTGACCGGTGGGAAGTGATACTTCTTTGTAGTGCAGATTTGCATTGCCCGCTTGCTTGCTTGGCCCAAAAGGGCGTATGCGTTTTCTCCTGAATATATTCAGGAGAAAACGCATACGCCCTTTTTGGCCAAGTGCATCATTGTCGAAGTTGTGCCCCTCTTCCTGTGCTTTAAAGGCGATTCCAACGTACCTCTGGAAATCTGTTTCCTGCTATTCTGCCTCGCTTTCAAGTCCGCCTCGTTGCCTTCCCTCAACAGATTTTTGGACGATAGTTGTCCTTTATTACTCGGCCAGTTTGTGAATTGCTGTGCCCCTGAGCTCCATTTTTCAACTCGTTTTTGGTGAGCTGACCGCAAGTCCAAAATTTTGGTTCAGGATCTATACTGATTCCCGGTGGGTGGCTGAGACTTTGGTTAATTCTTCTTCCTGCCGGGAAATTACAGTGATATGTGACCGTCCAAATGCCTAACAGCTACTCTCTCATTGGTTCTCCCTCTTCCCTTTCATCTTCTGCCAAATTGGCAACCTGTGCGAACCAGGAGGTTAAAGGGGCTGTCTCTCCAAGTTGGGAGGTTGATAATAAAGCAGATGGAAAGTCAAACCGGAGCACCAGGAGAGGGACTATTCGTTGAGTTTTAGAAACCTTTCGTATTCACAGTGTGTCCGTTCTCTAGGATTCCCGTACATGTTATATCTGTAGTAATATTCCCTTCAACCTGGAGAGTTGGGACCCATGGAATGTGTGCCATGCATTATTGCTTTAAAGGGTCTGCATTTGCTCACCCA
Organism: Hyperoodon ampullatus; assembly: GCF_949752795.1. Classification (NCBI taxonomy): domain Eukaryota; kingdom Metazoa; phylum Chordata; class Mammalia; order Artiodactyla; family Ziphiidae; genus Hyperoodon; species Hyperoodon ampullatus. The sequence goes on along the minus strand of NW_027640739.1, from coordinate 466,242 downwards.
ATCTCACCAATCCTCTCAGTCCCAAGTGTCCAGCCTTATGCCACATCCAGCTGTCATTGTAGATAGGGTCATTTCAGGTTTCATCAGAGACCCTGAAGGAATTGTAAAGAATTTCCCAGTTTTTTTGTTTTATTTTTGAAATTCCTTTTTATAGTGGGTTTGAGCTGATTCTCGCTGCCATATTTATCCCAGTCTAGACACACTTGATTCCCTTACGGAGACATATCAATACATAGGTTTTAAGATTCTTACTAGTCAGATATATTCCTCTGCGGGAAATATGGGGTTTTGAGTCCCTTTCACTGAGGAAGGTGTAGGTCTTGTCTATTCCATAGTTGGTTTTTGGAACGGTACCTGTGCTTATATCAAACTCTGGTTTTATGCATCACCCCACCTCTCCTTCCCCCTTAAGCAGGCATAAGAGTGTTTTCTAAATGTGAGACACTGTTCTCTTTCCTAACTCAGTTCAAGTGTAGCCATGTTTACAGCATCTTCATAAGTGATATCTTATGATAAGTTTCTTTTTCTCTGTGACTTATTTCACTTAGAATCATCGTACCTGAATCCACCCATTTTGCTGCTACTGGTCTTATGACATTGATTTCATGGCTGAGGGATATTCCATCGTACGTAAGTACCACAATATTTTGAACCAATTTTATATTTCCTGGGATATTTAAGGTGTACCCAAGTTGAGGTCATTGTAAGCAGTGCAGCCCTAAATTTTGGGGTGGCTCTGTCTTATTGATTTTCAGTTTTTCCCAGGTATATTCCCTAGACTGGAAGTGCCCTTGGCTCTGTAGCTCTGTTGTTTACTTGTTTTAGGGAACACAATGCACTCCTCCAGAGAGGCAGTTGGCAATTTACATCCCGCCCATCAGCATAACAAGGCTCCCTGTTCTCCAGGGCCTGTCTTGCCTTTCTGGTTTTTACACATTTTGTGGATGTCCCTTTTGACCGGTGGGAAGTGATACTTCTTTGTAGTGCAGATTTGCATTGCCCGCTTGCTTGCTTGGCCAAAAAGGGCGTATGCGTTTTCTCCTGAATATATTCAGGAGAAAACGCATACGCCCTTTTTGGCCAAGTGCATCATTGTCGAAGTTGTGCCCCTCTTCCTGTGCTTTAAAGGCGATTCCAACGTACCTCTTGAAATCTGTTTCCTGCTATTCTGCCTCGCTTTCAAGTCCGCCTCGTTGCCTTCCCTCAACAGATTTTTGGACGATAGTTGTTCTTTATTACTCTGCCAGTTTGTGAATTGCTGTGCCCCTGAGCTCCATTTTTCAACTCGTTTTTGGTGAGCTGACCGCAAGTCCAAAATTTTGGTTCAGGATCTATACTGATTCCCGGTGGGTGGCTGAGACTTTGGTTAATTCTTCTTCCTGCCGGGAAATTACAGTGATATGTGCCCATCCAAATGCCTAACAGCTACTCTCTCATTGGTTCTCCCTCTTCCCTTTCATCCTCTGCCAAATTGGCAACCTGTGCGAACCAGGAGGTTAAAGGGGCTGTCTCTCCAAGTTGGGAGGTTGATAATAAAGCAGATGGAAAGTCAAACCGGAGCACCAGGAGAGGGACTATTCGTTGAGTTTTAGAAACCTTTCGTATTCACAGTGTGTCCGTTCTCTAGGATTCCCGTACATGTTATATCTGTAGTAATATTCCCTTCAACCTGGAGAGTTGGGACCCATGGAATGTGTGCCATGCATTATTGCTTTAAAGGGTCTGCATTTGCTCACCCAGTCTCACCAATCCTCTCAGTCCCAAGTGTCCAGCCTTATGCCACATCCAGCTGTCATTGTAGATAGGGTCATTTCAGGTTTCATCAGAGACCCTGAAGGAATTGTAAAGAATTTCCCAGTTTTTTTGTTTTATTTTTGAAATTCCTTTTTATAGTGGGTTTGAGCTGATTCTCGCTGCCATATTTATCCCAGTCTAGACACACTTGACTCCCTTACGGAGACATATCAATACATAGGTTTTAAGATTCTTACTAGTCAGATATATTCCTCTGCGGGAAATATGGGGTTTTGGGTCCCTTTCACTGAGGAAGGTTTAGGTCTTGTCTATTCCATAGTTGGTTTTTGGAACGGTACCTGTGCTTATATCAAACTCTGGTTTTATGCATCACCCCACCTCTCCTTCCCCCTTAAGCAGGCATAAGAGTGTTTTCTAAATGTGAGACACTGTTCTCTTTCCTAACTCAGTTCAAGTGTAGCCATGTTTACAGGATCTTCATAAGTGATATCTTATGATAAGTTTCTTTTTCTCTGTGACTTATTTCACTTAGAATCATCGTACCTGAATCCACCCATTTTGCTGCTACTGGTCTTATGACATTGATTTCATGGCTGAGGGATATTCCATCGTACGCAAGTACCACAATTTTTTGAACCATTTTTATATTTCCTGGGATATTTAAGGTGTACCCAAGTTGAGGTCCTTGTAAGCAGTGCAGCCCTAAATTTTGGGGTGGCTGTGTCTTTTTGATTTTCAGTTTTCCCAAGGTATATTCCCTAGACTGGAAGTGCCCTTGGCTCTGTAGCTCTGTTGTTTACTTGTTTTAGGGAACACAATGCACTCCTCCAGAGAGGCAGTTGGCAATTTACATCCCGCCCATCAGCATAACAATGCTCCCTGTTCTCCAGGGCCTGTCTTGCCTTTCTGGTTTTTACACATTTTGTGGATGTCCCTTTTGACCGGTGGGAAGTGATACTTCTTTGTAGTGCAGATTTGCATTGCCCGCTTGCTTGCTTGGCCAAAAAGGGCGTATGCGTTTTCTCCTGAATATATTCAGGAGAAAACGCATACGCCCTTTTTGGCCAAGTGCATCATTGTCGAAGTTGTGCCCCTCTTCCTGTGCTTTAAAGGCGATTCCAACGTACCTCTTGAAATCTGTTTCCTGCTATTCTGCCTCGCTTTCAAGTCCGCCTCGTTGCCTTCCCGCAACAGATTTTTGGACGATAGTTGTCCTTTATTACTCGGCCAGTTTGTGAATTGCTGTGCCCCTGAGCTCCATTTTTCAACTCGTTTTTGGTGAGCTGACCGCAAGTCCAAAATTTTGGTTCAGGATCTATACTGATTCCCGGTGGGTGGCTGAGACTTTGGTTAATTCTTCTTCCTGCCGGGAAATTACAGTGATATGTGCCCGTCCAAATGCCTAACAGCTACTCTCTCATTGGTTCTCCCTCTTCCCTTTCATCCTCTGCCAAATTGGCAACCTGTGCGAACCAGGAGGTTAAAGGGGCTGTCTCTCCAAGTTGGGAGGTTGATAATAAAGCAGATGGAAAGTCAAACCGGAGCACCAGGAGAGGGACTATTCGTTGAGTTTTAGAAACCTTTCGTATTCACAGTGTGTCCGTTCTCTAGGATTCCCGTACATGTTATATCTGTAGTAATATTCCCTTCAACCTGGAGAGTTGGGACCCATGGAATGTGTGCCATGCATTATTGCTTTAAAGGGTCTGCATTTGCTCACCCAATCTCACCAATCCTCTCAGTCCCAAGTGTCCAGCCTTATGCCACATCCAGCTGTCATTGTAGATAGGGTCATTTCAGGTTTCATCAGAGACCCTGAAGGAATTGTAAAGAATTTCCCAGTTTTTTTGTTTTATTTTTGAAATTCCTTTTTATAGTGGGTTTGAGCTGATTCTCGCTGCCATATTTATCCCAGTCTAGACACACTTGATTCCCTTACGGAGACATACCAATACATAGGTTTTAAGATTCTTACTAGTCAGAAATATTCCTCTGCGGGAAATATGGGGTTTTGAGTCCCTTTCACTGAGGAAGGTGTAGGTCTTGTCTATTCCATAGTTGGTTTTTGGAACGGTACCTGTGCTTATATCAAACTCTGGTTTTATGCATCACCCCACCTCTCCTTCCCCCTTAAGCAGGCATAAGAGTGTTTTCTAAATGTGAGACACTGTTCTCTTTCCTAACTCAGTTCAAGTGTAGCCATGTTTACAGGATCTTCATAAGTGATATCTTATGATAAGTTTCTTTTTCTGTGTGACTTATTTCACTTAGAATCATCATACCTGAATCCACCCATTTTGCTGCTACTGGCCTTATGACATTGATTTCATGGCTGAGGGATATTCCATCGTACGTAAGTACCACAATTTTTTGAACCATTTTTATATTTCCTGGGATATTTAAGGTGTACCCAAGTTGAGGTCCTTGTAAGCAGTGCAGCCCTAAATTTTGGGGTGGCTGTGTCTTTTTGATTTTCAGTTTTCCCAAGGTATATTCCCTAGACTGGAAGTGCCCTTGGCTCTGTAGCTCTGTTGTTTACTTGTTTTAGGGAACACAATGCACTCCTCCAGAGAGGCAGTTGGCAATTTACATCCCGCCCATCAGCATAACAAGGCTCCCTGTTCTCCAGGGCCTGTCTTGCCTTTCTGGTTTTTACACATTTTGTGGATGTCCCTTTTGACCGGTGGGAAGTGATACTTCTTTGTAGTGCAGATTTGCATTGCCCGCTTGCTTGCTTGGCCAAAAAGGGCGTATGCGTTTTCTCCTGAATATATTCAGGAGAAAACGCATACGCCCTTTTTGGCCAAGTGCATCATTGTCGAAGTTGTGCCCCTCTTCCTGTGCTTTAAAGGCGATTCCAACGTACCTCTTGAAATCTGTTTCCTGCTATTCTGCCACGCTTTCAAGTCCGCCTCATTGCCTTCCCTCAACAGATTTTTGGACGATAGTTGTCCTTTATTACTTGGCCAGTTTGTGAATTGCTGTGCCCCTGAGCTCCATTTTTCAACTCGTTTTTGGTGAGCTGACCGCAAGTCCAAAATTTTGGTTCAGGATCTATACTGATTCCCGGTGGGTGGCTGAGACTTTGGTTAATTCTTCTTCCTGCCGGGAAATTACAGTGATATGTGCCCGTCCAAATGCCTAACAGCTACTCTCTCATTGGTTCTCCCTCTTCCCTTTCATCCTCTGCCAAATTGGCAACCTGTGCGAACCAGGAGGTTAAAGGGGCTGTCTCTCCAAGTTGGGAGGTTGATAATAAAGCAGATGGAAAGTCAAACCGGAGCACCAGGAGAGGGACTATTCGTTGAGTTTTAGAAACCTTTCGTATTCACAGTGTGTCCGTTCTCTAGGATTCCCGTACATGTTATATCTGTAGTAATATTCCCTTCAACCTGGAGAGTTGGGACCCATGGAATGTGTGCCATGCATTATTGCTTTAAAGGGTCTGCATTTGCTCACCCAATCTCACCAATCCTCTCAGTCCCAAGTGTCCAGCCTTATGCCACATCCAGCTGTCATTGTAGATAGGGTCATTTCAGGTTTCATCAGAGACCCTGAAGGAATTGTAAAGAATTTCCCAGTTTTTTTTGTTTTGTTTTTGAAATTCCTTTTTATAGTGGGTTTGAGCTGATTCTCGCTGCCATGTTTATGCCAGTCTAGACAAACTTGATTCCCTTACGGAGACATATCAATACATAGGTTTTAAGATTCTTACTAGTCAGATATATTCCTCTGCGGGAAATATGGGGTTTTGAGTCCCTTTCACTGAGGAAGGTGTAGGTCTTGTCTATTCCATAGTTGGTTTTTGGAACGGTACCTGTGCTTATATCAAACTCTGGTTTTATGCATCACCCCACCTCTCCTTCCCCCTTAAGCAGGCATAAGAGTGTTTTCTAAATGTGAGACACTGTTCTCTTTCCTAACTCAGTTCAAGTGTAGCCATGTTTACAGGATCTTAATAAGTGATAACTTATGATATGTTTCTTTTTCTCTGTGACTTATTTCACTTAGAATCATAGTACCTGCATCCACCCATTTTGCTGCTACTGGTCTTATGACATTGATTTCATGGCTGAGGGATATTCCATCGTACGTAAGTACCACAATTTTTTGAACCAATTTTATATTTCCTGGGATATTTAAGGTGTACCCAAGTTGAGGTCCTTGTAAGCAGTGCAGCCCTAAATTTTGGGGTGGCTCTGTCTTATTGATTTTCAGTTTTTCCCAGGTATATTCCCTAGACTGGAAGTGCCCTTGGCTCTGTAGCTCTGTTGTTTACTTGTTTTAGGGAACACAATGCACTCCTCCAGAGAGACAGTTGGCAATTTACATCCCGCCCATCAACATAACAAGGCTCCCTGTTCTCCAGGGCCTGTCTTGCCTTTCTGGTTTTTACACATTTTGTGGATGTCCCTTTTGACCGGTGGGAAGTGATACTTCTTTGTAGTGGAGATTTGCATTGCCCGCTTGCTTGCTTGGCCAAAAAGGGCGTATGCGTTTTCTCCTGACTATATTCAGGAGAAAACGCATACGCCCTTTTTGGCCAAGTGCATCATTGTCGAAGTTGTGCCCCTCTTCCTGTGCTTTAAAGGCGATTCCAACGTACCTCTGGAAATCTGTTTCCTGCTATTCTGCCTCGCTTTCAAGTCCGCCTCGTTGCCTTCCCTCAACAGATTTTTGGACGATAGTTGTCCTTTATTACTCGGCCAGTTTGTGAATTGCTGTGCCCCTGAGCTCCATTTTTCAACTCGTTTTTGGTGAGCTGACCGCAAGTCCAAAATTTTGGTTCAGGATCTATACTGATTCCCGGTGGGTGGCTGAGACTTTGGTTAATTCTTCTTCCTGCCGGGAAATTAGAGTGATATGTGCCCGTCCAAATGCCTAACAGCTACTCTCTCATTGGTTCTCCCTCTTCCCTTTCATCCTCTGCCAAATTGGCAACCTGTGCGACCCAGGAAGTTAAAGGGGCTGTCTCTCCAAGTTGGGAGGTTGATAATAAAGCAGATGGAAAGTCAAACCGGAGCACCAGGAGAGGGACTATTCGTTGAGTTTTAGAAACCTTTCGTATTCACAGTGTGTCCGTTCTCTAGGATTCCCGTACATGTTATATCTGTAGTAATATTCCCTTCAACCTGGAGAGTTGGGACCCATGGAATGTGTGCCATGCATTATTGCTTTAAAGGGTCTGCATTTGCTCACCCAATCTCACCAATCCTCTCAGTCCCAAGTGTCCAGCCTTATGCCACATCCAGCTGTCATTGTAGATAGGGTCATTTCAGGTTTCATCAGAGACCCTGAAGGAATTGTAAAGAATTTCCCAGTTTTTTTGTTTTGTTTTTGAAATTCCTTTTTATAGTGGGTTTGAGCTGATTCTCGCTGCCATATTTATCCCAGTCTAGACACACTTGATTCGCTTATGGAGACATATCAATACATAGGTTTTAAGATTCTTACTAGTCAGATATATTCCTCTGCTGGAAATATGGGGTTTTGAGTCCCTTTCACTGAGGTAGGTGTAGGTCTTGTCTATTCCATAGTTGGTTTTTGGAACGGTACCTGTGCTTATATCAAACTCTGGTTTTATGCATCACCCCACCTCTCCTTCCCCCTTAAGCAGGCATAAGAGTGTTTTCTAAATGTGAGACACTGTTCTCTTTCCTAACTCAGTTCAAGTGTAGCCATGTTTACAGGATCTTCATAAGTGATATCTTATGATAAGTTTCTTTTTCTGTGTGACTTATTTCACTTAGAATCATCGTACCTGAATCCACCCATTTTGCTGCTACTGGTCTTATGACATTGATTTCATGGCTGAGGGATATTCCATCGTACGTAAGTACCACAATTTTTTGAACCATTTTTATATTTCCTGGGATATTTAAGGTGTACCCAAGTTGAGGTCCTTGTAAGCAGTGCAGCCCTAAATTTTGGGGTGGCTGTGTCTTTTTGATTTTCAGTTTTCCCAAGGTATATTCCCTAGACTGGAAGTGCCCTTGGCTCTGTAGCTCTGTTGTTTACTTGTTTTAGGGAACACAATGCACTCCTCCAGAGAGGCAGTTGGCAATTTACATCCCGCCCATCAGCATAACAAGGCTCCCTGTTCTCCAGGGCCTGTCTTGCCTTTCTGGTTTTTACACATTTTGTGGATGTCCCTTTTGACCGGTGGGAAGTGATACTTCTTTGTAGTGGAGATTTGCATTGCCCGCTTGCTTGCTTGGCCAAAAAGGGCGTATGCGTTTTCTCCTGAATATATTCAGGAGAAAACGCATACGCCCTTTTTGGCCAAGTGCATCATTGTCGAAGTTGTGCCCCTCTTCCTGTGCTTTAAAGGCGATTCCAACGTACCTCTGGAAATCTGTTTCCTGCTATTCTGCCTCGCTTTCAAGTCCGCCTCGTTGCCTTCCCTCAACAGATTTTTGGACGATAGTTGTCCTTTATTACTCGGCCAGTTTGTGAATTGCTGTGCCCCTGAGCTCCATTTTTCAACTCGTTTTTGGTGAGCTGACCGCAAGTCCAAAATTTTGGTTCAGGATCTATACTGATTCCCGGTGGGTGGCTGAGACTTTGGTTAATTCTTCTTCCTGCCGGGAAATTACAGTGATATGTGCCCGTCCAAATGCCTAACAGCTACTCTCTCATTGGTTCTCCCTCTTCCCTTTCATCCTCTGCCAAATTGGCAACCTGTGCGAACCAGGAGGTTAAAGGGGCTGTCTCTCCAAGTTGGGAGGTTGATAATAAAGCAGATGGAAAGTCAAACCGGAGCACCAGGAGAGGGACTATTCGTTGAGTTTTAGAAACCTTTCGTATTCACAGTGTGTCCGTTCTCTAGGATTCCCGTACATGTTATATCTGTAGTAATATTCCCTTCAACCTGGAGAGTTGGGACCCATGGAATGTGTGCCATGCATTATTGCTTTAAAGGGTCTGCATTTGCTCACCCAGTCTCACCAATCCTCTCAGTCCCAAGTGTCCAGCCTTATGCCACATCCAGCTGTCATTGTAGATAGGGTCATTTCAGGTTTCATCAGAGACCCTGAAGGAATTGTAAAGAATTTCCCAGTTTTTTTGTTTTATTTTTGAAATTCCTTTTTATAGTGGGTTTGAGCTGATTCTCGCTGCCATATTTATCCCAGTCTAGACACACTTGATTCCCTTACGGAGACATATCAATACATAGGTTTTAAGATTCTTACTAGTCAGATATATTCCTCTGCGGGAAATATGGGGTTTTGAGTCCCTTTCACTGAGGAAGGTGTAGGTCTTGTCTATTCCATAGTTGGTTTTTGGAACGGTACCTGTGCTTATATCAAACTCTGGTTTTATGCATCACCCCACCTCTCCTTCCCCCTTAAGCAGGCATAAGAGTGTTTTCTAAATGTGAGACACTGTTCTCTTTCCTAACTCAGGTCAAGTGTAGCCATGTTTACAGGATCTTCATAAGTGATATCTTATGATAAGTTTCTTTTTCTCTGTGACTTATTTCACTTAGAATCATCGTACCTGAATCCACCCATTTTGCTGCTACTGGTCTTATGACATTGATTTCATGGCTGAGGGATATTCCATCGTACGTAAGTACCACAATTTTTTGAACCATTTTTATATTTCCTGGGATATTTAAGGTGTACCCAAGTTGAGGTCCTTGTAAGCAGTGCAGCCCTAAATTTTGGGGTGGCTGTGTCTTTTTGATTTTCAGTTTTCCCAAGGTATATTCCCTAGACTGGAAGTGCCCTTGGCTCTGTAGCTCTGTACTTTACTTGTTTTAGGGAACACAATGCACTCCTCCAGAGAGGCAGTTGGCAATTTACATCCCGCCCATCAGCATAACAAGGCTCCCTGTTCTCCAGGGCCTGTCTTGCCTTTCTGGTTTTTACACATTTTGTGGATGTCCCTTTTGACCGGTGGGAAGTGATACTTCTTTGTAGTGCAGATTTGCATTGCCCGCTTGCTTGCTTGGCCAAAAAGGGCGTATGCGTTTTCTCCTGAATATATTCAGGAGAAAACGCATACGCCCTTTTTGGCCAAGTGCATCATTGTCGAAGTTGTGCCCCTCTTCCTGTGCTTTAAAGGCGATTCCAACGTACCTCTGGAAATCTGTTTCCTGCTATTCTGCCTCGCTTTCAAGTCCGCCTCGTTGCCTTCCCTCAACAGATTTTTGGACGATAGTTGTCCTTTATTACTCGGCCAGTTTGTGAATTGCTGTGCCCCTGAGCTCCATTTTTCAACTCGTTTTTGGTGAGCTGACCGCAAGTCCAAAATTTTGGTTCAGGATCTATACTGATTCCCGGTGGGTGGCTGAGACTTTGGTTAATTCTTCTTCCTGCCGGGAAATTACAGTGATATGTGCCCGTCCAAATGCCTAACAGCTACTCTCTCATTGGTTCTCCCTCTTCCCTTTCATCCTCTGCCAAATTGGCAACCTGTGCGAACCAGGAGGTTAAAGGGGCTGTCTCTCCAAGTTGGGAGGTTGATAATAAAGCAGATGGAAAGTCAAACCGGAGCACCAGGAGAGGGACTATTCGTTGAGTTTTAGAAACCTTTCGTATTCACAGTGTGTCCGTTCTCTAGGATTCCCGTACATGTTATATCTGTAGTAATATTCCCTTCAACCTGGAGAGTTGGGACCCATGGAATGTGTGCCATGCATTATTGCTTTAAAGGGTCTGCATTTGCTCACCCAGTCTCACCAATCCTCTCAGTCCCAAGTGTCCAGCCTTATGCCACATCCAGCTGTCATTGTAGATAGGGTCATTTCAGGTTTCATCAGAGACCCTGAAGGAATTGTAAAGAATTTCCCAGTTTTTTTGTTTTATTTTTGAAATTCCTTTTTATAGTGGGTTTGAGCTGATTCTCGCTGCCATATTTATCCCAGTCTAGACACACTTGATTCCCTTACGGAGACATATCAATACATAGGTTTTAAGATTCTTACTAGTCAGATATATTCCTCTGCGGGAAATATGGGGTTTTGAGTCCCTTTCACTGAGGAAGGTGTAGGTCTTGTCTATTCCATAGTTGGTTTTTGGAACGGTACCTGTGCTTATATCAAACTCTGGTTTTATGCATCACCCCACCTCTCCTTCCCCCTTAAGCAGGCATAAGAGTGTTTTTCTAAATGTGAGACACTGTTCTCTTTCCTAACTCAGTTCAAGTGTAGCCATGTTTACAGGATCTTCATAAGTGATATCTTATGATAAGTTTCTTTTTCTCTGTGACTTATTTCACTTAGAATCATCGTACCTGAATCCACCCATTTTGCTGCTACTGGTCTTATGACATTGATTTCATGGCTGAGGGATATTCCATCGTACGTAAGTACCACAATTTTTTGAACCATTTTTATATTTCCTGGGATATTTAAGGTGTACCCAAGTTGAGGTCCTTGTAAGCAGTGCAGCCCTAAATTTTGGGGTGGCTCTGTCTTATTGATTTTCAGTTTTTCCCAGGTATATTCCCTAGACTGGAAGTGCCCTTGGCTCTGTAGCTCTGTTGTTTACTTGTTTTAGGGAACACAATGCACTCCTCCAGAGAGGCAGTTGGCAATTTACATCCCGCCCATCAGCATAACAAGGCTCCCTGTTCTCCAGGGCCTGTCTTGCCTTTCTGGTTTTTACACATTTTGTGGATGTCCCTTTTGACCGGTGGGAAGTGATACTTCTTTGTAGTGGAGATTTGCATTGCCCGCTTGCTTGCTTGGCCAAAAAGGGCGTATGCGTTTTCTCCTGAATATATTCAGGAGAAAACGCATACGCCCTTTTTGGCCAAGTGCATCATTGTCGAAGTTGTGCCCCTCTTCCTGTGCTTTAAAGGCGATTCCAACGTACCTCTGGAAATCTGTTTCCTGCTATTCTGCCTCGCTTTCAAGTCCGCCTCGTTGCCTTCCCTCAACAGATTTTTGGACGATAGTTGTCCTTTATTACTCGGCCAGTTTGTGAATTGCTGTGCCCCTGAGCTCCATTTTTCAACTCGTTTTTGGTGAGCTGACCGCAAGTCCAAAATTTTGGTTCAGGATCTATACTGATTCCCGGTGGGTGGCTGAGACTTTGGTTAATTCTTCTTCCTGCCGGGAAATTACAGTGATATGTGCCCGTCCAAATGCCTAACAGCTACTCTCTCATTGGTTCTCCCTCTTCCCTTTCATCCTCTGCCAAATTGGCAACCTGTGCGAACCAGGAGGTTAAAGGGGCTGTCTCTCCAAGTTGGGAGGTTGATAATAAAGCAGATGGAAAGTCAAACCGGAGCACCAGGAGAGGGACTATTCGTTGAGTTTTAGAAACCTTTCGTATTCACAGTGTGTCCGTTCTCTAGGATTCCCGTACATGTTATATCTGTAGTAATATTCCCTTCAACCTGGAGAGTTGGGACCCATGGAATGTGTGCCATGCATTATTGCTTTAAAGGGTCTGCATTTGCTCACCCAGTCTCACCAATCCTCTCAGTCCCAAGTGTCCAGCCTTATGCCACATCCAGCTGTCATTGTAGATAGGGTCATTTCAGGTTTCATCAGAGACCCTGAAGGAATTGTAAAGAATTTCCCAGTTTTTTTGTTTTATTTTTGAAATTCCTTTTTATAGTGGGTTTGAGCTGATTCTCGCTGCCATATTTATCCCAGTCTAGACACACTTGATTCCCTTACGGAGACATATCAATACATAGGTTTTAAGATTCTTACTAGTCAGATATATTCCTCTGCGGGAAATATGGGGTTTTGAGTCCCTTTCACTGAGGAAGGTGTAGGTCTTGTCTATTCCATAGTTGGTTTTTGGAACGGTACCTGTGCTTATATCAAACTCTGGTTTTATGCATCACCCCACCTCTCCTTCCCCCTTAAGCAGGCATAAGAGTGTTTTCTAAATGTGAGACACTGTTCTCTTTCCTAACTCAGGTCAAGTGTAGCCATGTTTACAGGATCTTCATAAGTGATATCTTATGATAAGTTTCTTTTTCTCTGTGACTTATTTCACTTAGAATCATCGTACCTGAATCCACCCATTTTGCTGCTACTGGTCTTATGACATTGATTTCATGGCTGAGGGATATTCCATCGTACGTAAGTACCACAATTTTTTGAACCATTTTTATATTTCCTGGGATATTTAAGGTGTACCCAAGTTGAGGTCCTTGTAAGCAGTGCAGCCCTAAATTTTGGGGTGGCTGTGTCTTTTTGATTTTCAGTTTTCCCAAGGTATATTCCCTAGACTGGAAGTGCCCTTGGCTCTGTAGCTCTGTACTTTACTTGTTTTAGGGAACACAATGCACTCCTCCAGAGAGGCAGTTGGCAATTTACATCCCGCCCATCAGCATAACAAGGCTCCCTGTTCTCCAGGGCCTGTCTTGCCTTTCTGGTTTTTACACATTTTGGGGATGTCCCTTTTGACCGGTGGGAAGTGATACTTCTTTGTAGTGCAGATTTGCATTGCCCGCTTGCTTGCTTGGCCAAAAAGGGCGTATGCGTTTTCTCCTGAATATATTCAGGAGAAAACGCATACGCCCTTTTTGGCCAAGTGCATCATTGTCGAAGTTGTGCCCCTCTTCCTGTGCTTTAAAGGCGATTCCAACGTACCTCTGGAAATCTGTTTCCTGCTATTCTGCCTCGCTTTCAAGTCCGCCTCGTTGCCTTCCCTCAACAGATTTTTGGACGATAGTTGTCCTTTATTACTCGGCCAGTTTGTGAATTGCTGTGCCCCTGAGCTCCATTTTTCAACTCGTTTTTGGTGAGCTGACCGCAAGTCCAAAATTTTGGTTCAGGATCTATACTGATTCCCGGTGGGTGGCTGAGACTTTGGTTAATTCTTCTTCCTGCCGGGAAATTACAGTGATATGTGCCCGTCCAAATGCCTAACAGCTACTCTCTCATTGGTTCTCCCTCTTCCCTTTCATCCTCTGCCAAATTGGCAACCTGTGCGAACCAGGAGGTTAAAGGGGCTGTCTCTCCAAGTTGTGAGGTTGATAATAAAGCAGATGGAAAGTCAAACCGGAGCACCAGGAGAGGGACTATTCGTTGAGTTTTAGAAACCTTTCGTATTCACAGTGTGTCCGTTCTCTAGGATTCCCGTACATGTTATATCTGTAGTAATATTCCCTTCAACCTGGAGAGTTGGGACCCATGGAATGTGTGCCATGCATTATTGCTTTAAAGGGTCTGCATTTGCTCACCCACTCTCACCAATCCTCTCAGTCCCAAGTGTCCAGCCTTATGCCACATCCAGCTGTCATTGTAGATAGGGTCATTTCAGGTTTCATCAGAGACCCTGAAGGAATTGTAAAGAATTTCCCAGTTTTTTTGTTTTATTTTTGAAATTCCTTTTTATAGTGGGTTTGAGCTGATTCTCGCTGCCATATTTATCCCAGTCTAGACACACTTGATTCCCTTACGGAGACATATCAATACATAGGTTTTAAGATTCTTACTAGTCAGATATATTCCTCTGCGGGAAATATGGAGTTTTGAGTCCCTTTCACTGAGGAAGGTGTAGGTCTTGTCTATTCCATAGTTGGTTTTTGGAACGGTACCTGTGCTTATATCAAACTCTGGTTTTATGCATCACCCCACCTCTCCTTCCCCCTTAAGCAGGCATAAGAGTGTTTTTCTAAATGTGAGACACTGTTCTCTTTCCTAACTCAGTTCAAGTGTAGCCATGTTTACAGGATCTTCATAAGTGATATCTTATGATAAGTTTCTTTTTCTCTGTGACTTATTTCACTTAGAATCATCGTACCTGAATCCACCCATTTTGCTGCTACTGGTCTTATGACATTGATTTCATGGCTGAGGGATATTCCATCGTACGTAAGTACCACAATTTTTTGAACCATTTTTATATTTCCTGGGATATTTAAGGTGCACCCAAGTTGAGGTCCTTGTAAGCAGTGCAGCCCTAAATTTTGGGGTGGCTCTGTCTTATTGATTTTCAGTTTTTCCCAGGTATATTCCCTAGACTGGAAGTGCCCTTGGCTCTGTAGCTCTGTTGTTTACTTGTTTTAGGGAACACAATGCACTCCTCCAGAGAGGCAGTTGGCAATTTACATCCCGCCCATCAGCATAACAAGGCTCCCTGTTCTCCAGGGCCTGTCTTGCCTTTCTGGTTTTTACACATTTTGTGGATGTCCCTTTTGACCGGTGGGAAGTGATACTTCTTTGTAGTGCAGATTTGCATTGCCCGCTTGCTTGCTTGGCCAAAAAGGGCGTATGCGTTTTCTCCTGAATATATTCAGGAGAAAACGCATACGCCCTTTTTGGCCAAGTGCATCATTGTCGAAGTTGTGCCCCTCTTCCTGTGCTTTAAAGGCGATTCAAACGTACCTCTGCAAATCTGTTTCCTGCTATTCTGCCTCGCTTTCAAGTCCGCCTCGTTGCCTTCCCTCAACAGATTTTTGGACGATAGTTGTCCTTTATTACTCGGCCAGTTTGTGAATTGCTGTGCCCCTGAGCTCCATTTTTCAACTCGTTTTTGGTGAGCTGACCGCAAGTCCAAAATTTTGGTTCAGGATCTATACTGATTCCCGGTGGGTGGCTGAGACTTTGGTTAATTCTTCTTCCTGCCGGGAAATTACAGTGATATGTGCCCGTCCAAATGCCTAACAGCTACTCTCTCATTGGTTCTCCCTCTTCCCTTTCATCCTCTGCCAAATTGGCAACCTGTGCGAACCAGGAGGTTAAAGGGGCTGTCTCTCCAAGTTGGGAGGTTGATAATAAAGCAGATGGAAAGTCAAACCGGAGCACCAGGAGAGGGACTATTCGTTGAGTTTTAGAAACCTTTCGTATTCACAGTGTGTCCGTTCTCTAGGATTCCCGTACATGTTATATCTGTAGTAATATTCCCTTCAACCTGGAGAGTTGGGACCCATGGAATGTGTGCCATGCATTATTGCTTTAAAGGGTCTGCATTTGCTCACCCAGTCTCACCAATCCTCTCAGTCCCAAGTGTCCAGCCTTATGCCACATCCAGCTGTCATTGTAGATAGGGTCATTTCAGGTTTCATCAGAGACCCTGAAGGAATTGTAAAGAATTTCCCAGTTTTTTTGTTTTATTTTTGAAATTCCTTTTTATAGTGGGTTTGAGCTGATTCTCGCTGCCATATTTATCCCAGTCTAGACACACTTGATTCCCTTATGGAGACATATCAATACATAGGTTTTAAGATTCTTACTAGTCAGATATATTCCTCTGCGGGAAATATGGGGTTTTGAGTCCCTTTCACTGAGGAAGGTGTAGGTCTTGTCTATTCCATAGTTGGTTTTTGGAACGGTACCTGTGCTTATATCAAACTCTGGTTTTATGCATCACCCCACCTCTCCTTCCCCCTTAAGCAGGCATAAGAGTGTTTTCTAAATGTGAGACACTGTTCTCTTTCCTAACTCAGGTCAAGTGTAGCCATGTTTACAGGATCTTCATAAGTGATATCTTATGATAAGTTTCTTTTTCTCTGTGACTTATTTCACTTAGAATCATCGTACCTGAATCCACCCATTTTGCTGCTACTGGTCTTATGACATTGATTTCATGGCTGAGGGATATTCCATCGTACGTAAGTACCACAATTTTTTGAACCATTTTTATATTTCCTGGGATATTTAAGGTGTACCCAAGTTGAGGTCCTTGTAAGCAGTGCAGCCCTAAATTTTGGGGTGGCTGTGTCTTTTTGATTTTCAGTTTTCCCAAGGTATATTCCCTAGACTGGAAGTGCCCTTGGCTCTGTAGCTCTGTTGTTTACTTGTTTTAGGGAACACAATGCACTCCTCCAGAGAGGCAGTTGGCAATTTACATCCCGCCCATCAGCATAACAAGGCTCCCTGTTCTCCAGGGCCTGTCTTGCCTTTCTGGTTTTTACACATTTTGTGGATGTCCCTTTTGACCGGTGGGAAGTGATACTTCTTTGTAGTGGAGATTTGCATTGCCCGCTTGCTTGCTTGGCCAAAAAGGGCGTATGCGTTTTCTCCTGAATATATTCAGGAGAAAACGCATACGCCCTTTTTGGCCAAGTGCATCATTGTCGAAGTTGTGCCCCTCTTCCTGTGCTTTAAAGGCGATTCCAACGTACCTCTGGAAATCTGTTTCCTGCTATTCTGCCTCGCTTTCAAGTCCGCCTCGTTGCCTTCCCTCAACAGATTTTTGGACGATAGTTGTCCTTTATTACTCGGCCAGTTTGTGAATTGCTGTGCCCCTGAGCTCCATTTTTCAACTCGTTTTTGGTGAGCTGACCGCAAGTCCAAAATTTTGGTTCAGGATCTATACTGATTCCCGGTGGGTGGCTGAGACTTTGGTTAATTCTTCTTCCTGCCGGGAAATTACAGTGATATGTGCCCGTCCAAATGCCTAACAGCTACTCTCTCATTGGTTCTCCCTCTTCCCTTTCATCCTCTGCCAAATTGGCAACCTGTGCGAACCAGGAGGTTAAAGGGGCTGTCTCTCCAAGTTGTGAGGTTGATAATAAAGCAGATGGAAAGTCAAACCGGAGCACCAGGAGAGGGACTATTCGTTGAGTTTTAGAAACCTTTCGTATTCACAGTGTGTCCGTTCTCTAGGATTCCCGTACATGTTATATCTGTAGTAATATTCCCTTCAACCTGGAGAGTTGGGACCCATGGAATGTGTGCCATGCATTATTGCTTTAAAGGGTCTGCATTTGCTCACCCACTCTCACCAATCCTCTCAGTCCCAAGTGTCCAGCCTTATGCCACATCCAGCTGTCATTGTAGATAGGGTCATTTCAGGTTTCATCAGAGACCCTGAAGGAATTGTAAAGAATTTCCCAGTTTTTTTGTTTTATTTTTGAAATTCCTTTTTATAGTGGGTTTGAGCTGATTCTCGCTGCCATATTTATCCCAGTCTAGACACACTTGATTCCCTTACGGAGACATATCAATACATAGGTTTTAAGATTCTTACTAGTCAGATATATTCCTCTGCGGGAAATATGGAGTTTTGAGTCCCTTTCACTGAGGAAGGTGTAGGTCTTGTCTATTCCATAGTTGGTTTTTGGAACGGTACCTGTGCTTATATCAAACTCTGGTTTTATGCATCACCCCACCTCTCCTTCCCCCTTAAGCAGGCATAAGAGTGTTTTTCTAAATGTGAGACACTGTTCTCTTTCCTAACTCAGTTCAAGTGTAGCCATGTTTACAGGATCTTCATAAGTGATATCTTATGATAAGTTTCTTTTTCTCTGTGACTTATTTCACTTAGAATCATCGTACCTGAATCCACCCATTTTGCTGCTACTGGTCTTATGACATTGATTTCATGGCTGAGGGATATTCCATCGTACGTAAGTACCACAATTTTTTGAACCATTTTTATATTTCCTGGGATATTTAAGGTGCACCCAAGTTGAGGTCCTTGTAAGCAGTGCAGCCCTAAATTTTGGGGTGGCTCTGTCTTATTGATTTTCAGTTTTTCCCAGGTATATTCCCTAGACTGGAAGTGCCCTTGGCTCTGTAGCTCTGTTGTTTACTTGTTTTAGGGAACACAATGCACTCCTCCAGAGAGGCAGTTGGCAATTTACATCCCGCCCATCAGCATAACAAGGCTCCCTGTTCTCCAGGGCCTGTCTTGCCTTTCTGGTTTTTACACATTTTGTGGATGTCCCTTTTGACCGGTGGGAAGTGATACTTCTTTGTAGTGCAGATTTGCATTGCCCGCTTGCTTGCTTGGCCAAAAAGGGCGTATGCGTTTTCTCCTGAATATATTCAGGAGAAAACGCATACCCCTTTTTGGCCAAGTGCATCATTGTCGAAGTTGTGCCCCTCTTCCTGTGCTTTAAAGGCGATTCCAACGTACCTCTTGAAATCTGTTTCCTGCTATTCTGCCACGCTTTCAAGTCCGCCTCGTTGCCTTCCCTCAACAGATTTTTGGATGATAGTTGTCCTTTATTACTCGGCCAGTTTGTGAATTGCTGTGCCCCTGAGCTCCATTTTTCAACTCGTTTTTGGTGAGCTGACCGCAAGTCCAAAATTTTGATTCAGGATCTATACTGATTCCCGGTGGGTGGCTGAGACTTTGGTTAATTCTTCTTCCTGCCGGGAAATTACAGTGATATGTGCCCGTCCAAATGCCTAACAGCTACTCTCTCATTGGTTCTCCCTCTTCCCTTTCATCCTCTGCCAAATTGGCAACCTGTGCGAACCAGGAGGTTAAAGGGGCTGTCTCTCCAAGTTGGGAGGTTGATAATAAAGCAGATGGAAAGTCAAACCGGAGCACCAGGAGAGGGACTATTCGTTGAGTTTTAGAAACCTTTCGTATTCACAGTGTGTCCGTTCTCTAGGATTCCCGTACATGTTATATCTGTAGTAATATTCCCTTCAACCTGGAGAGTTGGGACACATGGAATGTGTGCCATGCATTATTGCTTTAAAGGGTCTGCATTTGCTCACCCAATCTCACCAATCCTCTCAGTCCCAAGTGTCCAACCTTATGCCACATCCAGCTGTCATTGTAGATAGGGTCATTTCAGGTTTCATCAGAGACCCTGAAGGAATTGTAAAGAATTTCCCAGTTTTTTTGTTTTATTTTTGAAATTCCTTTTTATAGTGGGTTTGAGCTGATTCTCGCTGCCATGTTTGTGCCAGTGTAGACACACTTGATTCCCTTACGGAGACATATCAATACATAGGTTTTAAGATTCTTACTAGTCAGATATATTCCTCTGCGGGAAATATGGGGTTTTGAGTCCCTTTCACTGAGGAAGGTGTAGGTCTTGTCTATTCCATAGTTGGTTTTTGGAACGGTACCTGTGCTTATATCAAACTCTGGTTTTATGCATCACCCCACCTCTCCTTCCCCCTTAAGCAGGCATAAGAGTGTTTTCTAAATGTGAGACACTGTTCTCTTTCCTAACTCAGTTCAAGTGTAGCCATGTTTACAGGATCTTCATAAGTGATATCTTATGATAAGTTTCTTTTTCTCTGTGACTTATTTCACTTAGAATCATCGTACCTGAATCCACCCATTTTGCTGCTACTGGTCTTATGACATTGATTTCATGGCTGAGGGATATTCCATCGTACGTAAGTACCACAATTTTTTGAACCATTTTTATATTTCCTGGGATATTTAAGGTGTACCCAAGTTGAGGTCCTTGTAAGCAGTGCAGCCCTAAATTTTGGGGTGGCTGTGTCTTTTTGATTTTCAGTTTTCCCAAGGTATATTCCCTAGACTGGAAGTGCCCTTGGCTCTGTAGCTCTGTTGTTTACTTGTTTTAGGGAACACAATGCACTCCTCCAGAGAGGCAGTTGGCAATTTACATCCCGCCCATCAGCATAACAAGGCACCCTGTTCTCCAGGGCCTGTCTTGCCTTTCTGGTTTTTACACATTTTGTGGATGTCCCTTTTGACCGGTGGGAAGTGATACTTCTTTGTAGTGCAGATTTGCATTGCCCGCTTGCTTGCTTGGCCAAAAAGGGCGTATGCGTTTTCTCCTGAATATATTCAGGAGAAAACGCATACGCCCTTTTGGGCCAAGTGCATCATTGTCGAAGTTGTGCCCCTCTTCCTGTGCTTTAAAGGCGATTCCAACGTACCTCTGGAAATCTGTTTCCTGCTATTCTGCCTCGCTTTCAAGTCCGCCTCGTTGCCTTCCCTCAACAGATTTTTGGACGATAGTTGTCCTTTATTACTCGGCCAGTTTGTGAATTGCTGTGCCCCTGAGCTCCATTTTTCAACTCGTTTTTGGTGAGCTGACCGCAAGTCCAAAATTTTGGTTCAGGATCTATACTGATTCCCGGTGGGTGGCTGAGACTTTGGTTAATTCTTCTTCCTGCCGGGAAATTACAGTGATATGTGCCCGTCCAAATGCCTAACAGCTACTCTCTCATTGGTTCTCCCTCTTCCCTTTCATCCTCTGCCAAATTGGCAACCTGTGCGAACCAGGAGGTTAAAGGGGCTGTCTCTCCAAGTTGGGAGGTTGATAATAAAGCAGATGGAAAGTCAAACCGGAGCACCAGGAGAGGGACTATTCGTTGAGTTTTAGAAACCTTTCGTATTCACAGTGTGTCCGTTCTCTAGGATTCCCGTACATGTTATATCTGTAGTAATATTCCCTTCAACCTGGAGAGTTGGGACCCATGGAATGTGTGCCATGCATTATTGCTTTAAAGGGTCTGCATTTGCTCACCCAATCTCACCAATCCTCTCAGTCCCAAGTGTCCAGCCTTATGCCACATCCAGCTGTCATTGTAGATAGGGTCATTTCAGGTTTCATCAGAGACCCTGAAGGAATTGTAAAGAATTTCCCAGTTTTTTTGTTTTATTTTTGAAATTCCTTTTTATAGTGGGTTTGAGCTGATTCTCGCTGCCATATTTATCCCAGTCTAGACACACTTGATTCCCTTACGGAGACATATCAATACATAGGTTTTAAGATTCTTACTAGTCAGATATATTCCTCTGCGGGAAATATGGGGTTTTGAGTCCCTTTCACTGAGGAAGGTGTAGGTCTTGTCTATTCCATAGTTGGTTTTTGGAACGGTACCTGTGCTTATATCAAACTCTGGTTTTATGCATCACCCCACCTCTCCTTCCCCCTTAAGCAGGCATAAGAGTGTTTTCTAAATGTGAGACACTGTTCTCTTTCCTAACTCAGTTCAAGTGTAGCCATGTTTACAGGATCTTCATAAGTGATATCTTATGATAAGTTTCTTTTTCTCTGTGACTTATTTCACTTAGAATCATCGTACCTGAATCCACCCATTTTGCTGCTACTGGTCTTATGACATTGATTTCATGGCTGAGGGATATTCCATCGTACGTAAGTACCACAATTTTTTGAACCATTTTTATATTTCCTGGGATATTTAAGGTGTACCCAAGTTGAGGTCCTTGTAAGCAGTGCAGCCCTAAATTTTGGGGTGGCTGTGTCTTTTTGATTTTCAGTTTTCCCAAGGTATATTCCCTAGACTGGAAGTGCCCTTGGCTCTGTAGCTCTGTTGTTTACTTGTTTTAGGGAACACAATGCACTCCTCCAGAGAGGCAGTTGGCAATTTACATCCCGCCCATCAGCATAACAAGGCACCCTGTTCTCCAGGGCCTGTCTTGCCTTTCTGCTTTTTACACATTTTGTGGAAGTCCCTTTTGACCGGTGGGAAGTGATACTTCTTTGTAGTGCAGATTTGCATTGCCCGCTTGCTTGCTTGGCCAAAAAGGGCGTATGCGTTTTCTCCTGAATATATTCAGGAGAAAACGCATACGCCCTTTTTGGCCAAGTGCATCATTGTCGAAGTTGTGCCCCTCTTCCTGTGCTTTAAAGGCGATTCCAACGTACCTCTTGAAATCTGTTTCCTGCTATTCTGCCACGCTTTCAAGTCCGCCTCGTTGCCTTCCCTCAACAGATTTTTGGACGATAGTTGTCCTTTATTACTCGGCCAGTTTGTGAATTGCTGTGCCCCTGAGCTCCATTTTTCAACTCGTTTTTGGTGAGCTGACCGCAAGTCCAAAATTTTGGTTCAGGATCTATACTGATTCCCGGTGGGTGGCTGAGACTTTGGTTAATTCTTCTTCCTGCCGGGAAATTACAGTGATATGTGCCCGTCCAAATGCCTAACAGCTACTCTCTCATTGGTTCTCCCTCTTCCCTTTCATCCTCTGCCAAATTGGCAACCTGTGCGAACCAGGAGGTTAAAGGGGCTGTCTCTCCAAGTTGGGAGGTTGATAATAAAGCAGATGGAAAGTCAAACCGGAGCACCAGGAGAGGGACTATTCGTTGAGTTTTAGAAACCTTTCGTATTCACAGTGTGTCCGTTCTCTAGGATTCCCGTACATGTTATATCTGTAGTAATATTCCCTTCAACCTGGAGAGTTGGGACACATGGAATGTGTGCCATGCATTATTGCTTTAAAGGGTCTGCATTTGCTCACCCAATCTCACCAATCCTCTCAGTCCCAAGTGTCCAACCTTATGCCACATCCAGCTGTCATTGTAGATAGGGTCATTTCAGGTTTCATCAGAGACCCTGAAGGAATTGTAAAGAATTTCCCAGTTTTTTTGTTTTATTTTTGAAATTCCTTTTTATAGTGGGTTTGAGCTGATTCTCGCTGCCATGTTTGTGCCAGTGTAGACACACTTGATTCCCTTACGGAGACATATCAATACATAGGTTTTAAGATTCTTACTAGTCAGATATATTCCTCTGCGGGAAATATGGGGTTTTGAGTCCCTTTCACTGAGGAAGGTGTAGGTCTTGTCTATTCCATAGTTGGTTTTTGGAACGGTACCTGTGCTTATATCAAACTCTGGTTTTATGCATCACCCCACCTCTCCTTCCCCCTTAAGCAGGCATAAGAGTGTTTTCTAAATGTGAGACACTGTTCTCTTTCCTAACTCAGTTCAAGTGTAGCCATGTTTACAGGATCTTCATAAGTGATATCTTATGATAAGTTTCTTTTTCTGTGTCACTTATTTCACTTAGAATCATCGTACCTGAATCCACCCATTTTGCTGCTACTGGTCTTATGACATTGATTTCATGGCTGAGGGATATTCCATCGTACGTAAGTACCACAATTTTTTGAACCATTTTTATATTTCCTGGGATATTTAAGGTGTACCCAAGTTGAGGTCCTTGTAAGCAGTGCAGCCCTAAATTTTGGGGTGGCTGTGTCTTTTTGATTTTCAGTTTTCCCAAGGTATATTCCCTAGACTGGAAGTGCCCTTGGCTCTGTAGCTCTGTTGTTTACTTGTTTTAGGGAACACAATGCACTCCTCCAGAGAGGCAGTTGGCAATTTACATCCCGCCCATCAGCATAACAAGGCACCCTGTTCTCCAGGGCCTGTCTTGCCTTTCTGGTTTTTACACATTTTGTGGGTGTCCCTTTTGACCGGTGGGAAGTGATACTTCTTTGTAGTGCAGATTTGCATTGCCCGCTTGCTTGCTTGGCCAAAAAGGGCGTATGCGTTTTCTCCTGAATATATTCAGGAGAAAACGCATAAGCCCTTTTTGGCCAAGTGCATCATTGTCGAAGTTGTGCCCCTCTTCCTGTGCTTTAAAGGCGATTCCAACGTACCTCTTGAAATCTGTTTCCTGCTATTCTGCCACGCTTTCAAGTCCGCCTCGTTGCCTTCCCTCAACAGATTTTTGGATGATAGTTGTCCTTTATTACTCGGCCAGTTTGTGAATTGCTGTGCCCCTGAGCTCCATTTTTCAACTCGTTTTTGGTGAGCTGACCGCAAGTCCAAAATTTTGATTCAGGATCTATACTGATTCCCGGTGGGTGGCTGAGACTTTGGTTAATTCTTCTTCCTGCCGGGAAATTACAGTGATATGTGCCCGTCCAAATGCCTAACAGCTACTCTCTCATTGGTTCTCCCTCTTCCCTTTCATCCTCTGCCAAATTGGCAACCTGTGCGAACCAGGAGGTTAAAGGGGCTGTCTCTCCAAGTTGGGAGGTTGATAATAAAGCAGATGGAAAGTCAAACCGGAGCACCAGGAGAGGGACTATTCGTTGAGTTTTAGAAACCTTTCGTATTCACAGTGTGTCCGTTCTCTAGGATTCCCGTACATGTTATATCTGTAGTAATATTCCCTTCAACCTGGAGAGTTGGGACACATGGAATGTGTGCCATGCATTATTGCTTTAAAGGGTCTGCATTTGCTCACCCAATCTCACCAATCCTCTCAGTCCCAAGTGTCCAACCTTATGCCACATCCAGCTGTCATTGTAGATAGGGTCATTTCAGGTTTCATCAGAGACCCTGAAGGAATTGTAAAGAATTTCCCAGTTTTTTTGTTTTATTTTTGAAATTCCTTTTTATAGTGGGTTTGAGCTGATTCTCGCTGCCATGTTTGTGCCAGTGTAGACACACTTGATTCCCTTACGGAGACATATCAATACATAGGTTTTAAGATTCTTACTAGTCAGATATATTCCTCTGCGGGAAATATGGGGTTTTGAGTCCCTTTCACTGAGGAAGGTGTAGGTCTTGTCTATTCCATAGTTGGTTTTTGGAACGGTACCTGTGCTTATATCAAACTCTGGTTTTATGCATCACCCCACCTCTCCTTCCCCCTTAAGCAGGCATAAGAGGGTTTTCTAAATGTGAGACACTGTTCTCTTTCCTAACTCAGTTCAAGTGTAGCCATGTTTACAGGATCTTCATAAGTGATATCTTATGATAAGTTTCTTTTTCTCTGTGACTTATTTCACTTAGAATCATCGTACCTGAATCCACCCATTTTGCTGCTACTGGTCTTATGACATTGATTTCATGGCTGAGGGATATTCCATCGTACGTAAGTACCACAATTTTTTGAACCATTTTTATATTTCCTGGGATATTTAAGGTGTACCCAAGTTGAGGTCCTTGTAAGCAGTACAGCCCTAAATTTTGGGGTGGCTGTGTCTTTTTGATTTTCAGTTTTCCCAAGGTATATTCCCTAGACTGGAAGTGCCCTTGGCTCTGTAGCTCTGTTGTTTACTTGTTTTAGGGAACACAATGCACTCCTCCAGAGAGGCAGTTGGCAATTTACATCCCGCCCATCAGCATAACAAGGCACCCTGTTCTCCAGGGCCTGTCTTGCCTTTCTGGTTTTTACACATTTTGTGGATGTCCCTTTTGACCGGTGGGAAGTGATACTTCTTTGTAGTGCAGATTTGCATTGCCCGCTTGCTTGCTTGGCCAAAAAGGGCGTATGCGTTTTCTCCTGAATATATTCAGGAGAAAACGCATACGCCCTTTTGGGCCAAGTGCATCATTGTCGAAGTTGTGCCCCTCTTCCTGTGCTTTAAAGGCGATTCCAACGTACCTCTGGAAATCTGTTTCCTGCTATTCTGCCTCGCTTTCAAGTCCGCCTCGTTGCCTTCCCTCAACAGATTTTTGGACGATAGTTGTCCTTTATTACTCGGCCAGTTTGTGAATTGCTGTGCCCCTGAGCTCCATTTTTCAACTCGTTTTTGGTGAGCTGACCGCAAGTCCAAAATTTTGGTTCAGGATCTATACTGATTCCCGGTGGGTGGCTGAGACTTTGGTTAATTCTTCTTCCTGCCGGGAAATTACAGTGATATGTGCCCGTCCAAATGCCTAACAGCTACTCTCTCATTGGTTCTCCCTCTTCCCTTTCATCCTCTGCCAAATTGGCAACCTGTGCGAACCAGGAGGTTAAAGGGGCTGTCTCTCCAAGTTGGGAGGTTGATAATAAAGCAGATGGAAAGTCAAACCGGAGCACCAGGAGAGGGACTATTCGTTGAGTTTTAGAAACCTTTCGTATTCACAGTGTGTCCGTTCTCTAGGATTCCCGTACATGTTATATCTGTAGTAATATTCCCTTCAACCTGGAGAGTTGGGACCCATGGAATGTGTGCCATGCATTATTGCTTTAAAGGGTCTGCATTTGCTCACCCAATCTCACCAATCCTCTCAGTCCCAAGTGTCCAGCCTTATGCCACATCCAGCTGTCATTGTAGATAGGGTCATTTCAGGTTTCATCAGAGACCCTGAAGGAATTGTAAAGAATTTCCCAGTTTTTTTGTTTTATTTTTGAAATTCCTTTTTATAGTGGGTTTGAGCTGATTCTCGCTGCCATATTTATCCCAGTCTAGACACACTTGATTCCCTTACGGAGACATATCAATACATAGGTTTTAAGATTCTTACTAGTCAGATATATTCCTCTGCGGGAAATATGGGGTTTTGAGTCCCTTTCACTGAGGAAGGTGTAGGTCTTGTCTATTCCATAGTTGGTTTTTGGAACGGTACCTGTGCTTATATCAAACTCTGGTTTTATGCATCACCCCACCTCTCCTTCCCCCTTAAGCAGGCATAAGAGTGTTTTCTAAATGTGAGACACTGTTCTCTTTCCTAACTCAGTTCAAGTGTAGCCATGTTTACAGGATCTTCATAAGTGATATCTTATGATAAGTTTCTTTTTCTCTGTGACTTATTTCACTTAGAATCATCGTACCTGAATCCACCCATTTTGCTGCTACTGGTCTTATGACATTGATTTCATGGCTGAGGGATATTCCATCGTACGTAAGTACCACAATTTTTTGAACCATTTTTATATTTCCTGGGATATTTAAGGTGTACCCAAGTTGAGGTCCTTGTAAGCAGTGCAGCCCTAAATTTTGGGGTGGCTGTGTCTTTTTGATTTTCAGTTTTCCCAAGGTATATTCCCTAGACTGGAAGTGCCCTTGGCTCTGTAGCTCTGTTGTTTACTTGTTTTAGGGAACACAATGCACTCCTCCAGAGAGGCAGTTGGCAATTTACATCCCGCCCATCAGCATAACAAGGCACCCTGTTCTCCAGGGCCTGTCTTGCCTTTCTGGTTTTTACACATTTTGTGGATGTCCCTTTTGACCGGTGGGAAGTGATACTTCTTTGTAGTGCAGATTTGCATTGCCCGCTTGCTTGCTTGGCCAAAAAGGGCGTATGCGTTTTCTCCTGAATATATTCAGGAGAAAACGCATACGCCCTTTTGGGCCAAGTGCATCATTGTCGAAGTTGTGCCCCTCTTCCTGTGCTTTAAAGGCGATTCCAACGTACCTCTGGAAATCTGTTTCCTGCTATTCTGCCTCGCTTTCAAGTCCGCCTCGTTGCCTTCCCTCAACAGATTTTTGGACGATAGTTGTCCTTTATTACTCGGCCAGTTTGTGAATTGCTGTGCCCCTGAGCTCCATTTTTCAACTCGTTTTTGGTGAGCTGACCGCAAGTCCAAAATTTTGGTTCAGGATCTATACTGATTCCCGGTGGGTGGCTGAGACTTTGGTTAATTCTTCTTCCTGCCGGGAAATTACAGTGATATGTGCCCGTCCAAATGCCTAACAGCTACTCTCTCATTGGTTCTCCCTCTTCCCTTTCATCCTCTGCCAAATTGGCAACCTGTGCGAACCAGGAGGTTAAAGGGGCTGTCTCTCCAAGTTGGGAGGTTGATAATAAAGCAGATGGAAAGTCAAACCGGAGCACCAGGAGAGGGACTATTCGTTGAGTTTTAGAAACCTTTCGTATTCACAGTGTGTCCGTTCTCTAGGATTCCCGTACATGTTATATCTGTAGTAATATTCCCTTCAACCTGGAGAGTTGGGACCCATGGAATGTGTGCCATGCATTATTGCTTTAAAGGGTCTGCATTTGCTTACCCAATCTCACCAATCCTCTCAGTCCCAAGTGTCCAGCCTTATGCCACATCCAGCTGTCATTGTAGATAGGGTCATTTCAGGTTTCATCAGAGACCCTGAAGGAATTGTAAAGAATTTCCCAGTTTTTTTGTTTTATTTTTGAAATTCCTTTTTATAGTGGGTTTGAGCTGATTCTCGCTGCCATATTTATCCCAGTCTAGACACACTTGATTCCCTTACGGAAACATATCAATACATAGGTTTTAAGATTCTTACTAGTCAGATATATTCCTCTGCGGGAAATATGGGGTTTTGAGTCCCTTTCACTGAGGAAGGTGTAGGTCTTGTCTATTCCATAGTTGGTTTTTGGAACGGTACCTGTGCTTATATCAAACTCTGGTTTTATGCATCACCCCACCTCTCCTTCCCCCTTAAGCAGGCATAAGAGTGTTTTCTAAATGTGAGACACTGTTCTCTTTCCTAACTCAGTTCAAGTGTAGCCATGTTTACAGGATCTTCATAAGTGATATCTTATGATAAGTTTCTTTTTCTCTGTGACTTATTTCACTTAGAATCATCGTACCTGAATCCACCCATTTTGCTGCTACTGGTCTTATGACATTGATTTCATGGCTGAGGGATATTCCATCGTACGTAAGTACCACAATTTTTTGAACCATTTTTATATTTCCTGGGATATTTAAGGTGTACCCAAGTTGAGGTCCTTGTAAGCAGTGCAGCCCTAAATTTTGGGGTGGCTGTGTCTTTTTGATTTTCAGTTTTCCCAAGGTATATTCCCTAGACTGGAAGTGCCCTTGGCTCTGTAGCTCTGTTGTTTACTTGTTTTAGGGAACACAATGCACTCCTCCAGAGAGGCAGTTGGCAATTTACATCCCGCCCATCAGCATAACAAGGCTCCCTGTTCTCCAGGGCCTGTCTTGCCTTTCTGGTTTTTACACATTTTGTGGATGTCCCTTTTGACCGGTGGGAAGTGATACTTCTTTGTAGTGCAGATTTGCATTGCCCGCTTGCTTGCTTGGCCAAAAAGGGCGTATGCGTTTTCTCCTGAATATATTCAGGAGAAAACGCATACGCCCTTTTTGTCCAAGTGCATCATTGTCGAAGTTGTGCCCCTCTTCCTGTGCTTTAAAGGCGATTCCAACGTACCTCATGAAATCTGTTTCCTGCTATTCTGCCTCGCTTTCAAGTCCGCCTCGTTGCCTTCCCTCAACAGATTTTTGGACGATAGTTGTTCTTTATTACTCGGCCAGTTTGTGAATTGCTGTGCCCCTGAGCTCCATTTTTCAACTCGTTTTTGGTGAGCTGACCGCAAGTCCAAAATTTTGGTTCAGGATCTATACTGATTCCCGGTGGGTGGGTGAGACTTTGGTTAATTCTTCTTCCTGCCTGGAAATTACAGTGATATGTGCCCGTCCAAATGCCTAACAGCTACTCTCTCATTGGTTCTCCCTCTTCCCTTTCATCCTCTGCCAAATTGGCAACCTGTGCGAACCAGGAGGTTAAAGGGGCTGTCTCTCCAAGTTGGGAGGTTGATAATAAAGCAGATGGAAAGTCAAACCGGAGCACCAGGAGAGGGACTATTCGTTGAGTTTTAGAAACCTTTCGTATTCACAGTGTGTCCGTTCTCTAGGATTCCCGTACATGTTATATCTGTAGTAATATTCCCTTCAACCTGGAGAGTTGGGACCCATGGAATGTGTGCCATGCATTATTGCTTTAAAGGGTCTGCATTTGCTCACCCAATCTCACCAATCCTCTCAGTCCCAAGTGTCCAGCCTTATGCCACATCCAGCTGTCATTGTAGATAGGGTCATTTCAGGTTTCATCAGAGACCCTGAAGGAATTGTAAAGAATTTCCCAGTTTTTTTGTTTTATTTTTGAAATTCCTTTTTATAGTGGGTTTGAGCTGATTCTCGCTGCCATATTTATCCCAGTCTAGACACACTTGATTCCCTTACGGAGACATATCAATACATAGGTTTTAAGATTCTTACTAGTCAGATATATTCCTCTGCGGGAAATATGGGGTTTTGAGTCCCTTTCACTGAGGAAGGTGTAGGTCTTGTCTATTCCATAGTTGGTTTTTGGAACGGTACCTGTGCTTATATCAAACTCTGGTTTTATGCATCACCCCACCTCTCCTTCCCCCTTAAGCAGGCATAAGAGTGTTTTCTAAATGTGAGACACTGTCCTCTTTCCTAACTCAGTTCAAGTGTAGCCATGTTTACAGGATCTTCATAAGTGATATCTTATGATAAGTTTCTTTTTCTCTGTGACTTATTTCACTTAGAATCATCGTACCTGAATCCACCCATTTTGCTGCTACTGGTCTTATGACATTGATTTCATGGCTGAGGGATATTCCATCGTACGTAAGTACCACAATTTTTTGAACCATTTTTATATTTCCTGGGATATTTAAGGTGTACCCAAGTTGAGGTCCTTGTAAGCAGTGCAGCCCTAAATTTTGGGGTGGCTGTGTCTTTTTGATTTTCAGTTTTCCCAAGGTATATTCCCTAGACTGGAAGTGCCCTTGGCTCTGTAGCTCTGTTGTTTACTTGTTTTAGGGAACACAATGCACTCCTCCAGAGAGGCAGTTGGCAATTTACATCCCGCCCATCAGCATAACAAGGCTCCCTGTTCTCCAGGGCCTGTCTTGCCTTTCTGGTTTTTACACATTTTGTGGATGTCCCTTTTGACCGGTGGGAAGTGATACTTCTTTGTAGTGCAGATTTGCATTGCCCGCTTGCTTGCTTGGCCCAAAAGGGCGTATGCGTTTTCTCCTGAATATATTCAGGAGAAAACGCATACGCCCTTTTGGGCCAAGTGCATCATTGTCGAAGTTGTGCCCCTCTTCCTGTGCTTTAAAGGCGATTCCAACGTACCTCATGAAATCTGTTTCCTGCTATTCTGCCTCGCTTTCAAGTCCGCCTCGTTGCCTTCCCTCAACAGATTTTTGGACGATAGTTGTTCTTTATTACTCGGCCAGTTTGTGAATTGCTGTGCCCCTGAGCTCCATTTTTCAACTCGTTTTTGGTGAGCTGACCGCAAGTCCAAAATTTTGGTTCAGGATCTATACTGATTCCCGGTGGGTGGGTGAGACTTTGGTTAATTCTTCTTCCTGCCTGGAAATTACAGTGATATGTGCCCGTCCAAATGCCTAACAGCTACTCTCTCATTGGTTCTCCCTCTTCCCTTTCATCCTCTGCCAAATTGGCAACCTGTGCGAACCAGGAGGTTAAAGGGGCTGTCTCTCCAAGTTGGGAGGTTGATAATAAAGCAGATGGAAAGTCAAACCGGAGCACCAGGAGAGGGACTATTCGTTGAGTTTTAGAAACCTTTCGTATTCACAGTGTGTCCGTTCTCTAGGATTCCCGTACATGTTATATCTGTAGTAATATTCCCTTCAACCTGGAGAGTTGGGACCCATGGAATGTGTGCCATGCATTATTGCTTTAAAGGGTCTGCATTTGCTCACCCAATCTCACCAATCCTCTCAGTCCCAAGTGTCCAGCCTTATGCCACATCCAGCTGTCATTGTAGATAGGGTCATTTCAGGTTTCATCAGAGACCCTGAAGGAATTGTAAAGAATTTCCCAGTTTTTTTGTTTTATTTTTGAAATTCCTTTTTATAGTGGGTTTGAGCTGATTCTCGCTGCCATATTTATCCCAGTCTAGACACACTTGATTCCCTTACGGAGACATATCAATACATAGGTTTTAAGATTCTTACTAGTCAGATATATTCCTCTGCGGGAAATATGGGGTTTTGAGTCCCTTTCACTGAGGAAGGTGTAGGTCTTGTCTATTCCATAGTTGGTTTTTGGAACGGTACCTGTGCTTATATCAAACTCTGGTTTTATGCATCACCCCACCTCTCCTTCCCCCTTAAGCAGGCATAAGAGTGTTTTCTAAATGTGAGACACTGTCCTCTTTCCTAACTCAGTTCAAGTGTAGCCATGTTTACAGGATCTTCATAAGTGATATCTTATGATAAGTTTCTTTTTCTCTGTGACTTATTTCACTTAGAATCATCGTACCTGAATCCACCCATTTTGCTGCTACTGGTCTTATGACATTGATTTCATGGCTGAGGGATATTCCATCGTACGTAAGTACCACAATTTTTTGAACCATTTTTATATTTCCTGGGATATTTAAGGTGTACCCAAGTTGAGGTCCTTGTAAGCAGTGCAGCCCTAAATTTTGGGGTGGCTGTGTCTTTTTGATTTTCAGTTTTCCCAAGGTATATTCCCTAGACTGGAAGTGCCCTTGGCTCTGTAGCTCTGTTGTTTACTTGTTTTAGGGAACACAATGCACTCCTCCAGAGAGGCAGTTGGCAATTTACATCCCGCCCATCAGCATAACAAGGCTCCCTGTTCTCCAGGGCCTGTCTTGCCTTTCTGGTTTTTACACATTTTGTGGATGTCCCTTTTGACCGGTGGGAAGTGATACTTCTTTGTAGTGCAGATTTGCATTGCCCGCTTGCTTGCTTGGCCAAAAAGGGCGTATGCGTTTTCTCCTGAATATATTCAGGAGAAAACGCATACGCCCTTTTTGTCCAAGTGCATCATTGTCGAAGTTGTGCCCCTCTTCCTGTGCTTTAAAGGCGATTCCAACGTACCTCTGGAAATCTGTTTCCTGCTATTCTGCCTCGCTTTCAAGTCCGCCTCGTTGCCTTCCCTCAACAGATTTTTGGACGATAGTTGTCCTTTATTACTCGGCCAGTTTGTGAATTCCTGTGCCCCTGAGCTCCATTTTTCAACTCGTTTTTGGTGAGCTGACCGCAAGTCCAAAATTTTGGTTCAGGATCTATACTGATTCCCGGGGGGGGGCTGAGACTTTGGTTAATTCTTCTTCCTGCCGGGAAATTACAGTGATATGTGCCCGTCCAAATGCCTAACAGCTACTCTCTCATTGGTTCTCCCTCTTCCCTTTCATCCTCTGCCAAATTGGCAACCTGTGCGAACCAGGAGGTTAAAGGGGCTGTCTCTCCAAGTTGGGAGGTTGATAGTAAAGCAGATGGAAAGTCAAACCGGAGCACCAGGAGAGGGACTATTCGTTGAGTTTTAGAAACCTTTCGTATTCACAGTGTGTCCGTTCTCTAGGATTCCCGTACATGTTATATCTGTAGTAATATTCCCTTCAACCTGGAGAGTTGGGACCCATGGAATGTGTGCCATGCATTATTGCTTTAAAGGGTCTGCATTTGCTCACCCAATCTCACCAATCCTCTCAGTCCCAAGTGTCCAGCCTTATGCCACATCCAGCTGTCATTGTAGATAGGGTCATTTCAGGTTTCATCAGAGACCCTGAAGGAATTGTAAAGAATTTCCCAGTTTTTTTGTTTTATTTTTGAAATTCCTTTTTATAGTGGGTTTGAGCTGATTCTCGCTGCCATATTTATCCCAGTCTAGACACACTTGATTCCCTTACGGAGACATATCAATACATAGGTTTTAAGATTCTTACTAGTCAGATATATTCCTCTGCGGGAAATATGGGGTTTTGAGTCCCTTTCACTGAGGAAGGTGTAGGTCTTGTCTATTCCATAGTTGGTTTTTGGAACGGTACCTGTGCTTATATCAAACTCTGGTTTTATGCATCACCCCACCTCTCCTTCCCCCTTAAGCAGGCATAAGAGTGTTTTCTAAATGTGAGACACTGTTCTCTTTCCTAACTCAGTTCAAGTGTAGCCATGTTTACAGGATCTTCATAAGTGATATCTTATGATAAGTTTCTTTTTCTCTGTGACTTATTTCACTTAGAATCATCGTACCTGAATCCACCCATTTTGCTGCTACTGGTCTTATGACATTGATTTCATGGCTGAGGGATATTCCATCGTACGTAAGTACCACAATTTTTTGAACCATTTTTATATTTCCTGGGATATTTAAGGTGTACCCAAGTTGAGGTCCTTGTAAGCAGTGCAGCCCTAAATTTTGGGGTGGCTGTGTCTTTTTGATTTTCAGTTTTCCCAAGGTATATTCCCTAGACTGGAAGTGCCCTTGGCTCTGTAGCTCTGTTGTTTACTTGTTTTAGGGAACACAATGCACTCCTCCAGAGAGGCAGTTGGCAATTTACATCCCGCCCATCAGCATAACAAGGCTCCCTGTTCTCCAGGGCCTGTCTTGCCTTTCTGGTTTTTACACATTTTGTGGATGTCCCTTTTGACCGGTGGGAAGTGATACTTCTTTGTAGTGCAGATTTGCATTGCCCGCTTGCTTGCTTGGCCAAAAAGGGCGTATGCGTTTTCTCCTGAATATATTCAGGAGAAAACGCATACGCCCTTTTGGGCCAAGTGCATCATTGTCGAAGTTGTGCCCCTCTTCCTGTGCTTTAAAGGCGATTCCAACGTACCTCTGGAAATCTGTTTCCTGCTATTCTGCCTCGCTTTCAAGTCCGCCTCGTTGCCTTCCCTCAACAGATTTTTGGACGATAGTTGTCCTTTATTACTCGGCCAGTTTGTGAATTGCTGTGCCCCTGAGCTCCATTTTTCAACTCGTTTTTGGTGAGCTGACCGCAAGTCCAAAATTTTGGTTCAGGATCTATACTGATTCCCGGTGGGTGGCTGAGACTTTGGTTAATTCTTCTTCCTGCCGGGAAATTACAGTGATATGTGCCCGTCCAAATGCCTAACAGCTACTCTCTCATTGGTTTTCCCTCTTCCCTTTCATCCTCTGCCAAATTGGCAACCTGTGCGAACCAGGAGGTTAAAGGGGCTGTCTCTCCAAGTTGGGAGGTTGATAATAAAGCAGATGGAAAGTCAAACCGGAGCACCAGGAGAGGGACTATTCGTTGAGTTTTAGAAACCTTTCGTATTCACAGTGTGTCCGTTCTCTAGGATTCCCGTACATGTTATATCTGTAGTAATATTCCCTTCAACCTGGAGAGTTGGGACCCATGGAATGTGTGCCATGCATTATTGCTTTAAAGGGTCTGCATTTGCTCACCCAATCTCACCAATCCTCTCAGTCCCAAGTGTCCATCCTTATGCCACATCCAGCTGTCATTGTAGATAGGGTCATTTCAGGTTTCATCAGAGACCCTGAAGGAATTGTAAAGAATTTCCCAGTTTTTTTGTTTTATTTTTGAAATTCCTTTTTATAGTGGGTTTGAGCTGATTCTCGCTGCCATATTTATCCCAGTCTAGACACACTTGATTCCCTTACGGAGACATATCAATACATAGGTTTTAAGATTCTTACTAGTCAGATATATTCCTCTGCGGGAAATATGGGGTTTTGAGTCCCTTTCACTGAGGAAGGTGTAGGTCTTGTCTATTCCATAGTTGGTTTTTGGAACGGTACCTGTGCTTATATCAAACTCTGGTTTTATGCATCACCCCACCTCTCCTTCCCCCTTAAGCAGGCATAAGAGTGTTTTCTAAATGTGAGACACTGTCCTCTTTCCTAACTCAGTTCAAGTGTAGCCATGTTTACAGGATCTTCATAAGTGATATCTTATGATAAGTTTCTTTTTCTGTGTGACTTATTTCACTTAGAATCATCGTACCTGAATCCACCCATTTTGCTGCTACTGGTCTTAAGACATTGATTTCATGGCTGAGGGATATTCCATCGTACGTAAGTACCACAATTTTTTGAACCATTTTTATATTTCCTGGGATATTTAAGGTGTACCCAAGTTGAGGTCCTTGTAAGCAGTGCAGCCCTAAATTTTGGGGTGGCTGTGTCTTTTTGATTTTCAGTTTTCCCAAGGTATATTCCCTAGACTGGAAGTGCCCTTGGCTCTGTAGCTCTGTTGTTTACTTGTTTTAGGGAACACAATGCACTCCTCCAGAGAGGCAGTTGGCAATTTACATCCCGCCCATCAGCATAACAAGGCTCCCTGTTCTCCAGGGCCTGTCTTGCCTTTCTGGTTTTTACACATTTTGTGGATGTCCCTTTTGACCGGTGGGAAGTGATACTTCTTTGTAGTGCAGATTTGCATTACCCGCTTGCTTGCTTGGCCAAAAAGGGCGTATGCGTTTTCTCCTGAATATATTCAGGAGAAAACGCATACGCCCTTTTTGGCCAAGTGCATCATTGTCGAAGTTGTGCCCCTCTTCCTGTGCTTTAAAGGCGATTCCAACGTACCTCTGGAAATCTGTTTCCTGCTATTCTGCCTCGCTTTCAAGTCCGCCTCGTTGCCTTCCCTCAACAGATTTTTGGACGATAGTTGTCCTTTATAACTCGGCCAGTTTGTGAATTGCTGTGCCCCTCAGCTCCATTTTTCAACTCGTTTTTGGTGAGCTGACCGCAAGTCCAAAATTTTGGTTCAGGATCTATACTGATTCCCGGTGGGTGGCTGAGACTTTGGCTAATTCTTCTTCCTGCCGGGAAATTACAGTGATATGTGCCCGTCCAAATGCCTAACAGCTACTCTCTCATTGGTTCTCCCTCTTCCCTTTCATCCTCTGCCAAATTGGCAACCTGTGCGAACCAGGAGGTTAAAGGGGCTGTCTCTCCAAGTTGGGAGGTTGATAATAAAGCAGATGGAAAGTCAAACCGGAGCACCAGGAGAGGGACTATTCGTTGAGTTTTAGAAACCTTTCGTATTCACAGTGTGTCCGTTCTCTAGGATTCCCGTACATGTTATATCTGTAGTAATATTCCCTTCAACCTGGAGAGTTGGGACCCATGGAATGTGTGCCATGCATTATTGCTTTAAAGGGTCTGCATTTGCTCACCCAATCTCACCAATCCTCTCAGTCCCAAGTGTCCAGCCTTATGCCACATCCAGCTGTCATTGTAGATAGGGTCATTTGAGGTTTCATCAGAGACCCTGAAGGAATTGTAAAGAATTTCCCAGTTTTTTTGTTTTATTTTTGAAATTCCTTTTTATAGTGGGTTTGAGCTGATTCTCGCTGCCATATTTATCCCAGTCTAGACACACTTGATTCCCTTACGGAGACATATCAATACATAGGTTTTAAGATTCTTACTAGTCAGATATATTCCTCTGCGGGAAATATGGGGTTTTGAGTCCCTTTCACTGAGGAAGGTGTAGGTCTTGTCTATTCCATAGTTGGTTTTTGGAACGGTACCTGTGCTTATATCAAACTCTGGTTTTATGCATCACCCCACCTCTCCTTCCCCCTTAAGCAGGCATAAGAGTGTTTTCTAAATGTGAGACACTGTCCTCTTTCCTAACTCAGTTCAAGTGTAGCCATGTTTACAGGATCTTCATAAGTGATATCTTATGATAAGTTTCTTTTTCTCTGTGACTTATTTCACTTAGAATCATCGTACCTGAATCCACCCATTTTGCTGCTACTGGTCTTATGACATTGATTTCATGGCTGAGGGATATTCCATCGTACGTAAGTACCACAATTTTTTGAACCATTTTTATATTTCCTGGGATATTTAAGGTGTACCCAAGTTGAGGTCCTTGTAAGCAGTGCAGCCCTAAATTTTGGGGTGGCTGTGTCTTTTTGATTTTCAGTTTTCCCAAGGTATATTCCCTAGACTGGAAGTGCCCTTGGCTCTGTAGCTCTGTTGTTTACTTGTTTTAGGGAACACAATGCACTCCTCCAGAGAGGCAGTTGGCAATTTACATCCCGCCCATCAGCATAACAAGGCTCCCTGTTCTCCAGGGCCTGTCTTGCCTTTCTGGTTTTTACACATTTTGTGGATGTCCCTTTTGACCGGTGGGAAGTGATACTTCTTTGTAGTGCAGATTTGCATTGCCCGCTTGCTTGCTTGGCCAAAAAGGGCGTATGCGTTTTCTCCTGAATATATTCAGGAGAAAACGCATACGCCCTTTTTGTCCAAGTGCATCATTGTCGAAGTTGTGCCCCTCTTCCTGTGTTTTAAAGGCGATTCCAACGTACCTCTTGAAATCTGTTTCCTGCTATTCTGCCTCGCTTTCAAGTCCGCCTCGTTGCCTTCCCTCAACAGATTTTTGGACGATAGTTGTCCTTTATTACTCGGCCAGTTTGTGAATTGCTGTGCCCCTGAGCTCCATTTTTCAACTCGTTTTTGGTGAGCTGACCGCAAGTCCAAAATTTTGGTTCAGGATCTATACTGATTCCCGGGGGGGGGCTGAGACTTTGGTTAATTCTTCTTCCTGCCGGGAAATTACAGTGATATGTGCCCGTCCAAATGCCTAACAGCTACTCTCTCATTGGTTCTCCCTCTTCCCTTTCATCCTCTGCCAAATTGGCAACCTGTGCGAACCAGGAGGTTAAAGGGGCTGTCTCTCCAAGTTGGGAGGTTGATAGTAAAGCAGATGGAAAGTCAAACCGGAGCACCAGGAGAGGGACTATTCGTTGAGTTTTAGAAACCTTTCGTATTCACAGTGTGTCCGTTCTCTAGGATTCCCGTACATGTTATATCTGTAGTAATATTCCCTTCAACCTGGAGAGTTGGGACCCATGGAATGTGTGCCATGCATTATTGCTTTAAAGGGTCTGCATTTGCTCACCCAATCTCACCAATCCTCTCAGTCCCAAGTGTCCAGCCTTATGCCACATCCAGCTGTCATTGTAGATAGGGTCATTTCAGGTTTCATCAGAGACCCTGAAGGAATTGTAAAGAATTTCCCAGTTTTTTTGTTTTATTTTTGAAATTCCTTTTTATAGTGGGTTTGAGCTGATTCTCGCTGCCATATTTATCCCAGTCTAGACACACTTGATTCCCTTACGGAGACATATCAATACATAGGTTTTAAGATTCTTACTAGTCAGATATATTCCTCTGCGGGAAATATGGGGTTTTGAGTCCCTTTCACTGAGGAAGGTGTAGGTCTTGTCTATTCCATAGTTGGTTTTTGGAACGGTACCTGTGCTTATATCAAACTCTGGTTTTATGCATCACCCCACCTCTCCTTCCCCCTTAAGCAGGCATAAGAGTGTTTTCTAAATGTGAGACACTGTTCTCTTTCCTAACTCAGTTCAAGTGTAGCCATGTTTACAGGATCTTCATAAGTGATATCTTATGATAAGTTTCTTTTTCTCTGTGACTTATTTCACTTAGAATCATCGTACCTGAATCCACCCATTTTGCTGCTACTGGTCTTATGACATTGATTTCATGGCTGAGGGATATTCCATCGTACGTAAGTACCACAATTTTTTGAACCATTTTTATATTTCCTGGGATATTTAAGGTGTACCCAAGTTGAGGTCCTTGTAAGCAGTGCAGCCCTAAATTTTGGGGTGGCTGTGTCTTTTTGATTTTCAGTTTTCCCAAGGTATATTCCCTAGACTGGAAGTGCCCTTGGCTCTGTAGCTCTGTTGTTTACTTGTTTTAGGGAACACAATGCACTCCTCCAGAGAGGCAGTTGGCAATTTACATCCCGCCCATCAGCATAACAAGGCTCCCTGTTCTCCAGGGCCTGTCTTGCCTTTCTGGTTTTTACACATTTTGTGGATGTCCCTTTTGACCGGTGGGAAGTGATACTTCTTTGTAGTGCAGATTTGCATTGCCCGCTTGCTTGCTTGGCCAAAAAGGGCGTATGCGTTTTCTCCTGAATATATTCAGGAGAAAACGCATACGCCCTTTTGGGCCAAGTGCATCATTGTCGAAGTTGTGCCCCTCTTCCTGTGCTTTAAAGGCGATTCCAACGTACCTCTGGAAATCTGTTTCCTGCTATTCTGCCTCGCTTTCAAGTCCGCCTCGTTGCCTTCCCTCAACAGATTTTTGGACGATAGTTGTCCTTTATTACTCGGCCAGTTTGTGAATTGCTGTGCCCCTGAGCTCCATTTTTCAACTCGTTTTTGGTGAGCTGACCGCAAGTCCAAAATTTTGGTTCAGGATCTATACTGATTCCCGGTGGGTGGCTGAGACTTTGGTTAATTCTTCTTCCTGCCGGGAAATTACAGTGATATGTGCCCGTCCAAATGCCTAACAGCTACTCTCTCATTGGTTCTCCCTCTTCCCTTTCATCCTCTGCCAAATTGGCAACCTGTGCGAACCAGGAGGTTAAAGGGGCTGTCTCTCCAAGTTGGGAGGTTGATAATAAAGCAGATGGAAAGTCAAACCGGAGCACCAGGAGAGGGACTATTCGTTGAGTTTTAGAAACCTTTCGTATTCACAGTGTGTCCGTTCTCTAGGATTCCCGTACATGTTATATCTGTAGTAATATTCCCTTCAACCTGGAGAGTTGGGACCCATGGAATGTGTGCCATGCATTATTGCTTTAAAGGGTCTGCATTTGCTCACCCAATCTCACCAATCCTCTCAGTCCCAAGTGTCCAGCCTTATGCCACATCCAGCTGTCATTGTAGATAGGGTCATTTCAGGTTTCATCAGAGACCCTGAAGGAATTGTAAAGAATTTCCCAGTTTTTTTGTTTTATTTTTGAAATTCCTTTTTATAGTGGGTTTGAGCTGATTCTCGCTGCCATATTTATCCCAGTCTAGACACACTTGATTCCCTTACGGAGACATATCAATACATAGGTTTTAAGATTCTTACTAGTCAGATATATTCCTCTGCGGGAAATATGGGGTTTTGAGTCCCTTTCACTGAGGAAGGTGTAGGTCTTGTCTATTCCATAGTTGGTTTTTGGAACGGTACCTGTGCTTATATCAAACTCTGGTTTTATGCATCACCCCACCTCTCCTTCCCCCTTAAGCAGGCATAAGAGTGTTTTCTAAATGTGAGACACTGTCCTCTTTCCTAACTCAGTTCAAGTGTAGCCATGTTTACAGGATCTTCATAAGTGATATCTTATGATAAGTTTCTTTTTCTCTGTGACTTATTTCACTTAGAATCATCGTACCTGAATCCACCCATTTTGCTGCTACTGGTCTTATGACATTGATTTCATGGCTGAGGGATATTCCATCGTACGTAAGTACCACAATTTTTTGAACCATTTTTATATTTCCTGGGATATTTAAGGTGTACCCAAGTTGAGGTCCTTGTAAGCAGTGCAGCCCTAAATTTTGGGGTGGCTGTGTCTTTTTGATTTTCAGTTTTCCCAAGGTATATTCCCTAGACTGGAAGTGCCCTTGGCTCTGTAGCTCTGTTGTTTACTTGTTTTAGGGAACACAATGCACTCCTCCAGAGAGGCAGTTGGCAATTTACATCCCGCCCATCAGCATAACAAGGCTCCCTGTTCTCCAGGGCCTGTCTTGCCTTTCTGGTTTTTACACATTTTGTGGATGTCCCTTTTGACCGGTGGGAAGTGATACTTCTTTGTAGTGCAGATTTGCATTGCCCGCTTGCTTGCTTGGCCCAAAAGGGCGTATGCGTTTTCTCCTGAATATATTCAGGAGAAAACGCATACGCCCTTTTGGGCCAAGTGCATCATTGTCGAAGTTGTGCCCCTCTTCCTGTGCTTTAAAGGCGATTCCAACGTACCTCTGGAAATCTGTTTCCTGCTATTCTGCCTCGCTTTCAAGTCCGCCTCGTTGCCTTCCCTCAACAGATTTTTGGACGATAGTTGTCCTTTATTACTCGGCCAGTTTGTGAATTGCTGTGCCCCTGAGCTCCATTTTTCAACTCGTTTTTGGTGAGCTGACCTCAAGTCCAAAATTTTGGTTCAGGATCTATACTGATTCCCGGTGGGTGGCTGAGACTTTGGTTAATTCTTCTTCCTGCCGGGAAATTACAGTGATATGTGCCCGTCCAAATGCCTAACAGCTACTCTCTCATTGGTTCTCCCTCTTCCCTTTCATCCTCTGCCAAATTGGCAACCTGTGCGAACCAGGAGGTTAAAGGGGCTGTCTCTCCAAGTTGGGAGGTTGATAATAAAGCAGATGGAAAGTCAAACCGGAGCACCAGGAGAGGGACTATTTGTTGAGTTTTAGAAACCTTTCGTATTCACAGTGTGTCCGTTCTCTAGGATTCCCGTACATGTTATATCTGTAGTAATATTCCCTTCAACCTGGAGAGTTGGGACCCATGGAATGTGTGCCATGCATTATTGCTTTAAAGGGTCTGCATTTGCTCACCCAATCTCACCAATCCTCTCAGTCCCAAGTGTCCAGCCTTATGCCACATCCAGCTGTCATTGTAGATAGGGTCATTTCAGGTTTCATCAGAGACCCTGAAGGAATTGTAAAGAATTTCCCAGTTTTTTTGTTTTATTTTTGAAATTCCTTTTTATAGTGGGTTTGAGCTGATTCTCGCTGCCATATTTATCCCAGTCTAGACACACTTGATTCCCTTACGGAGACATATCAATACATAGGTTTTAAGATTCTTACTAGTCAGATATATTCCTCTGCGGGAAATATGGGGTTTTGAGTCCCTTTCACTGAGGAAGGTGTAGGTCTTGTCTATTCCATAGTTGGTTTTTGGAACGGTACCTGTGCTTATATCAAACTCTGGTTTTATGCATCACCCCACCTCTCCTTCCCCCTTAAGCAGGCATAAGAGTGTTTTCTAAATGTGAGACACTGTCCTCTTTCCTAACTCAGTTCAAGTGTAGCCATGTTTACAGGATCTTCATAAGTGATATCTTATGATAAGTTTCTTTTTCTCTGTGACTTATTTCACTTAGAATCATCGTACCTGAATCCACCCATTTTGCTGCTACTGGTCTTATGACATTGATTTCATGGCTGAGGGATATTCCATCGTACGTAAGTACCACAATTTTTTGAACCATTTTTATATTTCCTGGGATATTTAAGGTGTACCCAAGTTGAGGTCCTTGTAAGCAGTGCAGCCCTAAATTTTGGGGTGGCTGTGTCTTTTTGATTTTCAGTTTTCCCAAGGTATATTCCCTAGACTGGAAGTGCCCTTGGCTCTGTAGCTCTGTTGTTTACTTGTTTTAGGGAACACAATGCACTCCTCCAGAGAGGCAGTTGGCAATTTACATCCCGCCCATCAGCATAACAAGGCTCCCTGTTCTCCAGGGCCTGTCTTGCCATTCTGGTTTTTACACATTTTGTGGATGTCCCTTTTGACCGGTGGGAAGTGATACTTCTTTGTAGTGCAGATTTGCATTGCCCGCTTGCTTGCTTGGCCAAAAAGGGCGTATGCGTTTTCTCCTGAATATATTCAGGAGAAAACGCATACGCCCTTTTTGGCCAAGTGCATCATTGTCGAAGTTGTGCCCCTCTTCCTGTGCTTTAAAGGCGATTCCAATGTACCTCTGGAAATCTGTTTCCTGCTATTCTGCCTCGCTTTCAAGTCCGCCTCGTTGCCTTCCCTCAACAGATTTTTGGACGATAGTTGTCCTTTATAACTCGGCCAGTTTGTGAATTGCTGTGCCCCTCAGCTCCATTTTTCAACTCGTTTTTGGTGAGCTGACCGCAAGTCCAAAATTTTGGTTCAGGATCTATACTGATTCCCGGTGGGTGGCTGAGACTTTGGCTAATTCTTCTTCCTGCCGGGAAATTACAGTGATATGTGCCCGTCCAAATGCCTAACAGCTACTCTCTCATTGGTTCTCCCTCTTCCCTTTCATCCTCTGCCAAATTGGCAACCTGTGCGAACCAGGAGGTTAAAGGGGCTGTCTCTCCAAGTTGGGAGGTTGATAATAAAGCAGATGGAAAGTCAAACCGGAGCACCAGGAGAGGGACTATTCGTTGAGTTTTAGAAACCTTTCGTATTCACAGTGTGTCCGTTCTCTAGGATTCCCGTACATGTTATATCTGTAGTAATATTCCCTTCAACCTGGAGAGTTGGGACCCATGGAATGTGTGCCATGCATTATTGCTTTAAAGGGTCTGCATTTGCTCACCCAATCTCACCAATCCTCTCAGTCCCAAGTGTCCAGCCTTATGCCACATCCAGCTGTCATTGTAGATAGGGTCATTTCAGGTTTCATCAGAGACCCTGAAGGAATTGTAAAGAATTTCCCAGTTTTTTTGTTTTATTTTTGAAATTCCTTTTTATAGTGGGTTTGAGCTGATTCTCGCTGCCATATTTATCCCAGTCTAGACACACTTGATTCCCTTACGGAGACATATCAATACATAGGTTTTAAGATTCTTACTAGTCAGATATATTCCTCTGCGGGAAATATGCGGTTTTGAGTCCCTTTCACTGAGGAAGGTGTAGGTCTTGTCTATTCCATAGTTGGTTTTTGGAACGGTACCTGTGCTTATATCAAACTCTGGTTTTATGCATCACCCCACCTCTCCTTCCCCCTTAAGCAGGCATAAGAGTGTTTTCTAAATGTGAGACACTGTCCTCTTTCCTAACTCAGTTCAAGTGTAGCCATGTTTACAGGATCTTCATAAGTGATATCTTATGATAAGTTTCTTTTTCTGTGTGACTTATTTCACTTAGAATCATCGTACCTGAATCCACCCATTTTGCTGCTACTGGTCTTATGACATTGATTTCATGGCTGAGGGATATTCCATCGTACGTAAGTACCACAATTTTTTGAACCATTTTTATATTTCCTGGGATATTTAAGGTGTACCCAAGTTGAGGTCCTTGTAAGCAGTGCAGCCCTAAATTTTGGGGTGGCTGTGTCTTTTTGATTTTCAGTTTTCCCAAGGTATATTCCCTAGACTGGAAGTGCCCTTGGCTCTGTAGCTCTGTTGTTTACTTGTTTTAGGGAACACAATGCACTCCTCCAGAGAGGCAGTTGGCAAT
Source organism: Hyperoodon ampullatus (assembly GCF_949752795.1). NCBI lineage: Eukaryota > Metazoa > Chordata > Mammalia > Artiodactyla > Ziphiidae > Hyperoodon > Hyperoodon ampullatus. Next base: position 421,901 of record NW_027640739.1, on the reverse strand, counting down.
TTACATCCCGCCCATCAGCATAACAAGGCTCCCTGTTCTCCAGGGCCTGTCTTGCCTTTCTGGTTTTTACACATTTTGTGGATGTCCCTTTTGACCGGTGGGAAGTGATACTTCTTTGTAGTGCAGATTTGCATTGCCCGCTTGCTTGCTTGGCCAAAAAGGGCGTATGCGTTTTCTCCTGAATATATTCAGGAGAAAACGCATACGCCCTTTTTGGCCAAGTGCATCATTGTCGAAGTTGTGCCCCTCTTCCTGTGCTTTAAAGGCGATTCCAACGTACCTCTGGAAATCTGTTTCCTGCTATTCTGCCTCGCTTTCAAGTCCGCCTCGTTGCCTTCCCTCAACAGATTTTTGGACGATAGTTGTCCTTTATTACTTGGCCAGTTTGTGAATTGCTGTGCCCCTGAGCTCCATTTTTCAACTCGTTTTTGGTGAGCTGACCGCAAGTCCAAAATTTTGGTTCAGGATCTATACTGATTCCCGGTGGGTGGCTGAGACTTTGGTTAATTCTTCTTCCTGCCGGGAAATTACAGTGATATGTGCCCGTCCAAATGCCTAACAGCTACTCTCTCATTGGTTCTCCCTCTTCCCTTTCATCCTCTGCCAAATTGGCAACCTGTGCGAACCAGGAGGTTAAAGGGGCTGTCTCTCCAAGTTGGGAGGTTGATAATAAAGCAGATGGAAAGTCAAACCGGAGCACCAGGAGAGGGACTATTCGTTGAGTTTTAGAAACCTTTCGTATTCACAGTGTGTCCGTTCTCTAGGATTCCCGTACATGTTATATCTGTAGTAATATTCCCTTCAACCTGGAGAGTTGGGACCCATGGAATGTGTGCCATGCATTATTGCTTTAAAGGGTCTGCATTTGCTCACCCAATCTCACCAATCCTCTCAGTCCCAAGTGTCCAGCCTTATGCCACATCCAGCTGTCATTGTAGATAGGGTCATTTCAGGTTTCATCAGAGACCCTGAAGGAATTGTAAAGAATTTCCCAGTTTTTTTGTTTTATTTTTGAAATTCCTTTTTATAGTGGGTTTGAGCTGATTCTCGCTGCCATATTTATCCCAGTCTAGACACACTTGATTCCCTTACGGAGACATATCAATACATAGGTTTTAAGATTCTTACTAGTCAGATATATTCCTCTGCGGGAAATATGGGGTTTTGAGTCCCTTTCACTGAGGAAGGTGTAGGTCTTGTCTATTCCATAGTTGGTTTTTGGAACGGTACCTGTGCTTATATCAAACTCTGGTTTTATGCATCACCCCACCTCTCCTTCCCCCTTAAGCAGGCATAAGAGTGTTTTCTAAATGTGAGACACTGTCCTCTTTCCTAACTCAGTTCAAGTGTAGCCATGTTTACAGGATCTTCATAAGTGATATCTTATGATAAGTTTCTTTTTCTGTGTGACTTATTTCACTTAGAATCATCGTACCTGAATCCACCCATTTTGCTGCTACTGGTCTTATGACATTGATTTCATGGCTGAGGGATATTCCATCGTACGTAAGTACCACAATTTTTTGAACCATTTTTATATTTCCTGGGATATTTAAGGTGTACCCAAGTTGAGGTCCTTGTAAGCAGTGCAGCCCTAAATTTTGGGGTGGCTGTGACTTTTTCTTTTTTTTTTTTTTTTTTTTTTTTTTTTTGCAGTACGCGGGCCTCTCACTGTTGTGGCCTCTCCCGTTGCGGAGCACAGGCTCCGGACGCGCAGGCCCAGCGGCCATGGCTCACGGGCCCAGCCGCTCCGCGGCATGTGGGATCTTCCCGGACCGGGACACGAACCCGTGTCCCCTGCATCGGCAGGCGGACTCTTAACCACTGTGCCACCAGGGAAGCCCAAGCTGTGACTTTTTGATTTTCAGTTTTCCCAAGGTATATTCCCTAGACTGGAAGTGCCCTTGGCTCTGTAGCTCTGTTGTTTACTTGTTTTAGGGAACACAATGCACTCCTCCAGAGAGGCAGTTGGCAATTTACATCCCGCCCATCAGCATAACAAGGCTCCCTGTTCTCCAGGGCCTGTCTTGCCTTTCTGGTTTTTACACATTTTGTGGATGTCCCTTTTGACCGGTGGGAAGTGATACTTCTTTGTAGTGCAGATTTGCATTACCCGCTTGCTTGCTTGGCCAAAAAGGGCGTATGCGTTTTCTCCTGAATATATTCAGGAGAAAACGCATACGCCCTTTTTGGCCAAGTGCATCATTGTCGAAGTTGTGCCCCTCTTCCTGTGCTTTAAAGGCGATTCCAACGTACCTCTGGAAATCTGTTTCCTGCTATTCTGCCTCGCTTTCAAGTCCGCCTCGTTGCCTTCCCTCAACAGATTTTTGGACGATAGTTGTCCTTTATAACTCGGCCAGTTTGTGAATTGCTGTGCCCCTCAGCTCCATTTTTCAACTCGTTTTTGGTGAGCTGACCGCAAGTCCAAAATTTTGGTTCAGGATCTATACTGATTCCCGGTGGGTGGCTGAGACTTTGGCTAATTCTTCTTCCTGCCGGGAAATTACAGTGATATGTGCCCGTCCAAATGCCTAACAGCTACTCTCTCATTGGTTCTCCCTCTTCCCTTTCATCCTCTGCCAAATTGGCAACCTGTGCGAACCAGGAGGTTAAAGGGGCTGTCTCTCCAAGTTGGGAGGTTGATAATAAAGCAGATGGAAAGTCAAACCGGAGCACCAGGAGAGGGACTATTCGTTGAGTTTTAGAAACCTTTCGTATTCACAGTGTGTCCGTTCTCTAGGATTCCCGTACATGTTATATCTGTAGTAATATTCCCTTCAACCTGGAGAGTTGGGATCCATGGAATGTGTGCCATGCATTATTGCTTTAAAGGGTCTGCATTTGCTCACCCAATCTCACCAATCCTCTCAGTCCCAAGTGTCCAGCCTTATGCCACATCCAGCTGTCATTGTAGATAGGGTCATTTCAGGTTTCATCAGAGACCCTGAAGGAATTGTAAAGAATTTCCCAGTTTTTTTGTTTTATTTTTGAAATTCCTTTTTATAGTGGGTTTGAGCTGATTCTCGCTGCCATATTTATCCCAGTCTAGACACACTTGATTCCCTTACGGAGACATATCAATACATAGGTTTTAAGATTCTTACTAGTCAGATATATTCCTCTGCGGGAAATATGGGGTTTTGAGTCCCTTTCACTGAGGAAGGTGTAGGTCTTGTCTATTCCATAGTTGGTTTTTGGAACGGTACCTGTGCTTATATCAAACTCTGGTTTTATGCATCACCCCACCTCTCCTTCCCCCTTAAGCAGGCATAAGAGTGTTTTCTAAATGTGAGACACTGTCCTCTTTCCTAACTCAGTTCAAGTGTAGCCATGTTTACAGGATCTTCATAAGTGATATCTTATGATAAGTTTCTTTTTCTGTGTGACTTATTTCACTTAGAATCATCGTACCTGAATCCACCCATTTTGCTGCTACTGGTCTTATGACATTGATTTCATGGCTGAGGGATATTCCATCGTACGTAAGTACCACAATTTTTTGAACCATTTTTATATTTCCTGGGATATTTAAGGTGTACCCAAGTTGAGGTCCTTGTAAGCAGTGCAGCCCTAAATTTTGGGGTGGCTGTGTCTTTTTGATTTTCAGTTTTCCCAAGGTATATTCCCTAGACTGGAAGTGCCCTTGGCTCTGTAGCTCTGTTGTTTACTTGTTTTAGGGAACACAATGCACTCCTCCAGAGAGGCAGTTGGCAATTTACATCCCGCCCATCAGCATAACAAGGCTCCCTGTTCTCCAGGGCCTGTCTTGCCTTTCTGGTTTTTACACATTTTGTGGATGTCCCTTTTGACCGGTGGGAAGTGATACTTCTTTGTAGTGCAGATTTTCATTGCCCGCTTGCTTGCTTGGCCAAAAAGGGCGTATGCGTTTTCTCCTGAATATATTCAGGAGAAAACGCATACGCCCTTTTGGGCCAAGTGCATCATTGTCGAAGTTGTGCCCCTCTTCCTGTGCTTTAAAGGCGATTCCAACGTACCTCTGGAAATCTGTTTCCTGCTATTCTGCCTCGCTTTCAAGTCCGCCTCGTTGCCTTCCCTCAACAGATTTTTGGACGATAGTTGTCCTTTATTACTCGGCCAGTTTGTGAATTGCTGTGCCCCTGAGCTCCATTTTTCAACTCGTTTTTGGTGAGCTGACCGCAAGTCCAAAATTTTGGTTCAGGATCTATACTGATTCCCGGTGGGTGGCTGAGACTTTGGTTAATTCTTCTTCCTGCCGGGAAATTACAGTGATATGTGCCCGTTCAAATGCCTAACAGCTACTCTCTCATTGGTTCTCCCTCTTCCCTTTCATCCTCTGCCAAATTGGCAACCTGTGCGAACCAGGAGGTTAAAGGGGCTGTCTCTCCAAGTTGGGAGGTTGATAATAAAGCAGATGGAAAGTCAAACCGGAGCACCAGGAGAGGGACTATTTGTTGAGTTTTAGAAACCTTTCGTATTCACAGTGTGTCCGTTCTCTAGGATTCCCGTACATGTTATATCTGTAGTAATATTCCCTTCAACCTGGAGAGTTGGGACCCATGGAATGTGTGCCATGCATTATTGCTTTAAAGGGTCTGCATTTGCTCACCCAATCTCACCAATCCTCTCAGTCCCAAGTGTCCAGCCTTATGCCACATCCAGCTGTCATTGTAGATAGGGTCATTTCAGGTTTCATCAGAGACCCTGAAGGAATTGTAAAGAATTTCCCAGTTTTTTTGTTTTATTTTTGAAATTCCTTTTTATAGTGGGTTTGAGCTGATTCTCGCTGCCATATTTATCCCAGTCTAGACACACTTGATTCCCTTACGGAGACATATCAATACATAGGTTTTAAGATTCTTACTAGTCAGATATATTCCTCTGCGGGAAATATGGGGTTTTGAGTCCCTTTCACTGAGGAAGGTGTAGGTCTTGTCTATTCCATAGTTGGTTTTTGGAACGGTACCTGTGCTTATATCAAACTCTGGTTTTATGCATCACCCCACCTCTCCTTCCCCCTTAAGCAGGCATAAGAGTGTTTTCTAAATGTGAGACACTGTCCTCTTTCCTAACTCAGTTCAAGTGTAGCCATGTTTACAGGATCTTCATAAGTGATATCTTATGATAAGTTTCTTTTTCTCTGTGACTTATTTCACTTAGAATCATCGTACCTGAATCCACCCATTTTGCTGCTACTGGTCTTATGACATTGATTTCATGGCTGAGGGATATTCCATCGTACGTAAGTACCACAATTTTTTGAACCATTTTTATATTTCCTGGGATATTTAAGGTGTACCCAAGTTGAGGTCCTTGTAAGCAGTGCAGCCCTAAATTTTGGGGTGGCTGTGTCTTTTTGATTTTCAGTTTTCCCAAGGTATATTCCCTAGACTGGAAGTGCCCTTGGCTCTGTAGCTCTGTTGTTTACTTGTTTTAGGGAACACAATGCACTCCTCCAGAGAGGCAGTTGGCAATTTACATCCCGCCCATCAGCATAACAAGGCTCCCTGTTCTCCAGGGCCTGTCTTGCCATTCTGGTTTTTACACATTTTGTGGATGTCCCTTTTGACCGGTGGGAAGTGATACTTCTTTGTAGTGCAGATTTGCATTGCCCGCTTGCTTGCTTGGCCAAAAAGGGCGTATGCGTTTTCTCCTGAATATATTCAGGAGAAAACGCATACGCCCTTTTTGGCCAAGTGCATCATTGTCGAAGTTGTGCCCCTCTTCCTGTGCTTTAAAGGCGATTCCAATGTACCTCTGGAAATCTGTTTCCTGCTATTCTGCCTCGCTTTCAAGTCCGCCTCGTTGCCTTCCCTCAACAGATTTTTGGACGATAGTTGTCCTTTATAACTCGGCCAGTTTGTGAATTGCTGTGCCCCTCAGCTCCATTTTTCAACTCGTTTTTGGTGAGCTGACCGCAAGTCCAAAATTTTGGTTCAGGATCTATACTGATTCCCGGTGGGTGGCTGAGACTTTGGCTAATTCTTCTTCCTGCCGGGAAATTACAGTGATATGTGCCCGTCCAAATGCCTAACAGCTACTCTCTCATTGGTTCTCCCTCTTCCCTTTCATCCTCTGCCAAATTGGCAACCTGTGCGAACCAGGAGGTTAAAGGGGCTGTCTCTCCAAGTTGGGAGGTTGATAATAAAGCAGATGGAAAGTCAAACTGGAGCACCAGGAGAGGGACTATTCGTTGAGTTTTAGAAACCTTTCGTATTCACAGTGTGTCCGTTCTCTAGGATTCCCGTACATGTTATATCTGTAGTAATATTCCCTTCAACCTGGAGAGTTGGGACCCATGGAATGTGTGTCATGCATTATTGCTTTAAAGGGTCTGCATTTGCTCACCCAATCTCACCAATCCTCTCAGTCCCAAGTGTCCAGCCTTATGCCACATCCAGCTGTCATTGTAGATAGGGTCATTTCAGGTTTCATCAGAGACCCTGAAGGAATTGTAAAGAATTTCCCAGTTTTTTTGTTTTATTTTTGAAATTCCTTTTTATAGTGGGTTTGAGCTGATTCTCGCTGCCATATTTATCCCAGTCTAGACACACTTGATTCCCTTACGGAGACATATCAATACATAGGTTTTAAGATTCTTACTAGTCAGATATATTCCTCTGCGGGAAATATGGGGTTTTGAGTCCCTTTCACTGAGGAAGGTGTAGGTCTTGTCTATTCCATAGTTGGTTTTTGGAACGGTACCTGTGCTTATAGCAAACTCTGGTTTTATGCATCACCCCACCTCTCCTTCCCCCTTAAGCAGGCATAAGAGTGTTTTCTAAATGTGAGACACTGTTCTCTTTCCTAACTCAGTTCAAGTGTAGCCATGTTTACAGGATCTTCATAAGTGATATCTTACGATAAGTTTCTTTTTCTGTGTGACTTATTTCACTTAGAATCATCGTACCTGAATCCACCCATTTTGCTGCTACTGGTCTTATGACATTGATTTCATGGCTGAGGGATATTCCATCGTACGTAAGTACCACAATTTTTTGAACCATTTTTATGTTTCCTGGGATATTTAAGGTGTACCCAAGTGGAGGTCCTTGTAAGCAGTGCAGCCCTAAATATTGGGGTGGCTGTGTCTTTTTGATTTTCAGTTTTCCCAAGGTATATTCCCTAGACTGGAAGTGCCCTTGGCTCTGTAGCTCTGTTGTTTACTTGTTTTAGGGAACACAATGCACTCCTCCAGAGAGGCAGTTGGCAATTTACATCCCGCCCATCAGCATAACAAGGCTCCCTGTTCTCCAGGGCCTGTCTTGCCTTTCTGGTTTTTACACATTTTGTGGATGTCCCTTTTGACCGGTGGGAAGTGATACTTCTTTGTAGTGCAGATTTGCATTGCCCGCTTGCTTGCTTGGCCAAAAAGGGCGTATGCGTTTTCTCCTGAATATATTCAGGAGAAAACGCATACGCCCTTTTGGGCCAAGTGCATCATTGTCGAAGTTGTGCCCCTCTTCCTGTGCTTTAAAGGCGATTCCAACGTACCTCTGGAAATCTGTTTCCTGCTATTCTGCCTCGCTTTCAAGTCCGCCTCGTTGCCTTCCCTCAACAGATTTTTGGACGATAGTTGTCCTTTATTACTCGGCCAGTTTGTGAATTGCTGTGCCCCTGAGCTCCATTTTTCAACTCGTTTTTGGTGAGCTGACCGCAAGTCCAAAATTTTGGTTCAGGATCTATACTGATTCCCGGTGGGTGGCTGAGACTTTGGTTAATTCTTCTTCCTGCCGGGAAATTACAGTGATATGTGCCCGTCCAAATGCCTAACAGCTACTCTCTCATTGGTTCTCCCTCTTCCCTTTCATCCTCTGCCAAATTGGCAACCTGTGCGAACCAGGAGGTTAAAGGGGCTGTCTCTCCAAGTTGGGAGGTTGATAATAAAGCAGATGGAAAGTCAAACCGGAGCACCAGGAGAGGGACTATTTGTTGAGTTTTAGAAACCTTTCGTATTCACAGTGTGTCCGTTCTCTAGGATTCCCGTACATGTTATATCTGTAGTAATATTCCCTTCAACCTGGAGAGTTGGGACCCATGGAATGTGTGCCATGCATTATTGCTTTAAAGGGTCTGCATTTGCTCACCCAATCTCACCAATCCTCTCAGTCCCAAGTGTCCAGCCTTATGCCACATCCAGCTGTCATTGTAGATAGGGTCATTTCAGGTTTCATCAGAGACCCTGAAGGAATTGTAAAGAATTTCCCAGTTTTTTTGTTTTATTTTTGAAATTCCTTTTTATAGTGGGTTTGAGCTGATTCTCGCTGCCATATTTATCCCAGTCTAGACACACTTGATTCCCTTACGGAGACATATCAATACATAGGTTTTAAGATTCTTACTAGTCAGATATATTCCTCTGCGGGAAATATGGGGTTTTGAGTCCCTTTCACTGAGGAAGGTGTAGGTCTTGTCTATTCCATAGTTGGTTTTTGGAACGGTACCTGTGCTTATATCAAACTCTGGTTTTATGCATCACCCCACCTCTCCTTCCCCCTTAAGCAGGCATAAGAGTGTTTTCTAAATGTGAGACACTGTCCTCTTTCCTAACTCAGTTCAAGTGTAGCCATGTTTACAGGATCTTCATAAGTGATATCTTATGATAAGTTTCTTTTTCTCTGTGACTTATTTCACTTAGAATCATCGTACCTGAATCCACCCATTTTGCTGCTACTGGTCTTATGACATTGATTTCATGGCTGAGGGATATTCCATCGTACGTAAGTACCACAATTTTTTGAACCATTTTTATATTTCCTGGGATATTTAAGGTGTACCCAAGTTGAGGTCCTTGTAAGCAGTGCAGCCCTAAATTTTGGGGTGGCTGTGTCTTTTTGATTTTCAGTTTTCCCAAGGTATATTCCCTAGACTGGAAGTGCCCTTGGCTCTGTAGCTCTGTTGTTTACTTGTTTTAGGGAACACAATGCACTCCTCCAGAGAGGCAGTTGGCAATTTACATCCCGCCCATCAGCATAACAAGGCTCCCTGTTCTCCAGGGCCTGTCTTGCCTTTCTGGTTTTTACACATTTTGTGGATGTCCCTTTTGACCGGTGGGAAGTGATACTTCTTTGTAGTGCAGATTTGCATTGCCCGCTTGCTTGCTTGGCCAAAAAGGGCGTATGCGTTTTCTCCTGAATATATTCAGGAGAAAACGCATACGCCCTTTTTGGCCAAGTGCATCATTGTCGAAGTTGTGCCCCTCTTCCTGTGCTTTAAAGGCGATTCCAATGTACCTCTGGAAATCTGTTTCCTGCTATTCTGCCTCGCTTTCAAGTCCGCCTCGTTGCCTTCCCTCAACAGATTTTTGGACGATAGTTGTCCTTTATAACTCGGCCAGTTTGTGAATTGCTGTGCCCCTGAGCTCCATTTTTCAACTCGTTTTTGGTGAGCTGACCGCAAGTCCAAAATTTTGGTTCAGGATCTATACTGATTCCCGGTGGGTGGCTGAGACTTTGGCTAATTCTTCTTCCTGCCGGGAAATTACAGTGATATGTGCCCGTCCAAATGCCTAACAGCTACTCTCTCATTGGTTCTCCCTCTTCCCTTTCATCCTCTGCCAAATTGGCAACCTGTGCGAACCAGGAGGTTAAAGGGGCTGTCTCTCCAAGTTGGGAGGTTGATAATAAAGCAGATGGAAAGTCAAACTGGAGCACCAGGAGAGGGACTATTCGTTGAGTTTTAGAAACCTTTCGTATTCACAGTGTGTCCGTTCTCTAGGATTCCCGTACATGTTATATCTGTAGTAATATTCCCTTCAACCTGGAGAGTTGGGACCCATGGAATGTGTGTCATGCATTATTGCTTTAAAGGGTCTGCATTTGCTCACCCAATCTCACCAATCCTCTCAGTCCCAAGTGTCCAGCCTTATGCCACATCCAGCTGTCATTGTAGATAGGGTCATTTCAGGTTTCATCAGAGACCCTGAAGGAATTGTAAAGAATTTCCCAGTTTTTTTGTTTTATTTTTGAAATTCCTTTTTATAGTGGGTTTGAGCTGATTCTCCCTGCCATATTTATCCCAGTCTAGACACACTTGATTCCCTTACGGAGACATATCAATACATAGGTTTTAAGATTCTTACTAGTCAGATATATTCCTCTGCGGGAAATATGGGGTTTTGAGTCCCTTTCACTGAGGAAGGTGTAGGTCTTGTCTATTCCATAGTTGGTTTTTGGAACGGTACCTGTGCTTATAGCAAACTCTGGTTTTATGCATCACCCCACCTCTCCTTCCCCCTTAAGCAGGCATAAGAGTGTTTTCTAAATGTGAGACACTGTTCTCTTTCCTAACTCAGTTCAAGTGTAGCCATGTTTACAGGATCTTCATAAGTGATATCTTATGATAAGTTTCTTTTTCTGTGTGACTTATTTCACTTAGAATCATCGTACCTGAATCCACCCATTTTGCTGCTACTGGTCTTATGACATTGATTTCATGGCTGAGGGATATTCCATCGTACGTAAGTACCACAATTTTTTGAACCATTTTTATGTTTCCTGGGATATTTAAGGTGTACCCAAGTGGAGGTCCTTGTAAGCAGTGCAGCCCTAAATATTGGGGTGGCTGTGTCTTTTTGATTTTCAGTTTTCCCAAGGTATATTCCCTAGACTGGAAGTGCCCTTGGCTCTGTAGCTCTGTTGTTTACTTGTTTTAGGGAACACAATGCACTCCTCCAGAGAGGCAGTTGGCAATTTACATCCCGCCCATCAGCATAACAAGGCTCCCTGTTCTCCAGGGCCTGTCTTGCCTTTCTGGTTTTTACACATTTTGTGGATGTCCCTTTTGACCGGTGGGAAGTGATACTTCTTTGTAGTGCAGATTTGCATTGCCCGCTTGCTTGCTTGGCCAAAAAGGGCGTATGCGTTTTCTCCTGAATATATTCAGGAGAAAACGCATACGCCCTTTTGGGCCAAGTGCATCATTGTCGAAGTTGTGCCCCTCTTCCTGTGCTTTAAAGGCGATTCCAACGTACCTCTGGAAATCTGTTTCCTGCTATTCTGCCTCGCTTTCAAGTCCGCCTCGTTGCCTTCCCTCAACAGATTTTTGGACGATAGTTGTCCTTTATTACTCGGCCAGTTTGTGAATTGCTGTGCCCCTGAGCTCCATTTTTCAACTCGTTTTTGGTGAGCTGACCGCAAGTCCAAAATTTTGGTTCAGGATCTATACTGATTCCCGGTGGGTGGCTGAGACTTTGGTTAATTCTTCTTCCTGCCGGGAAATTACAGTGATATGTGCCCGTCCAAATGCCTAACAGCTACTCTCTCATTGGTTCTCCCTCTTCCCTTTCATCCTCTGCCAAATTGGCAACCTGTGCGAACCAGGAGGTTAAAGGGGCTGTCTCTCCAAGTTGGGAGGTTGATAATAAAGCAGATGGAAAGTCAAACCGGAGCACCAGGAGAGGGACTATTTGTTGAGTTTTAGAAACCTTTCGTATTCACAGTGTGTCCGTTCTCTAGGATTCCCGTACATGTTATATCTGTAGTAATATTCCCTTCAACCTGGAGAGTTGGGACCCATGGAATGTGTGCCATGCATTATTGCTTTAAAGGGTCTGCATTTGCTCACCCAATCTCACCAATCCTCTCAGTCCCAAGTGTCCAGCCTTATGCCACATCCAGCTGTCATTGTAGATAGGGTCATTTCAGGTTTCATCAGAGACCCTGAAGGAATTGTAAAGAATTTCCCAGTTTTTTTGTTTTATTTTTGAAATTCCTTTTTATAGTGGGTTTGAGCTGATTCTCGCTGCCATATTTATCCCAGTCTAGACACACTTGATTCCCTTACGGAGACATATCAATACATAGGTTTTAAGATTCTTACTAGTCAGATATATTCCTCTGCGGGAAATATGGGGTTTTGAGTCCCTTTCACTGAGGAAGGTGTAGGTCTTGTCTATTCCATAGTTGGTTTTTGGAACGGTACCTGTGCTTATATCAAACTCTGGTTTTATGCATCACCCCACCTCTCCTTCCCCCTTAAGCAGGCATAAGAGTGTTTTCTAAATGTGAGACACTGTCCTCTTTCCTAACTCAGTTCAAGTGTAGCCATGTTTACAGGATCTTCATAAGTGATATCTTATGATAAGTTTCTTTTTCTCTGTGACTTATTTCACTTAGAATCATCGTACCTGAATCCACCCATTTTGCTGCTACTGGTCTTATGACATTGATTTCATGGCTGAGGGATATTCCATCGTACGTAAGTACCACAATTTTTTGAACCATTTTTATATTTCCTGGGATATTTAAGGTGTACCCAAGTTGAGGTCCTTGTAAGCAGTGCAGCCCTAAATTTTGGGGTGGCTGTGTCTTTTTGATTTTCAGTTTTCCCAAGGTATATTCCCTAGACTGGAAGTGCCCTTGGCTCTGTAGCTCTGTTGTTTACTTGTTTTAGGGAACACAATGCACTCCTCCAGAGAGGCAGTTGGCAATTTACATCCCGCCCATCAGCATAACAAGGCTCCCTGTTCTCCAGGGCCTGTCTTGCCATTCTGGTTTTTACACATTTTGTGGATGTCCCTTTTGACCGGTGGGAAGTGATACTTCTTTGTAGTGCAGATTTGCATTGCCCGCTTGCTTGCTTGGCCAAAAAGGGCGTATGCGTTTTCTCCTGAATATATTCAGGAGAAAACGCATACGCCCTTTTTGGCCAAGTGCATCATTGTCGAAGTTGTGCCCCTCTTCCTGTGCTTTAAAGGCGATTCCAATGTACCTCTGGAAATCTGTTTCCTGCTATTCTGCCTCGCTTTCAAGTCCGCCTCGTTGCCTTCCCTCAACAGATTTTTGGACGATAGTTGTCCTTTATAACTCGGCCAGTTTGTGAATTGCTGTGCCCCTCAGCTCCATTTTTCAACTCGTTTTTGGTGAGCTGACCGCAAGTCCAAAATTTTGGTTCAGGATCTATACTGATTCCCGGTGGGTGGCTGAGACTTTGGTTAATTCTTCTTCCTGCCGGGAAATTACAGTGATATGTGCCCGTCCAAATGCCTAACAGCTACTCTCTCATTGGTTCTCCCTCTTCCCTTTCATCCTCTGCCAAATTGGCAACCTGTGCGAACCAGGAGGTTAAAGGGGCTGTCTCTCCAAGTTGGGAGGTTGATAATAAAGCAGATGGAAAGTCAAACTGGAGCACCAGGAGAGGGACTATTCGTTGAGTTTTAGAAACCTTTCGTATTCACAGTGTGTCCGTTCTCTAGGATTCCCGTACATGTTATATCTGTAGTAATATTCCCTTCAACCTGGAGAGTTGGGACCCATGGAATGTGTGCCATGCATTATTGCTTTAAAGGGTCTGCATTTGCTCACCCAATCTCACCAATCCTCTCAGTCCCAAGTGTCCAGCCTTATGCCACATCCAGCTGTCATTGTAGATAGGGTCATTTCAGGTTTCATCAGAGACCCTGAAGGAATTGTAAAGAATTTCCCAGTTTTTTTGTTTTATTTTTGAAATTCCTTTTTATAGTGGGTTTGAGCTGATTCTCGCTGCCATATTTATCCCAGTCTAGACACACTTGATTCCCTTACGGAGACATATCAATACATAGGTTTTAAGATTCTTACTAGTCAGATATATTCCTCTGCGGGAAATATGGGGTTTTGAGTCCCTTTCACTGAGGAAGGTGTAGGTCTTGTCTATTCCATAGTTGGTTTTTGGAACGGTACCTGTGCTTATAGCAAACTCTGGTTTTATGCATCACCCCACCTCTCCTTCCCCCTTAAGCAGGCATAAGAGTGTTTTCTAAATGTGAGACACTGTCCTCTTTCCTAACTCAGTTCAAGTGTAGCCATGTTTACAGGATCTTCATAAGTGATATCTTATGATAAGTTTCTTTTTCTCTGTGACTTATTTCACTTAGAATCATCGTACCTGAATCCACCCATTTTGCTGCTACTGGTCTTATGACATTGATTTCATGGCTGAGGGATATTCCATCGTACGTAAGTACCACAATTTTTTGAACCATTTTTATATTTCCTGGGATATTTAAGGTGTACCCAAGTTGAGGTCCTTGTAAGCAGTGCAGCCCTAAATTTTGGGGTGGCTGTGTCTTTTTGATTTTCAGTTTTCCCAAGGTATATTCCCTAGACTGGAAGTGCCCTTGGCTCTGTAGCTCTGTTGTTTACTTGTTTTAGGGAACACAATGCACTCCTCCAGAGAGGCAGTTGGCAATTTACATCCCGCCCATCAGCATAACAAGGCTCCCTGTTCTCCAGGGCCTGTCTTGCCTTTCTGGTTTTTACACATTTTGTGGATGTCCCTTTTGACCGGTGGGAAGTGATACTTCTTTGTAGTGCAGATTTGCATTGCCCGCTTGCTTGCTTGGCCAAAAAGGGCGTATGCGTTTTCTCCTGAATATATTCAGGAGAAAACGCATACGCCCTTTTGGGCCAAGTGCATCATTGTCGAAGTTGTGCCCCTCTTCCTGTGCTTTAAAGGCGATTCCAACGTACCTCTGGAAATCTGTTTCCTGCTATTCTGCCTCGCTTTCAAGTCCGCCTCGTTGCCTTCCCTCAACAGATTTTTGGACGATAGTTGTCCTTTATTACTCGGCCAGTTTGTGAATTGCTGTGCCCCTGAGCTCCATTTTTCAACTCGTTTTTGGTGAGCTGACCGCAAGTCCAAAATTTTGGTTCAGGATCTATACTGATTCCCGGTGGGTGGCTGAGACTTTGGTTAATTCTTCTTCCTGCCGGGAAATTACAGTGATATGTGCCCGTCCAAATGCCTAACAGCTACTCTCTCATTGGTTCTCCCTCTTCCCTTTCATCCTCTGCCAAATTGGCAACCTGTGCGAACCAGGAGGTTAAAGGGGCTGTCTCTCCAAGTTGGGAGGTTGATAATAAAGCAGATGGAAAGTCAAACCGGAGCACCAGGAGAGGGACTATTCGTTGAGTTTTAGAAACCTTTCGTATTCACAGTGTGTCCGTTCTCTAGGATTCCCGTACATGTTATATCTGTAGTAATATTCCCTTCAACCTGGAGAGTTGGGACCCATGGAATGTGTGCCATGCATTATTGCTTTAAAGGGTCTGCATTTGCTCACCCAATCTCACCAATCCTCTCAGTCCCAAGTGTCCAGCCTTATGCCACATCCAGCTGTCATTGTAGATAGGGTCATTTCAGGTTTCATCAGAGACCCTGAAGGAATTGTAAAGAATTTCCCAGTTTTTTTGTTTTATTTTTGAAATTCCTTTTTATAGTGGGTTTGAGCTGATTCTCGCTGCCATATTTATCCCAGTCTAGACACACTTGATTCCCTTACGGAGACATATCAATACATAGGTTTTAAGATTCTTACTAGTCAGATATATTCCTCTGCGGGAAATATGGGGTTTTGAGTCCCTTTCACTGAGGAAGGTGTAGGTCTTCTCTATTCCATAGTTGGTTTTTGGAACGGTACCTGTGCTTATATCAAACTCTGGTTTTATGCATCACCCCACCTCTCCTTCCCCCTTAAGCAGGCATAAGAGTGTTTTCTAAATGTGAGACACTGTCCTCTTTCCTAACTCAGTTCAAGTGTAGCCATGTTTACAGGATCTTCATAAGTGATATCTTATGATAAGTTTCTTTTTCTGTGTGACTTATTTCACTTAGAATAATCGTACCTGAATCCACCCATTTTGCTGCTACTGGTCTTATGACATTGATTTCATGGCTGAGGGATATTCCATCGTACGTAAGTACCACAATTTTTTGAACCATTTTTATATTTCCTGGGATATTAAAGGTGAACCCAAGTTGAGGTCCTTGTAAGCAGTGCAGCCCTAAATTTTGGGGTGGCTGTGTCTTTTTGATTTTCAGTTTTCCCAAGGTATATTCCCTAGACTGGAAGTGCCCTTGGCTCTGTAGCTCTGTTGTTTACTTGTTTTAGGGAACACAATGCACTCCTCCAGAGAGGCAGTTGGCAATTTACATCCCGCCCATCAGCATAACAAGGCTCCCTGTTCTCCAGGGCCTGTCTTGCCTTTCTGGTTTTTACACATTTTGTGGATGTCCCTTTTGACCGGTGGGAAGTGATACTTCTTTGTAGTGCAGATTTGCATTGCCCGCTTGCTTGCTTGGCCAAAAAGGGCGTATGCGTTTTCTCCTGAATATATTCAGGAGAAAACGCATACGCCCTTTTTGGCCAAGTGCATCATTGTCGAAGTTGTGCCCCTCTTCCTGTGCTTTAAAGGCGATTCCAACGTACCTCTGGAAATCTGTTTCCTGCTATTCTGCCTCGCTTTCAAGTCCACCTCGTTGCCTTTCCTCAACAGATTTTTGGACGATAGTTGTCCTTTATTACTCGGCCAGTTTGTGAATTGCTGTGCCCCTGAGCTCCATTTTTCAACTCGTTTTTGGTGAGCTGACCGCAAGTCCAAAATTTTGGTTCAGGATCTATACTGATTCCCGGTGGGTGGCTGAGACTTTGGTTAATTCTTCTTCCTGCCGGGAAATTACAGTGATATGTGCCCGTCCAAATGCCTAACAGCTACTCTCTCATTGGTTCTCCCTCTTCCCTTTCATCCTCTGCCAAATTGGCAACCTGTGCGAACCAGGAGGTTAAAGGGGCTGTCTCTCCAAGTTGGGAGGTTGATAATAAAGCAGATGGAAAGTCAAACCGGAGCACCAGGAGAGGGACTATTCGTTGAGTTTTAGAAACCTTTCGTATTCACAGTGTGTCCGTTCTCTAGGATTCCCGTACATGTTATATCTGTAGTAATATTCCCTTCAACCTGGAGAGTTGGGACCCATGGAATGTGTGCCATGCATTATTGCTTTAAAGGGTCTGCATTTGCTCACCCAATCTCACCAATCCTCTCAGTCCCAAGTGTCCAGCCTTATGCCACATCCAGCTGTCATTGTAGATAGGGTCATTTCAGGTTTCATCAGAGACCCTGAAGGAATTGTAAAGAATTTCCCAGTTTTTTTGTTTTATTTTTGAAATTCCTTTTTATAGTGGGTTTGAGCAGATTCTCGCTGCCATATTTATCCCAGTCTAGACACACTTGATTCCCTTACGGAGACATATCAATACATAGGTTTTAAGATTCTTACTAGTCAGATATATTCCTCTGCGGGAAATATGGGGTTTTGAGTCCCTTTCACTGAGGAAGGTGTAGGTCTTGTCTATTCCATAGTTGGTTTTTGGAACGGTACCTGTGCTTATATCAAACTCTGGTTTTATGCATCACCCCACCTCTCCTTCCCCCTTAAGCAGGCATAAGAGTGTTTTCTAAATGTGAGACACTGTTCTCTTTCCTAACTCAGTTCAAGTGTAGCCATGTTTACAGGATCTTCATAAGTGATATCTTATGATAAGTTTCTTTTTCTGTGTGACTTATTTCACTTAGAATCATCGTACCTGAATCCACCCATTTTGCTGCTACTGGTCTTATGACATTGATTTCATGGCTGAGGGATATTCCATCGTACGTAAGTACCACAATTTTTTGAACCATTTTTATATTTCCTGGGATATTTAAGGTGTACCCAAGTGGAGGTCCTTGTAAGCAGTGCAGCCCTAAATTTTGGGGTGGCTGTGTCTTTTTGATTTTCAGTTTTCCCAAGGTATATTCCCTAGACAGGAAGGGCCCTTGGCTCTGTAGCTCTGTTGTTTACTTGTTTTAGGGAACACAATGCACTCCTCCAGAGAGGCAGTTGGCAATTTACATCCCGCCCATCAGCATAAAAAGGCTCCCTGTTCTCCAGGGCCTGTCTTGCCTTTCTGGTTTTTACACATTTTGTGGATGTCCCTTTTGACCGGTGGGAAGTGATACTTCTTTGTAGTGCAGATTTGCATTGCCCGCTTGCTTGCTTGGCCAAAAAGGGCGTATGCGTTTTCTCCTGAATATATTCAGGAGAAAACGCATACGCCCTTTTTGGCCAAGTGCATCATTGTCGAAGTTGTGCCCCTCTTCCTGTGCTTTAAAGGCGATTCCAACGTACCTCTTGAAATCTGTTTCCTGCTATTCTGCCTCGCTTTCAAGTCCGCCTCGTTGCCTTCCCTCAACAGATTTTTGGACGATAGTTGTCCTTTATTACTCGGCCAGTTTGTGAATTGCTGTACCCCTGAGCTCCATTTTTCAACTCGTTTTTGGTGAGCTGACCGCAAGTCGAAAATTTTGGTTCAGGATCTATACTGATTCCCGGTGGGTGGGTGAGACTTTGGTTAATTCTTCTTCCTGCCTGGAAATTACAGTGATATGTGCCCGTCCAAATGCCTAACAGCTACTCTCTCATTGGTTCTCCCTCTTCCCTTTCATCCTCTGCCAAATTGGCAACCTGTGCGAACCAGGAGGTTAAAGGGGCTGTCTCTCCAAGTTGGGAGGTTGATAATAAAGCAGATGGAAAGTCAAACCGGAGCACCAGGAGAGGGACTATTCGTTGAGTTTTAGAAACCTTTCGTATTCACAGTGTGTCCGTTCTCTAGGATTCCCGTACATGTTATATCTGTAGTAATATTCCCTTCAACCTGGAGAGTTGGGACCCATGGAATGTGTGCCATGCATTATTGCTTTAAAGGGTCTGCATTTGCTCACCCAATCTCACCAATCCTCTCAGTCCCAAGTGTCCAGCCTTATGCCACATCCAGCTGTCATTGTAGATAGGGTCATTTCAGGTTTCATCAGAGACCCTGAAGGAATTGTAAAGAATTTCCCAGTTTTTTTGTTTTATTTTTGAAATTCCTTTTTATAGTGGGTTTGAGCTGATTCTCGCTGCCATATTTATCCCAGTCTAGACACATTAGATTCCCTTACGGAGACATATCAATACATAGGTTTTAAGATTCTTACTAGTCAGATATATTCCTCTGCGGGAAATATGGGGTTTTGAGTCCCTTTCACTGAGGAAGGTGTAGGTCTTGTCTATTCCATAGTTGGTTTTTGGAACGGTACCTGTGCTTATATCAAACTCTGGTTTTATGCATCACCCCACCTCTCCTTCCCCGTTAAGCAGGCATAAGAGTGTTTTCTAAATGTGAGACACTGTCCTCTTTCCTAACTCAGTTCAAGTGTAGCCATGTTTACAGGATCTTCATAAGTGATATCTTATGATAAGTTTCTTTTTCTGTGTGACTTATTTCACTTAGAATCATCGTACCTGAATCCACCCATTTTGCTGCTACTGGTCTTATGACATTGATTTCATGGCTGAGGGATATTCCATCGTACGTAAGTACCACAATTTTTTGAACCATTTTTATATTTCCTGGGATATTTAAGGTGTACCCAAGTGGAGGTCCTTGTAAGCAGTGCAGCCCTAAATTTTGGGGTGGCTGTGTCTTTTTGATTTTCAGTTTTCCCAAGGTATATTCCCTAGACTGGAAGTGCCCTTGGCTCTGTAGCTCTGTTGTTTACTTGTTTTAGGGAACACAATGCACTCCTCCAGAGAGGCAGTTGGCAATTTACATCCCGCCCATCAGCATAACAAGGCTCCCTGTTCTCCAGGGCCTGTCTTGCCTTTCTGGTTTTTACACATTTTGTGGATGTCCCTTTTGACCGGTGGGAAGTGATACTTCTTTGTAGTGCAGATTTGCATTGCCCCCTTGCTTGCTTGGCCAAAAAGGGCGTATGCGTTTTCTCCTGAATATATTCAGGAGAAAACGCATATGTCCTTTTTGGCCAAGTGCATCATTGTCGAAGTTGTGCCCCTCTTCCTGTGCTTTAAAGGCGATTCCAACGTACTTCTGGAAATCTGTTTCCTGCTATTTTGCCTCGCTTTCAAGTCCGCCTCATTGCCTTCCCTCAACAGATTTTTGGACGATAGTTGTCCTTTATTACTCGGCCAGTTTGTGAATTGCTGTGCCCCTGAGCTCCATTTTTCAACTCGTTTTTGGTGAGCTGACCGCAAGTCCAAAATTTTGGTTCAGGATCTATACTGATTCCCGGTGGGTGGCTGAGACTTTGGTTAATTCTTCTTCCTGCCGGGAAATTACAGTGATATGTGCCCGTCCAAATGCCTAACAGCTACTCTCTCATTGGTTCTCCCTCTTCCCTTTCATCCTCTGCCAAATTGGCAACCTGTGCGAACCAGGAGGTTAAAGGGGCTGTCTCTCCAAGTTGGGAGGTTGATAATAAAGCAGATGGAAAGTCAAACCGGAGCACCAGGAGAGGGACTATTCGTTGAGTTTTAGAAACCTTTCGTATTCACAGTGTGTCCGTTCTCTAGGATTCCCGTACATGTTATATCTGTAGTAATATTCCCTTCAACCTGGAGAGTTGGGACCCATGGAATGTGTGCCATGCATTATTGCTTTAAAGGGTCTGCATTTGCTCACCCAATCTCACCAATCCTCTCAGTCCCAAGTGTCCAGCCTTATGCCACATCCAGCTGTCATTGTAGATAGGGTCATTTCAGGTTTCATCAGAGACCCTGAAGGAATTGTAAAGAATTTCCCAGTTTTTTTGTTTTATTTTTGAAATTCCTTTTTATAGTGGGTTTGAGCTGATTCTCGCTGCCATATTTATCCCAGTCTAGACACACTTGATTCCCTTACGGAGACATATCAATACATAGGTTTTAAGATTCTTACTAGTCAGATATATTCCTCTGCGGGAAATATGGGGTTTTGAGTCCCTTTCACTGAGGAAGGTGTAGGTCTTGTCTATTCCATAGTTGGTTTTTGGAACGGTACCTGTGCTTATATCAAACTCTGGTTTTATGCATCACCCCACCTCTCCTTCCCCCTTAAGCAGGCATAAGAGTGTTTTCTAAATGTGAGACACTGTTCTCTTTCCTAACTCAGTTCAAGTGTAGCCATGTTTACAGGATCTTCATAAGTGATATCTTACGATAAGTTTCTTTTTCTGTGTGACTTATTTCACTTAGAATCATCGTACCTGAATCCACCCATTTTGCTGCTACTGGTCTTATGACATTGATTTCATGGCTGAGGGATATTCCATCGTACATAAGTACCACAATTTTTTGAACCATTTTTATATTTCCTGGGATATTTAAGGTGTACCCAAGTTGAGGTCCTTGTAAGCAGTGCAGCCCTAAATTTTGGGGTGGCTGTGTCTTTTTGATTTTCAGTTTTCCCAAGGTATATTCCCTAGACTGGAAGTGCCCTTGGCTCTGTAGCTCTGTTGTTTACTTGTTTTAGGGAACACAATGCACTCCTCCAGAGAGGCAGTTGGCAATTTACATCCCGCCCATCAGCATAACAAGGCTCCCTGTTCTCCAGGGCCTGTCTTGCCTTTCTGGTTTTTACACATTTTGTGGATGTCCCTTTTGACCGGTGGGAAGTGATACTTCTTTGTAGTGCAGATTTGCATTGCCCGCTTGCTTGCTTGGCCAAAAAGGGCGTATGCGTTTTCTCCTGAATATATTCAGGAGAAAACGCATACGCCCTTTTTGGCCAAGTGCATCATTGTCGAAGTTGTGCCCCTCTTCCTGTGCTTTAAAGGCGATTCCAACGTACCTCTTGAAATCTGTTTCCTGCTATTCTGCCACGCTTTGAAGTCCGCCTCGTTGCCTTCCCTCAACAGATTTTTGGACGATAGTTGTCCTTTATTACTCGGCCAGTTTGTGAATTGCTGTGCCCCTGAGCTCCATTTTTCAAATCGTTTTTGGTGAGCTGACCGCAAGTCCAAAATTTTGGTTCAGGATCTATACTGATTCCCGGTGGGTGGGTGAGACTTTGGTTAATTCTTCTTCCTGCCGGGAAATTACAGTGATATGTGCCCGTCCAAATGCCTAACAGCTACTCTCTCATTGGTTCTCCCTCTTCCCTTTCATCCTCTGCCAAATTGGCAACCTGTGCGAACCAGGAGGTTAAAGGGGCTGTCTCTCCAAGTTGGGAGGTTGATAATAAAGCAGATGGAAAGTCAAACCGGAGCACCAGGAGAGGGACTATTCGTTGAGTTTTAGAAACCTTTCGTATTCACAGTGTGTCCGTTCTCTAGGATTCCCGTACATGTTATATCTGTAGTAATATTCCCTTCAACCTGGAGAGTTGGGACCCATGGAATGTGTGCCATGCATTATTGCTTTAAAGAGTCTGCATTTGCTCACCCAATCTCACCAATCCTCTCAGTCCCAAGTGTCCAGCCTTATGCCACATCCAGCTGTCATTGTAGATAGGGTCATTTCAGGTTTCATCAGAGACCCTGAAGGAATTGTAAAGAATTTCCCAGTTTTTTTGTTTTATTTTTGAAATTCCTTTTTATAGTGGGTTTGAGCTGATTCTCGCTGCCATATTTATCCCAGTCTAGACACACTTGATTCCCTTACGGAGACATATCAATACATAGGTTTTAAGATTCTTACTAGTCAGATATATTCCTCTGCGGGAAATATGCGGTTTTGAGTCCCTTTCACTGAGGAAGGTGTAGGTCTTGTCTATTCCATAGTTGGTTTTTGGAACGGTACCTGTGCTTATATCAAACTCTGGTTTTATGCATCACCCCACCTCTCCTTCCCCCTTAAGCAGGCATAAGAGTGTTTTCTAAATGTGAGACACTGTTCTCTTTCCTAACTCAGTTCAAGTGTAGCCATGTTTACAGGATCTTCATAAGTGATATCTTACGATAAGTTTCTTTTTCTGTGTGACTTATTTCACTTAGAATCATCGTACCTGAATCCACCCATTTTGCTGCTACTGGTCTTATGACATTGATTTCATGGCTGAGGGATATTCCATCGTACGTAAGTACCACAATTTTTTGAACCATTTTTATATTTCCTGGGATATTTAAGGTGTACCCAAGTTGAGGTCCTTGTAAGCAGTGCAGCCCTAAATTTTGGGGTGGCTGTGTCTTTTTGATTTTCAGTTTTCCCAAGGTATATTCCCTAGACTGGAAGTGCCCTTGGCTCTGTAGCTCTGTTGTTTACTTGTTTTAGGGAACACAATGCACTCCTCCAGAGAGGCAGTTGGCAATTTACATCCCGCCCATCAGCATAACAAGGCTCCCTGTTCTCCAGGGCCTGTCTTGCCTTTCTGGTTTTTACACATTTTGTGGATGTCCCTTTTGACCGGTGGGAAGTGATACTTCTTTGTAGTGCAGATTTGCATTGCCCGCTTGCTTGCTTGGCCAAAAAGGGCGTATGCGTTTTCTCCTGAATATATTCAGGAGAAAACGCATACGCCCTTTTTGGCCAAGTGCATCATTGTCGAAGTTGTGCCCCTCTTCCTGTGCTTTAAAGGCGATTCCAACGTACCTCTTGAAATCTGTTTCCTGCTATTCTGCCACGCTTTGAAGTCCGCCTCGTTGCCTTCCCTCAACAGATTTTTGGACGATAGTTGTCCTTTATTACTCGGCCAGTTTGTGAATTGCTGTGCCCCTGAGCTCCATTTTTCAACTCGTTTTTGGTGAGCTGACCGCAAGTCCAAAATTTTGGTTCAGGATCTATACTGATTCCCGGTGGGTGGCTGAGACTTTGGTTAATTCTTCTTCCTGCCTGGAAATTACAGTGATATGTGCCCGTCCAAATGCCTAACAGCTACTCTCTCATTGGTTCTCCCTCTTCCCTTTCATCCTCTGCCAAATTGGCAACCTGTGCGAACCAGGAGGTTAAAGGGGCTGTCTCTCCAAGTTGGGAGGTTGATAATAAAGCAGATGGAAAGTCAAACCGGAGCACCAGGAGAGGGACTATTCGTTGAGTTTTAGAAACCTTTCGTATTCACAGTGTGTCCGTTCTCTAGGATTCCCGTACATGTTATATCTGTAGTAATATTCCCTTCAACCTGGAGTGTTGGGACCCATGGAATGTGTGCCATGCATTATTGCTTTAAAGGGTCTGCATTTGCTCACCCAATCTCACCAATCCTCTCAGTCCCAAGTGTCCAGCCTTATGCCACATCCAGCTGTCATTGTAGATAGGGTCATTTCAGGTTTCATCAGAGACCCTGAAGGAATTGTAAAGAATTTCCCAGTTTTTTTGTTTTATTTTTGAAATTCCTTTTTATAGTGGGTTTGAGCTGATTCTCGCTGCCATATTTATCCCAGTCTAGACACACTTGATTCCCTTATGGAGACATATCAATACATAGGTTTTAAGATTCTTACTAGGCAGATATATTCCTCTGCGGGAAATATGGGGTTTTGAGTCCCTTTCACTGAGGAAGGTGTAGGTCTTGTCTATTCCATAGTTGGTTTTTGGAACGGTGCCTGTGCTTATAGCAAACTCTGGTTTTATGCATCACCCCACCTCTCCTTCCCCCTTAAGCAGGCATAAGAGTGTTTTCTAAATGTGAGACACTGTTCTCTTTCCTAACTCAGTTCAAGTGTAGCCATGTTTACAGGATCTTCATAAGTGATATCTTATGATAAGTTTCTTTTTCTGTGTGACTTATTTCACTTAGAATCATCGTACCTGAATCCACCCATTTTGCTGCTACTGGTCTTATGACATTGATTTCATGGCTGAGGGATATTCCATCGTACGTAAGTACCACAATTTTTTGAACCATTTTTATATTTCCTGGGATATTTAAGGTGTACCCAAGTTGAGGTCCTTGTAAGCAGTGCAGCCCTAAATTTTGGGGTGGCTGTGTCTTTTTGATTTTCAGTTTTCCCAAGGTATATTCCCTAGACTGGAAGTGCCCTTGGCTCTGTAGCTCTGTTGTTTACTTGTTTTAGGGAACACAATGCACTCCTCCAGAGAGGCAGTTGGCAATTTACATCCCGCCCATCAGCATAACAAGGCTCCCTGTTCTCCAGGGCCTGTCTTGCCTTTCTGGTTTTTACACATTTTGTGGATGTCCCTTTTGACCGGTGGGAAGTGATACTTCTTTGTAGTGCAGATTTGCATTGCCCGCTTGCTTGCTTGGCCAAAAAGGGCGTATGCGTTTTCTCCTGAATATATTCAGGAGAAAACGCATACGCCCTTTTTGGCCAAGTGCATCATTGTCGAAGTTGTGCCCCTCTTCCTGTGCTTTAAAGGCGATTCCAACGTACCTCTTGAAATCTGTTTCCTGCTATTCTGCCTCGCTTTCAAGTCCGCCTCGTTGCCTTCCCTCAACAGATTTTTGGACGATAGTTGTCCTTTATTACTCGGCCAGTTTGTGAATTGCTGTGCCCCTGAGCTCCATTTTTCAACTCGTTTTTGGTGAGCTGACCGCAAGTCCAAAATTTTGGTTCAGGATCTATACTGATTCCCGGTGGGTGGGTGAGACTTTGGTTAATTCTTCTTCCTGCCGGGAAATTACAGTGATATGTGCCCGTCCAAATGCCTAACAGCTACTCTCTCATTGGTTCTCCCTCTTCCCTTTCATCCTCTGCCAAATTGGCAACCTGTGCGAACCAGGAGGTTAAAGGGGCTGTCTCTCCAAGTTGGGAGGTTGATAATAAAGCAGATGGAAAGTCAAACCGGAGCACCAGGAGAGGGACTATTCGTTGAGTTTTAGAAACCTTTCGTATTCACAGTGTGTCCGTTCTCTAGGATTCCCGTACATGTTATATCTGTAGTAATATTCCCTTCAACCTGGAGAGTTGGGACCCATGGAATGTGTGCCATGCATTATTGCTTTAAAGGGTCTGCATTTGCTCACCCAATCTCACCAATCCTCTCAGTCCCAAGTGTCCAGCCTTATGCCACATCCAGCTGTCATTGTAGATAGGGTCATTTCAGGTTTCATCAGAGACCCTGAAGGAATTGTAAAGAATTTCCCAGTTTTTTTGTTTTATTTTTGAAATTCCTTTTTATAGTGGGTTTGAGCTGATTCTCGCTGCCATATTTATCCCAGTCTAGACACCCTTGATTCCCTTACGGAGACATATCAATACATAGGTTTTAAGATTCTTACTAGTCAGATATATTCCTCTGCGGGAAATATGGGGTTTTGAGTCCCTTTCACTGAGGAAGGTGTAGGTCTTGTCTATTCCATAGTTGTTTTTTGGAACGGTACCTGTGCTTATATCAAACTCTGGTTTTATGCATCACCCCACCTCTCCTTCCCCCTTAAGCAGGCATAAGAGTGTTTTCTAAATGTGAGACACTGTTCTCTTTCCTAACTCAGTTCAAGTGTAGCCATGTTTACAGGATCTTCATAAGTGATATCTTACGATAAGTTTCTTTTTCTGTGTGACTTATTTCACTTAGAATCATCGTACCTGAATCCACCCATTTTGCTGCTACTGGTCTTATGACATTGATTTCATGGCTGAGGGATATTCCATCGTACGTAAGTACCACAATTTTTTGAACCATTTTTATATTTCCTGGGATATTTAAGGTGTACCCAAGTTGAGGTCCTTGTAAGCAGTGCAGCCCTAAATTTTGGGGTGGCTGTGTCTTTTTGATTTTCAGTTTTCCCAAGGTATATTCCCTAGACTGGAAGTGCCCTAGGCTCTGTAGCTCTGTTGTTTACTTGTTTTAAGGAACACAATGCACTCCTCCAGAGAGGCAGTTGGCAATTTACATCCCGCCCATCAGCATAACAAGGCTCCCTGTTCTCCAGGGCCTGTCTTGCCTTTCTGGTTTTTACACATTTTGTGGATGTCCCTTTTGACCGGTGGGAAGTGATACTTCTTTGTAGTGCAGATTTGCATTGCCCGCTTGCTTGCTTGGCCAAAAAGGGCGTATGCGTTTTCTCCTGAATATATTCAGGAGAAAACGCATACGCCCTTTTTGGCCAAGTGCATCATTGTCGAAGTTGTGCCCCTCTTCCTGTGCTTTAAAGGCGATTCCAACGTAACTCTGGAAATCTGTTTCCTGCTATTCTGCCTCGCTTTCAAATCCGCTTCGTTGCCTTCCCTCAACAGAATTTTGGACGATAGTTGTCCTTTATAACTCGGCCAGTTTGTGTATTGCTGTGCCCCTCAGCTCCATTTTTCAACTCGTTTTTGGTGAGCTGACCGCAAGTCCAAAATTTTGGTTCAGGATCTATACTGATTCCCGGTGGGTGGCTGAGACTTTGGCTAATTCTTCTTCCTGCCGGGAAATTACAGTGATATGTGCCCGTCCAAATGCCTAACAGCTACTCTCTCATTGGTTCTCCCTCTTCCCTTTCATCCTCTGCCAAATTGGCAACCTGTGCGAACCAGGAGGTTAAAGGGGCTGTCTCTCCAAGTTGGGAGGTTGATAATAAAGCAGATGGAAAGTCAAACCGGAGCACCAGGAGAGGGACTATTCGTTGAGTTTTAGAAACCTTTCGTATTCACAGTGTGTCCGTTCTCTAGGATTCCTGTACATGTTATATCTGTAGTAATATTCCCTTCAACCTGGAGAGTTGGGACCCATGGAATGTGTGCCATGCATTATTGCTTTAAAGGGTCTGCATTTGCTCACCCAATCTCACCAATCCTCTCAGTCCCAAGTGTCCAGCCTTATGCCACATCCAGCTGTCATTGTAGATAGGGTCATTTCAGGTTTCATCAGAGACCCTGAAGGAATTGTAAAGAATTTCCCAGTTTTTTTGTTTTATTTTTGAAATTCCTTTTTATAGTGGGTTTGAGCTGATTCTCGCTGCCATATTTATCCCAGTCTAGACACACTTGATTCCCTTACGGAGACATATCAATACATAGGTTTTAAGATTCTTACTAGTCAGATATATTCCTCTGCGGGAAATATGGGGTTTTGAGTCCCTTTCACTGAGGAAGGTGTAGGTCTTGTCTATTCCATAGTTGGTTTTTGGAACGGTACCTGTGCTTATATCAAACTCTGGTTTTATGCATCACCCCACCTCTCCTTCCCCCTTAAGCAGGCATAAGAGTGTTTTCTAAATGTGAGACACTGTTCTCTTTCCTAACTCAGTTCAAGTGTAGCCATGTTTACAGGATCTTCATAAGTGATATGTTATGATAAGTTTCTTTTTCTGTGTGACTTATTTCACTTAGAATCATCGTACCTGAATCCACCCATTTTGCTGCTACTGGTCTTATGACATTGATTTCATGGCTGAGGGATATTCCATCGTACGTAAGTACCACAATTTTTTGAACCATTTTTATATTTCCTGGGATATTTAAGGTGTACCCAAGTTGAGGTCCTTGTAAGCAGTGCAGCCCTAAATTTTGGGGTGGCTGTGTCTTTTTGATTTTCAGTTTTCCCAAGGTATATTCCCTAGACTGGAAATGCCCTTGGCTCTGTAGCTCTGTTGTTTACTTGTTTTAGGGAACACAATGCACTCCTCCAGAGAGGCAGTTGGCAATTTACATCCCGCCCATCAGCATAACAAGGCTCCCTGTTCTCCAGGGCCTGTCTTGCCTTTCTGGTTTTTACACATTTTGTGGATGTCCCTTTTGACCGGTGGGAAGTGATACTTCTTTGTAGTGCAGATTTGCATTGCCCGCTTGCTTGCTTGGCCAAAAAGGGCGTATGCGTTTTCTCCTGAATATATTCAGGAGAAAACGCATACGCCCTTTTTGGCCAAGTTCATCATTGTCGAAGTTGTGCCCCTCTTCCTGTGTTTTAAAGGCGATTCCAATGTACCTCTTGGAATCTGTTTCCTGCTATTCTGCCTCGCTTTCAAGTCCGCCTCGTTGCCTTCCCTCAACAGATTTTTGGACGATAGTTGTCCTTTATTACTCGGCCAGTTTGTGAATTGCTGTGCCCCTGAGCTCCATTTTTCAACTCGTTTTTGGTGAGCTGACCGCAAGTCCAAAATTTTGGTTCAGGATCTATACTGATTCCCGGTGGGTGGCTGAGACTTTGGTTAATTCTTCTTCCTGCCGGGAAATTACAGTGATATGTGCCCGTCCAAATGCCTAACAGCTACTCTCTCATTGGTTCTCCCTCTTCCCTTTCATCCTCTGCCAAATTGGCAACCTGTGCGAACCAGGAGGTTAAAGGGGCTGTCTCTCCAAGTTGGGAGGTTGATAATAAAGCAGATGGAAAGTCAAACTGGAGCACCAGGAGAGGGACTATTCGTTGAGTTTTAGAAACCTTTCGTATTCACAGTGTGTCCGTTCTCTAGGATTCCCGTACATGTTATATCTGTAGTAATATTCCCTTCAACCTGGAGAGTTGGGACCCATGGAATGTGTGCCATGCATTATTGCTTTAAAGGGTCTGCATTTGCTC
The DNA here is from genome assembly GCF_949752795.1 of Hyperoodon ampullatus. NCBI lineage: Eukaryota > Metazoa > Chordata > Mammalia > Artiodactyla > Ziphiidae > Hyperoodon > Hyperoodon ampullatus. The sequence continues at coordinate 392,969 of NW_027640739.1, read as the reverse complement.
ACCCAATCTCACCAATCCTCTCAGTCCCAAGTGTCCAGCCTTATGCCACATCCAGCTGTCATTGTAGATAGGGTCATTTCAGGTTTCATCAGAGACCCTGAAGGAATTGTAAAGAATTTCCCAGTTTTTTTGTTTTATTTTTGAAATTCCTTTTTATAGTGGGTTTGAGCTGATTCTCGCTGCCATATTTATCCCAGTCTAGACACACTTGATTCCCTTACGGAGACATATCAATACATAGGTTTTAAGATTCTTACTAGTCAGATATATTCCTCTGCGGGAAATATGGGGTTTTGAGTCCCTTTCACTGAGGAAGGTGTAGGTCTTGTCTATTCCATAGTTGGTTTTTGGAACGGTACCTGTGCTTATATCAAACTCTGGTTTTATGCATCACCCCACCTCTCCTTCCCCCTTAAGCAGGCATAAGAGTGTTTTCTAAATGTGAGACACTGTTCTCTTTCCTAACTCAGTTCAAGTGTAGCCATGTTTACAGGATCTTCATAAGTGTTATCTTATGATAAGTTTCTTTTTCTGTGTGACTTATTTCACTTAGAATCATCGTACCTGAATCCACCCATTTTGCTGCTACTGGTCTTATGACATTGATTTCATGGCTGAGGGATATTCCATCGTACGTAAGTACCACAATTTTTTGAACCATTTTTATATTTCCTGGGATATTTAAGGTGTACCCAAGTTGAGGTCCTTGTAAGCAGTGCAGCCCTAAATTTTGGGGTGGCTCTGTCTTATTGATTTTCAGTTTTTCCCAGGTATATTCCCTAGACTGGAAGTGCCCTTGGCTCTGTAGCTCTGTTGTTTACTTGTTTTAGGGAACACAATGCACTCCTCCAGAGAGGCAGTTGGCAATTTACATCCCGCCCATCAGCATAACAAGGCTCCCTGTTCTCCAGGGCCTGTCTTGCCTTTCTGGTTTTTACACATTTTGTGGATGTCCCTTTTGACCGGTGGGAAGTGATACTTCTTTGTAGTGCAGATTTTCATTGCCCGCTTGCTTGCTTGGCCAAAAAGGGCGTATGCGTTTTCTCCTGAATATATTCAGGAGAAAACGCATACGCCCTTTTTGGCCAAGTGCATCATTGTCGAAGTTGTGCCCCTCTTCCTGTGCTTTAAAGGCGATTCCAACGTACCTCTTGAAATCTGTTTCCTGCTATTCTGCCTCGCTTTCAAGTCCACCTCGTTGCCTTCCCTCAACAGATTTTTGGACGATAGTTGTCCTTTATTACTCGGCCCGTTTGTGAATTGCTGTGCCCCTGAGCTCCATTTTTCAACTCGTTTTTGGTGAGCTGACCGCAAGTCCAAAATTTTGGTTCTGGATCTATACTGATTCCCGGTGGGTGGCTGAGACTTTGGTTAATTCTTCTTCCTGCCGGGAAATTACAGTGATATGTGCCCGTCCAAATGCCTAACAGCTACTCTCTCATTGGTTCTCCCTCTTCCCTTTCATCCTCTGCCAAATTGGCAACCTGTGCGAACCAGGAGGTTAAAGGGGCTGTCTCTCCAAGTTGGGAGGTTGATAATAAAGCAGATGGAAAGTCAAACCGGAGCACCAGGAGAGGGACTATTCGTTGAGTTTTAGAAACCTTTCGTATTCACAGTGTGTCCGTTCTCTAGGATTCCCGTACATGTTATATCTGTAGTAATATTCCCTTCAACCTGGAGAGTTGGGACCCATGGAATGTGTGCCATGCATTATTGCTTTAAAGGGTCTGCATTTGCTCACCCAATCTCACCAATCCTCTCAGTCCCAAGTGTCCAGCCTTATGCCACATCCAGCTGTCATTGTAGATAGGGTCATTTCAGGTTTCATCAGAGACCCTGAAGGAATTGTAAAGAATTTCCCAGTTTTTTTGTTTTATTTTTGAAATTCCTTTTTATAGTGGGTTTGAGCTGATTCTCGCTGCCATATTTATCCCAGTCTAGACACACTTGATTCCCTTACGGAGACATATCAATACATAGGTTTTAAGATTCTTACTAGTCAGATATATTCCTCTGCGGGAAATATGGGGTTTTGAGTCCCTTTCACTGAGGAAGGTGTAGGTCTTGTCTATTCCATAGTTGGTTTTTGGAACGGTACCTGTGCTTATATCAAACTCTGGTTTTATGCATCACCCCACCTCTCCTTCCCCCTTAAGCAGGCATAAGAGTGTTTTCTAAATGTGAGACACTGTTCTCTTTCCTAACTCAGTTCAAGTGTAGCCATGTTTACAGGATCTTCATAAGTGATATCTTACGATAAGTTTCTTTTTCTGTGTGACTTATTTCACTTAGAATCATCGTACCTGAATCCACCCATTTTGCTGCTACTGGTCTTATGACATTGATTTCATGGCTGAGGGATATTCCATCGTACGTAAGTACCACAATTTTTTGAACCATTTTTATATTTCCTGGGATATTTAAGGTGTACCCAAGTTGAGGTCCTTGTAAGCAGTGCAGCCCTAAATTTTGGGGTGGCTGTGTCTTTTTGATTTTCAGTTTTCCCAAGGTATATTCCCTAGACTGGAAGTGCCCTAGGCTCTGTAGCTCTGTTGTTTACTTGTTTTAGGGAACACAATGCACTCCTCCAGAGAGGCAGTTGGCAATTTACATCCCGCCCATCAGCATAACAAGGCTCCCTGTTCTCCAGGGCCTGTCTTGCCTTTCTGGTTTTTACACATTTTGTGGATGTTCCTTTTGACCGGTGGGAAGTGATACTTCTTTGTAGTGCAGATTTGCATTGCCCGCTTGCTTGCTTGGCCAAAAAGGGCGTATGCGTTTTCTCCTGAATATATTCAGGAGAAAACGCATACGCCCTTTTTGGCCAAGTGCATCATTGTCGAAGTTGTGCCCCTCTTCCTGTGCTTTAAAGGCGATTCCAACGTACCTCTTGAAATCTGTTTCCTGCTATTCTGCCACGCTTTGAAGTCCGCCTCGTTGCCTTCCCTCAACAGATTTTTGGACGATAGTTGTCCTTTATTACTCGGCCAGTTTGTGAATTGCTGTGCCCCTGAGCTCCATTTTTCAACTCGTTTTTGGTGAGCTGACCGCAAGTCCAAAATTTTGGTTCAGGATCTATACTGATTCCCGGTGGGTGGCTGAGACTTTGGTTAATTCTTCTTCCTGCCTGGAAATTACAGTGATATGTGCCCGTCCAAATGCCTAACAGCTACTCTCTCATTGGTTCTCCCTCTTCCCTTTCATCCTCTGCCAAATTGGCAACCTGTGCGAACCAGGAGGTTAAAGGGGCTGTCTCTCCAAGTTGGGAGGTTGATAATAAAGCAGATGGAAAGTCAAACTGGAGCACCAGGAGAGGGACTATTCGTTGAGTTTTAGAAACCTTTCGTATTCACAGTGTGTCCGTTCTCTAGGATTCCCGTACATGTTATATCTGTAGTAATATTCCCTTCAACCTGGAGAGTTGGGACCCATGGAATGTGTGCCATGCATTATTGCTTTAAAGGGTCTGCATTTGCTCACCCAATCTCACCAATCCTCTCAGTCCCAAGTGTCCAGCCTTATGCCACATCCAGCTGTCATTGTAGATAGGGTCATTTCAGGTTTCATCAGAGACCCTGAAGGAATTGTAAAGAATTTCCCAGTTTTTTTGTTTTATTTTTGAAATTCCTTTTTATAGTGGGTTTGAGCTGATTCTCCCTGCCATATTTATCCCAGTCTAGACACACTTGATTCCCTTACGGAGACATATCAATACATAGGTTTTAAGATTCTTACTAGTCAGATATATTCCTCTGCGGGAAATATGGGGTTTTGAGTCCCTTTCACTGAGGAAGGTGTAGGTCTTGTCTATTCCATAGTTGGTTTTTGGAACGGTGCCTGTGCTTATAGCAAACTCTGGTTTTATGCATCACCCCACCTCTCCTTCCCCCTTAAGCAGGCATAAGAGTGTTTTCTAAATGTGAGACACTGTCCTCTTTCCTAACTCAGTTCAAGTGTAGCCATGTTTACAGGATCTTCATAAGTGATATCTTATGATAAGTTTCTTTTTCTGTGTGACTTATTTCACTTAGAATCATCGTACCTGAATCCACCCATTTTGCTGCTACTGGTCTTATGACATTGATTTCATGGCTGAGGGATATTCCATCGTACGTAAGTACCACAATTTTTTGAACCATTTTTATATTTCCTGGGATATTTAAGGTGTACCCAAGTTGAGGTCCTTGTAAGCAGTGCAGCCCTAAATTTTGGGGTGGCTGTGTCTTTTTGATTTTCAGTTTTCCCAAGGTATATTCCCTAGACTGGAAATGCCCTTGGCTCTGTAGCTCTGTTGTTTACTTGTTTTAGGGAACACAATGCACTCCTCCAGAGAGGCAGTTGGCAATTTACATCCCGCCCATCAGCATAACAAGGCTCCCTGTTCTCCAGGGCCTGTCTTGCCTTTCTGGTTTTTACACATTTTGTGGATGTCCCTTTTGACCGGTGGGAAGTGATACTTCTTTGTAGTGCAGATTTGCATTGCCCGCTTGCTTGCTTGGCCAAAAAGGGCGTATGCGTTTTCTCCTGAATATATTCAGGAGAAAACGCATACGCCCTTTTTGGCCAAGTGCATCATTGTCGAAGTTGTGCCCCTCTTCCTGTGCTTTAAAGGCGATTCCAACGTACCTCTGGAAATCTGTTTCCTGCTATTCTGCCTCGCTTTCAAGTCCGCCTCGTTGCCTTCCCTCAACAGATTTTTGGACGATAGTTGTCCTTTATTACTCGGCCACTTTGTGAATTGCTGTGCCCCTGAGCTCCATTTTTCAACTCGTTTTTGGTGAGCTGACCGCAAGTCCAAAATTTTGGTTCAGGATCTATACTGATTCCCGGTGGGTGGCTGAGACTTTGGTTAATTCTTCTTCCTGCCTGGAAATTACAGTGATATGTGCCCGTCCAAATGCCTAACAGCTACTCTCTCATTGGTCCTCCCTCTTCCCTTTCATCCTCTGCCAAATTGGCAACCTGTGCGAACCAGGAGGTTAAAGGGGCTGTCTCTCCAAGTTGGGAGGTTGATAATAAAGCAGATGGAAAGTCAAACCGGAGCACCAGGAGAGGGACTATTCGTTGAGTTTTAGAAACCTTTCGTATTCACAGTGTGTCCGTTCTCTAGGATTCCCGTACATGTTATATCTGTAGTAATATTCCCTGAAACCTGGAGAGTTGGGACACATGGAATGTGTGCCATGCATTATTGCTTTAAAGGGTCTGCATTTGCTCACCCAATCTCACCAATCCTCTCAGTCCCAAGTGACCAGCCTTATGCCACATCCAGCTGTCATTGTAGATAGGGTCATTTCAGGTTTCATCAGAGACCCTGAAGGAATTGTAAAGAATTTCCCAGTTTTTTTTATTTTGTTTTTGAAATTCCTTTTTATAGTGGGTTTGAGCTGATTCTCGCTGCCATGTTTGTGCCAGTCTAGACACACTTGATTCCCTTACGGAGACATATCAATACATAGGTTTTAAGATTCTTACTAGTCAGATATATTCCTCTGCGGGAAATATGGGGTTTTGAGTCCCTTTCACTGAGGAAGTTGTAGGTCTTGTCTATTCCATAGTTGGTTTTTGGAACGGTACCTGTGCTTATATCAAACTCTGGTTTTATGCATCACCCCACCTCTCCTTCCCCCTTAAGCAGGCATAAGAGTGTTTTCTAAATGTGAGACACTGTTCTCTTTCCTAACTCAGTTCAAGTGTAGCCATGTTTACAGGATCTTCATAAGTGATATCTTATGATAAGTTTCTTTTTCTGTGTGACTTATTTCACTTAGAATCATCGTACCTGAATCCACCCATTTTGCTGCTACTGGTCTTATGACATTGATTTCATGGCTGAGGGATATTCCATCGTACGTAAGTACCACAATTTTTTGAACCAATTTTATATTTCCTGGGATATTTAAGGTGTACCCAAGTTGAGGTCCTTGTAAGCAGTGCAGCCCTAAATTTTGGGGTGGCTCTGTCTTATTGATTTTCAGTTTTTCCCAGGTATATTCCCTAGACTGGAAGTGCCCTTGGCTCTGTAGCTCTGTTGTTTACTAGTTTTAGGGAACACAATGCACTCCTCCAGAGAGGCAGTTGGCAATTTACATCCCGCCCATCAGCATAACAAGGCTCCCTGTTCTCCAGGGCCTGTCTTGCTTTTCTGGTTTTTACACATTTTGTGGATGTCCCTTTTGACCGGTGGGAAGTGATACTTCTTTGTAGTGCAGATTTGCATTGCCCACTTGCTTGCTTGGCCAAAAAGGACGTATGCGTTTTCTCCTGAATATATTCAGGAGAAAACGCATACGCCCTTTTTGGCCAAGTGCATCATTGTGGAAGTTGTGCCCCTCTTCCTGTGCTTTAAAGGCGATTCCAACGTACCTCTTGAAATCTGTTTCCTGCTATTCTGCCTCGCTTTCAAGTCCGCCTCGTTGCCTTCCCTCAACAGATTTTTGGACGATAGTTGTCCTTTATTACTCGGCCAGTTTGTGAATTGCTGTGCCCCTGAGCTCCATTTTTCAACTCGTTTTTGGTGAGCTGACCGCAAGTCCAAAATTTTGGTTCTGGATCTATACTGATTCCCGGTGGGTGGCTGAGACTTTGGTTAATTCTTCTTCCTGCCGGGAAATTACAGTGATATGTGCCCGTCCAAATGCCTAACAGCTACTCTCTCATTGGTTCTCCCTCTTCCCTTTCATCCTCTGCCAAATTGGCAACCTGTGCGAACCAGGAGGTTAAAGGGGCTGTCTCTCCAAGTTGGGAGGTTGATAATAAAGCAGATGGAAAGTCAAACCGGAGCACCAGGAGAGGGACTATTCGTTGAGTTTTAGAAACCTTTCGTATTCACAGTGTGTCCGTTCTCTAGGATTCCCGTACATGTTATATCTGTAGTAATATTCCCTTCAACCTGGAGAGTTGGGACCCATGGAATGTGTGCCATGCATTATTGCTTTAAAGGGTCTGCATTTGCTCACCCAATCTCACCAATCCTCTCAGTCCCAAGTGTCCAGCCTTATGCCACATCCAGCTGTCATTGTAGATAGGGTCATTTCAGGTTTCATCAGAGACCCTGAAGGAATTGTAAAGAATTTCCCAGTTTTTTTGTTTTATTTTTGAAATTCCTTTTTATAGTGGGTTTGAGCTGATTCTCGCTGCCATATTTATCCCAGTCTAGACACACTTGATTCCCTTACGGAGACATATCAATACATAGGTTTTAAGATTCTTACTAGTCAGATATATTCCTCTGCGGGAAATATGGGGTTTTGAGTCCCTTTCACTGAGGAAGGTGTAGGTCTTGTCTATTCCATAGTTGGTTTTTGGAACGGTACCTGTGCTTATATCAAACTCTGGTTTTATGCATCACCCCACCTCTCCTTCCCCCTTAAGCAGGCATAAGAGTGTTTTCTAAATGTGAGACACTGTTCTCTTTCCTAACTCAGTTCAAGTGTAGCCATGTTTACAGGATCTTCATAAGTGATATCTTACGATAAGTTTCTTTTTCTGTGTGACTTATTTCACTTAGAATCATCGTACCTGAATCCACCCATTTTGCTGCTACTGGTCTTATGACATTGATTTCATGGCTGAGGGATATTCCATCGTACGTAAGTACCACAATTTTTTGAACCATTTTTATATTTCCTGGGATATTTAATGTGTACCCAAGTTGAGGTCCTTGTAAGCAGTGCAGCCCTAAATTTTGGGGTGGCTGTGTCTTTTTGATTTTCAGTTTTCCCAAGGTATATTCCCTAGACTGGAAGTGCCCTTGGCTCTGTAGCTCTGTTGTTTACTTGTTTTAGGGAACACAATGCACTCCTCCAGAGAGGCAGTTGGCAATTTACATCCCGCCCATCAGCATAACAAGGCACCCTGTTCTCCAGGGCCTGTCTTGCCTTTCTGGTTTTTACACATTTTGTGGATGTCCCTTTTGACCGGTGGGAAGTGATACTTCTTTGTAGTGCAGATTTGCATTGCCCGCTTGCTTGCTTGGCCAAAAAGGGCGTATGCGTTTTCTCCTGAATATATTCAGGAGAAAACGCATACGCCCTTTTTGGCCAAGTGCATCATTGCCGAAGTTGTGCCCCTCTTCCTGTGCTTTAAAGGCGATTCCAACGTACCTCTTGAAATCTGTTTCCTGCTATTCTGCCTCGCTTTCAAGTCCGCCTCGTTGCCTTCCCTCAACAGATTTTTGGACGATAGTTGTCCTTTATTACTCGGCCAGTTTGTGAATTGCTGTGCCCCTGAGCTCCATTTTTCAACTCGTTTTTGGTGAGCTGACCGCAAGTCCAAAATTTTGGTTCAGGATCTATACTGATTCCCGGTGGGTGGCTGAGACTTTGGTTAATTCTTCTTCCTGCCGGGAAATTACAGTGATATGTGCCCGTCCAAATGCCTAACAGCTACTCTCTCATTGGTTCTCCCTCTTCCCTTTCATCCTCTGCCAAATTGGCAACCTGTGCGAACCAGGAGGTTAAAGGGGCTGTCTCTCCAAGTTGGGAGGTTGATAATAAAGCAGATGGAAAGTCAAACCGGAGCACCAGGAGAGGGACTATTCGTTGAGTTTTAGAAACCTTTCGTATTCACAGTGTGTCCGTTCTCTAGGATTCCCGTACATGTTATATCTGTAGTAATATTCCCTGCAACCTGGAGAGGTGGGACACATGGAATGTGTGCCATGCATTATTGCTTTAAAGGGTCTGCATTTGCTCACCCAATCTCACCAATCCTCTCAGTCCCAAGTGTCCAGCCTTATGCCACATCCAGCTGTCATTGTAGATAGGGTCATTTCAGGTTTCATCAGAGACCCTGAAGGAATTGTAAAGAATTTCCCAGTTTTTTTGTTTTATTTTTGAAATTCCTTTTTATAGTGGGTTTGAGCTGATTCTCGCTGCCATATTTATCCCAGTCTAGACACACTTGATTCCCTTACGGAGACATATCAATACATAGGTTTTAAGATTCTTACTAGTCAGATATATTCCTCTGCGGGAAATATGGGGTTTTGAGTCCCTTTCACTGAGGAAGGTGTAGGTCTTGTCTATTCCATAGTTGGTTTTTGGAACGGTACCTGTGCTTATATCAAACTCTGGTTTTATGCATCACCCCACCTCTCCTTCCCCCTTAAGCAGGCATAAGAGTGTTTTCTAAATGTGAGACACTGTTCTCTTTCCTAACTCAGTTCAAGTGTAGCCATGTTTACAGGATCTTCATAAGTGATATCTTACGATAAGTTTCTTTTTCTGTGTGACTTATTTCACTTAGAATCATCGTACCTGAATCCACCCATTTTGCTGCTACTGGTCTTATGACATTGATTTCATGGCTGAGGGATATTCCATCGTACGTAAGTACCACAATTTTTTGAACCATTTTTATATTTCCTGGGATATTTAATGTGTACCCAAGTTGAGGTCCTTGTAAGCAGTGCAGCCCTAAATTTTGGGGTGGCTGTGTCTTTTTGATTTTCAGTTTTCCCAAGGTATATTCCCTAGACTGGAAGTGCCCTTGGCTCTGTAGCTCTGTTGTTTACTTGTTTTAGGGAACACAATGCACTCCTCCAGAGAGGCAGTTGGCAATTTACATCCCGCCCATCAGCATAACAAGGCACCCTGTTCTCCAGGGCCTGTCTTGCCTTTCTGGTTTTTACACATTTTGCGGATGTCCCTTTTGACCGGTGGGAAGTGATACTTCTTTGTAGTGCAGATTTGCATTGCCCGCTTGCTTGCTTGGCCAAAAAGGGCGTATGCGTTTTCTCCTGAATATATTCAGGAGAAAACGCATACGCCCTTTTTGGCCAAGTGCATCATTGCCGAAGTTGTGCCCCTCTTCCTGTGCTTTAAAGGCGATTCCAACGTACCTCTTGAAATCTGTTTCCTGCTATTCTGCCTCGCTTTCAAGTCCGCCTCGTTGCCTTCCCTCAACAGATTTTTGGACGATAGTTGTCCTTTATTACTCGGCCAGTTTGTGAATTGCTGTGCCCCTGAGCTCCATTTTTCAACTCGTTTTTGGTGAGCTGACCGCAAGTCCAAAATTTTGGTTCAGGATCTATACTGATTCCCGGTGGGTGGCTGAGACTTTGGTTAATTCTTCTTCCTGCCGGGAAATTACAGTGATATGTGCCCGTCCAAATGCCTAACAGCTACTCTCTCATTGGTTCTCCCTCTTCCCTTTCATCCTCTGCCAAATTGGCAACCTGTGCGAACCAGGAGGTTAAAGGGGCTGTCTCTCCAAGTTGGGAGGTTGATAATAAAGCAGATGGAAAGTCAAACCAGAGCACCAGGAGAGGGACTATTCGTTGAGTTTTAGAAACCTTTCGTATTCACAGTGTGTCCGTTCTCTAGGATTCCCGTACATGTTATATCTGTAGTAATATTCCCTGCAACCTGGAGAGGTGGGACACATGGAATGTGTGCCATGCATTATTGCTTTAAAGGGTCTGCATTTGCTCACCCAATCTCACCAATCCTCTCAGTCCCAAGTGTCCAGCCTTATGCCACATCCAGCTGTCATTGTAGATAGGGTCATTTCAGGTTTCATCAGAGACCCTGAAGGAATTGTAAAGAATTTCCCAGTTTTTTTTGTTTTGTTTTTGAAATTCCTTTTTATAGTGGGTTTGAGCTGATTCTCGCTGCCATGTTTGTGCCAGTCTAGACACACTTGATTCCCTTACGGAGACATATCAATACATAGGTTTTAAGATTCTTACTAGTCAGATATATTCCTCTGCAGGAAATATGGGGTTTTGAGTCCCTTTCACTGAGGAAGGTGTAGGTCTTGTCTATTCCATAGTTGGTTTTTGGAACGGTACCTGTGCTTATATCAAACTCTGGTTTTATGCATCACCCCACCTCTCCTTCCCCCTTAAGCAGGCATAAGAGTGTTTTCTAAATGTGAGACACTGTTCTCTTTCCTAACTCAGTTCAAGTGTAGCCATGTTTACAGGATCTTCATAAGTGATATCTTATGATAAGTTTCTTTTTCTGTGTGACTTATTTCACTTAGAATCATCGTACCTGAATCCACCCATTTTGCTGCTACTGGTCTTATGACATTGATTTCATGGCTGAGGCATATTCCATCGTACGTAAGTACCACAATTTTTTGAACCAATTTTATATTTCCTGGGATATTTAAGGTGTACCCAAGTTGAGGTCCTTGTAAGCAGTGCAGCCCTAAATTTTGGGGTGGCTCTGTCTTATTGATTTTCAGTTTTTCCCAGGTATATTCCCTAGACTGGAAGTGCCCTTGGCTCTGTAGCTCTGTTGTTTACTTGTTTTAGGGAACACAATGCACTCCTCCAGAGAGGCAGTTGGCAATTTACATCCCGCCCATCAGCATAACAAGGCTCCCTGTTCTCCAGGGCCTGTCTTGCCTTTCTGGTTTTTACACATTTTGTGGATGTCCCTTTTGACCGGTGGGAAGTGATACTTCTTTGTAGTGCAGATTTGCATTGCCCACTTGCTTGCTTGGCCAAAAAGGACATATGCGTTTTCTCCTGAATATATTCAGGAGAAAACGCATACGCCCTTTTTGGCCAAGGGCATCATTGTCGAAGTTGTGCCCCTCTTCCTGTGCTTTAAAGGCGATTCCAACGTACCTCTTGAAATTTGTTTCCTGCTATTCTGCCTCGCTTTCAAGTCCGCCTCGTTGCCTTCCCTCAACAGATTTTTGGACGATAGTTGTCCTTTATTACTCGGCCAGTTTGTGAATTGCTGTGCCCCTGAGCTCCATTTTTCAACTCGTTTTTGGTGAGCTGACCGCAAGTCCAAAATTTTGGTTCAGGATCTATACTGATTCCCGGTGGGTGGCTGAGACTTTGGTTAATTCTTCTTCCTGCCGGGAAATTACAGTGATATGTGCCTGTCCAAATGCCTAACAGCTACTCTCTCATTGGTTCTCCCTCTTCCCTTTCATCCTCTGCCAAATTGGCAACCTGTGCGAACCAGGAGGTTAAAGGGGCTGTCTCTCCAAGTTGGGAGGTTGATAATAAAGCAGATGGAAAGTCAAACCGGAGCACCAGGAGAGGGACTATTCGTTGAGTTTTAGAAACCTTTCGTATTCACAGTGTGTCCGTTCTCTAGGATTCCCGTACATGTTATATCTGTAGTAATATTCCCTTCAACCTGGAGAGTTGGGACCCATGGAATGTGTGCCATGCATTATTGCTTTAAAGGGTCTGCATTTGCTCACCCAATCTCACCAATCCTCTCAGTCCCAAGTGTCCAGCCTTATGCCACATCCAGCTGTCATTGTAGATAGGGTCATTTCAGGTTTCATCAGAGACCCTGAAGGAATTGTAAAGAATTTCCCAGTTTTTTTGTTTTATTTTTGAAATTCCTTTTTATAGTGGGTTTGAGCTGATTCTCGCTGCCATATTTATCCCAGTCTAGACACACTTGATTCCCTTACGGAGACATATCAATACATAGGTTTTAAGATTCTTACTAGTCAGATATATTCCTCTGCGGGAAATATGGGGTTTTGAGTCCCTTTCACTGAGGAAGGTGTAGGTCTTGTCTATTCCATAGTTGGTTTTTGGAACGGTACCTGTGCTTATATCAAACTCTGGTTTTATGCATCACCCCACCTCTCCTTCCCCCTTAAGCAGGCATAAGAGTGTTTTCTAAATGTGAGACACTGTTCTCTTTCCTAACTCAGTTCAAGTGTAGCCATGTTTACAGGATCTTCATAAGTGATATCTTATGATAAGTTTCTTTTTCTGTGTGACTTATTTCACTTGGAATCATCGTACCTGAATCCACCCATTTTGCTGCTACTGGTCTTATGACATTGATTTCATGGCTGAGGGATATTCCATCGTACGTAAGTACCACAATTTTTTGAACCATTTTTATATTTCCTGGGATATTTAAGGTGTACCCAAGTTGAGGTCCTTGTAAGCAGTGCAGCCCTAAATTTTGGGGTGGCTGTGTATTTTTGATTTTCAGTTTTCCCAAGGTATATTCCCTAGACTGGAAGTGCCCTTGGCTCTGTAGCTCTGTTGTTTACTTGTTTTAGGGAACACAATGCACTCCTCCAGAGAGGCAGTTGGCAATTTACATACCGCCCATCAGCATAACAAGGCACCCTGTTCTCCAGGGCCTGTCTTGCCTTTCTGGTTTTTACACATTTTGTGGATGTCCCTTTTGACTGGTGGGAAGTGATACTTCTTTGTAGTGCAGATTTGCATTGCCCGCTTGCTTGCTTGGCCAAAAAGGGCGTATGCGTTTTCTCCTGAATATATTCAGGAGAAAACGCATACGCCCTTTTTGGCCAAGTGCATCATTGTCGAAGTTGTGCCCCTCTTCCTGTGCTTTAAAGGCGATTCCAACGTACCTCTTGAAATCTGTTTCCTGCTATTCTGCCACACTTTCAATTCCGCCTCGTTGCCTTCCCTCAACAGATTTTTGGACAATAGTTGTCCTTTATTACTCGGCCAGTTTGTGAATTGCTGTGCCCCTGAGCTCCATTTTTCAACTCGTTTTTGGTGAGCTGACCGCAAGTCCAAAATTTTGGTTCAGGATCTATACTGATTCCCGGTGGGTGGCTGAGACTTTGGTTAATTCTTCTTCCTGCCCGGAAATTACAGTGATATGTGCCCGTCCAAATGCCTAACAGCTACTCTCTCATTGGTTCTCCCTCTTCCCTTTCATCCTCTGCCAAATTGGCAACCTGTGCGAACCAGGAGGTTAAAGGGGCTGTCTCTCCAAGTTGGGAGGTTGATAATAAAGCAGATGGAAAGTCAAACCGGAGCACCAGGAGAGGGACTATTCGTTGAGTTTTAGAAACCTTTCATATTCACAGTGTGTCCGTTCTCTAGGATTCCCGTACATGTTATATCTGTAGTAATATTCCCTTCAACCTGGAGTGTTGGGACACATGGAATGTGTGCCATGCATTATTGCTTTAAAGCGTCTGCATTTGCTCACCCAATCTCACCAATCCTCTCAGTCCCAAGTGTCCAGCCTTATGCCACATCCAGCTGTCATTGTAGATAGGGTCATTTCAGGTTTCATCAGAGACCCTGAAGGAATTGTAAAGAATTTCCCAGTTTTTTTGTTTTATTTTTGAAATTCCTTTTTATAGTGGGTTTGAGCTGATTCTCGCTGCCATATTTATCCCAGTCTAGACACATTTGATTCCCTTATGGACACATATCAATACATAGGTTTTAAGATTCTTACTAGTCAGATGTATTCCTCTGCGGGAAATATGGGGTTTTGAGTCCCTTTCACTGAGGAAGGTGTAGGTCTTGTCTATTCCATAGTTGGTTTTTGGAACGGTACCTGTGCTTATATCAAACTCTGGTTTTATGCATCACCCCACCTCTCCTTCCCCCTTAAGCAGGCATAAGAGTGTTTTCTAAATGTGAGACACTGTTCTCTTTCCTAACTCAGTTCAAGTGTAGCCATGTTTACAGGATCTTCATAAGTGATATCTTATGATAAGTTTCTTTTTCTCTGTGACTTATTTCACTTAGAATCATCGTACCTGAATCCACCCATTTTGCTGCTACTGGTCTTATGACATTGATTTCATGGCTGAGGGATATTCCATCGTACGTAAGTACCACAATTTTTTGAACCATTTTTATATTTCCTGGGATATTTAAGGTGTACCCAAGTGGAGGTCCTTGTAAGCAGTGCAGCCCTAAATTTTGGGGTGGCTGTGTCCTTTTGATTTTCAGTTTTCCCAAGGTATATTCCCTAGACTGGAAGTGCCCTTGGCTCTGTAGCTCTGTTGTTTACTTGTTTTAGGGAACACAATGCACTCCTCCAGAGAGGCAGTTGGCAATTTACATCCCGCCCATCAGCATAACAAGGCACCCTGTTCTCCAGGGCCTGTCTTGCCTTTCTGGTTTTTACACATTTTGTGGATGTCCCTTTTGACCGGTGGGAAGTGATTCTTATTTGTAGTGCAGATTTGCATTGCCCGCTTGCTTGCTTGGCCAAAAAGGGCGTATGCGTTTTCTCCTGAATATATTCAGGAGAAAACGCATACGCCCTTTTTGGCCAAGTGCATCATTGTCGAAGTTGTGCCCCTCTTCCTGTGCTTTAAAGGTGATTCCAACGTACCTCTGGAAATCTGTTTCCTGCTATTCTGCCTCGCTTTCAAGTCCGCCTCGTTGCCTTCCCTCAACAGATTTTTGGACGATAGTTGTCCTTTATTACTCGGCCAGTTTGTGAATTGCTGTGCCCCTGAGCTCCATTTTTCAACTCGTTTTTGGTGAGCTGACCGCAAGTCCAAAATTTTGGTTCAGGATCTATACTGATTCCCGGTGGGTGGCTGAGACTTTGGTTAATTCTTCTTCCTGCCGTGAAATTACAGTGATATGTGCCCGTCCAAATGCCTAACAGCTACTCTCTCATTGGTTCTCCCTCTTCCCTTTCATCCTCTGCCAAATTGGCAACCTGTGCGAACCAGGAGGTTAAAGGGGCTGTCTCTCCAAGTTGGGAGGTTGATAATAAAGCAGATGGAAAGTCAAACCGGAGCACCAGGAGAGGGACTATTCGTTGAGTTTTAGAAACCTTTCGTATTCACAGTGTGTCCGTTCTCTAGGATTCCCGTACATGTTATATCTGTAGTAATATTCCCTTCAACCTGGAGAGTTGGGACCCATGGAATGTGTGCCATGCATTATTGCTTTAAAGGGTCTGCATTTGCTCACCCAATCTCACCAATCCTCTCAGTCCCAAGTGTCCAGCCTTATGCCACATCCAGCTGTCATTGTAGATAGGGTCATTTCAGGTTTCATCAGAGACCCTGAAGGAATTGTAAAGAATTTCCCAGTTTTTTTGTTTTATTTTTGAAATTCCTTTTTATAGTGGGTTTGAGCTGATTCTCGCTGCCATATTTATCCCAGTCTAGACACACTTGATTCCCTTACGGACACATATCAATACATAGGTTTTAAGATTCTTACTAGTCAGATATATTCCTCTGCGGGAAATATGGGGTTTTGAGTCCCTTTCACTGAGGAAGGTGTAGGTCTTGTCTATTCCATAGTTGGTTTTTGGAACGGTACCTGTGCTTATATCAAACTCTGGTTTTATGCATCACCCCACCTCTCCTTCCCCCTTAAGCAGGCATAAGAGTGTTTTCTAAATGTGAGACACTGTTCTCTTTCCTAACTCAGTTCAAGTGTAGCCATGTTTACAGGATCTTCATAAGTGATATCTTATGATAAGTTTCTTTTTCTGTGTGACTTATTTCACTTAGAATCATCGTACCTGAATCCACCCATTTTGCTGCTACTGGTCTTATGACATTGATTTCATGGCTGAGGGATATTCCATCGTACGTAAGTACCACAATTTTTTGAACCATTTTTATATTTCCTGGGATATTTAAGGTGTACCCAAGTTGAGGTCCTTGTAAGCAGTGCAGCCCTAAATTTTGGGGTGGCTGTGTCTTTTTGATTTTCAGTTTTCCCAAGGTATATTCCCTAGACTGGAAGTGCCCTTGGCTCTGTAGCTCTGTTGTTTACTTGTTTTAGGGAACACAATGCACTCCTCCAGAGAGGCAGTTGGCAATTTACATCCCGCCCATCAGCATAACAAGGCACCCTGTTCTCCAGGGCCTGTCTTGCCTTTCTGGTTTTTACACATTTTGTGGATGTCCCTTTTGACTGGTGGGAAGTGATACTTCTTTGTAGTGCAGATTTGCATTGCCCGCTTGCTTGCTTGGCCAAAAAGGGCGTATGCGTTTTCTCCTGAATATATTCAGGAGAAAACACATACGCCCTTTTTGGCCAAGTGCATCATTGTCGAAGTTGTGCCCCTCTTCCTGTGCTTTAAAGGTGATTCCAACGTACCTCTGGAAATCTGTTTCCTGCTATTCTGCCTCGCTTTCAAGTCCGCCTCGTTGCCTTCCCTCAACAGATTTTTGGACGATAGTTGTCCTTTATTACTCGGCCACTTTGTGAATTGCTGTGCCCCTGAGCTCCATTTTTCAACTCGTTTTTGGTGAGCTGACCGCAAGTCCAAAATTTTGGTTCAGGATCTATACTGATTCCCGGTGGGTGGCTGAGACTTTGGTTAATTCTTCTTCCTGCCGGGAAATTACAGTGATATGTGCCCGTCCAAATGCCTAACAGCTACTCTCTCATTGGTTCTCCCTCTTCCCTTTCATCCTCTGCCAAATTGGCAACCTGTGCGAACCAGGAGGTTAAAGGGGCTGTCTCTCCAAGTTGGGAGGTTGATAATAAAGCAGATGGAAAGTCAAACCGGAGCACCAGGAGAGGGACTATTCGTTGAGTTTTAGAAACCTTTCGTATTCACAGTGTGTCCGTTCTCTAGGATTCCCGTACATGTTATATCTGTAGTAATATTCCCTTCAACCTGGAGAGTTGGGACCCATGGAATGTGTGCCATGCATTATTGCTTTAAAGGGTCTGCATTTGCTCACCCAATCTCACCAATCCTCTCAGTCCCAAGTGTCCAGCCTTATGCCACATCCAGCTGTCATTGTAGATAGGGTCATTTCAGGTTTCATCAGAGACCCTGAAGGAATTGTAAAGAATTTCCCAGTTTTTTTGTTTTGTTTTTGAAATTCCTTTTTATAGTGGGTTTGAGCTGATTCTCGCTGCCATGTTTATCCCAGTCTAGACACACTTGATTCCCTTACGGAGACATATCAATACATAGGTTTTAAGATTCTTACTAGTCAGATATATTCCTCTGCGGGAAATATGGGGTTTTGAGTCCCTTTCACTGAGGAAGGTGTAGGTCTTGTCTATTCCATAGTTGGTTTTTGGAACGGTACCTGTGCTTATATCAAACTCTGGTTTTATGCATCACCCCACCTCTCCTTCCCCCTTAAGCAGGCATAAGAGTGTTTTCTAAATGTGAGACACTGTTCTCTTTCCTAACTCAGTTCAAGTGTAGCCATGTTTACAGGATCTTCATAAGTGATATCTTATGATAAGTTTCTTTTTCTGTGTGACTTATTTCACTTAGAATCATCGTACCTGAATCCACCCATTTTGCTGCTACTGGTCTTATGACATTGATTTCATGGCTGAGGGATATTCCATCGTACGTAAGTACCACAATTTTTTGAACCATTTTTATATTTCCTGGGATATTTAAGGTGTACCCAAGTGGAGGTCCTTGTAAGCAGTGCAGCCCTAAATTTTGGGGTGGCTGTGTCTTTTTGATTTTCAGTTTTCCCAAGGTATATTCCCTAGACTGGAAGTGCCCTTGGCTCTGTAGCTCTGTTGTTTACTTGTTTTAGGGAACACAATGCACTCCTCCAGAGAGGCAGTTGGCAATTACATCCCGCCCATCAGCATAACAAGGCTCCCTGTTCTCCAGGGCCTGTCTTGCCTTTCTGGTTTTTACACATTTTGTGGATGTCCCTTTTGACCGGTGGGAAGTGATACTTCTTTGTAGTGCAGATTTGCATTGCCCGCTTGCTTGCTTGGCCAAAAAGGGCGTATGCGTTTTCTCCTGAATATATTCAGGAGAAAACGCATAGGCCCTTTTAGGCCAAGTGCATCATTGTCGAAGTTGTGCCCCTCTTCCTGTGCTTTAAAGGCGATTCCAACGTACCTCTGGAAATCTGTTTCCTGCTATTCTGCCTCGCTTTCAAGTCCGCCTCGTTGCCTTCCCTCAACAGATTTTTGGACGATAGTTGTCCTTTATTACTCGGCCAGTTTGTGAATTGCTGTGCCCCTGAGCTCCATTTTTCAACTCGTTTTTGGTGAGCTGACCGCAAGTCCAAAATTTTGGTTCAGGATCTATACTGATTCCCGGTGGGTGGCTGAGACTTTGGTTAATTCTTCTTCCTGCCGGGAAATTACAGTGATATGTGCCCGTCCAAATGCCTAACAGCTACTCTCTCATTGGTTCTCCCTCTTCCCTTTCATCCTCTGCCAAATTGGCAACCTGTGCGAACCAGGAGGTTAAAGGGGCTGTCTCTCCAAGTTGGGAGGTTGATAATAAAGCAGATGGAAAGTCAAACCGGAGCACCAGGAGAGGGACTATTCGTTGAGTTTTAGAAACCTTTCGTATTCACAGTGTGTCCGTTCTCTAGGATTCCCGTACATGTTATATCTGTAGTAATATTCCCTTCAACCTGGAGAGTTGGGACCCATGGAATGTGTGCCATGCATTATTGCTTTAAAGGGTCTGCATTTGCTCACCCAATCTCACCAATCCTCTCAGTCCCAAGTGTCCAGCCTTATGCCACATCCAGCTGTCATTGTAGATAGGGTCATTTCAGGTTTCATCAGAGACCCTGAAGGAATTGTAAAGAATTTCCCAGTTTTTTTGTTTTATTTTTGAAATTCCTTTTTATAGTGGGTTTGAGCTGATTCTCGCTGCCATATTTATCCCAGTCTAGACACACTTGATTCCCTTATGGAGACATATCAATACATAGGTTTTAAGATTCTTACTAGTCAGATATATTCCTCTGCGGGAAATATGGGGTTTTGAGTCCCTTTCACTGAGGAAGGTGTAGGTCTTGTCTATTCCATAGTTGGTTTTTGGAACGGTACCTGTGCTTATATCAAACTCTGGTTTTATGCATCACCCCACCTCTCCTTCCCCCTTAAGCAGGCATAAGAGTGTTTTCTAAATGTGAGACACTGTTCTCTTTCCTAACTCAGTTCAAGTGTAGCCATGTTTACAGGATCTTCATAAGTGATATCTTATGATAAGTTTCTTTTTCTGTGTGACTTATTTCACTTAGAATCATCGTACCTGAATCCACCCATTTTGCTGCTACTGGTCTTATGACATTGATTTCATGGCTGAGGGATATTCCATCGTACGTAAGTACCACAATTTTTTGAACCATTTTTATATTTCCTGGGATATTTAAGGTGTACCCAAGTGGAGGTCCTTGTAAGCAGTGCAGCCCTAAATTTTGGGGTGGCTGTGTCTTTTTGATTTTCAGTTTTCCCAAGGTATATTCCCTAGACTGGAAGTGCCCTTGGCTCTGTAGCTCTGTTGTTTACTTGTTTTAGGGAACACAATGCACTCCTCCAGAGAGGCAGTTGGCAATTTACATCCCGCCCATCAGCATAACAAGGCTCCCTGTTCTCCAGGGCCTGTCTTGCCTTTCTGGTTTTTACACATTTTGTGGATGTCCCTTTTGACCGGTGGGAAGTGATACTTCTTTGTAGTGCAGATTTGCATTGCCCGCTTGCTTGCTTGGCCAAAAAGGGCGTATGCATTTTCTCCTGAATATATTCAGGAGAAAACGCATACGCCCTTTTTGGCCAAGTGCATCATTGTCGAAGTTGTGCCCCTCTTCCTGTGCTTTAAAGGCGATTCCAACGTACCTCTTGAAATCTGTTTCCTGCTATTCTGCCTCGCTTTCAAGTCCGCCTCGTTGCCTTCCCTCAACAGATTTTTGGACGATAGTTGTCCTTTATTACTCGGCCAGTTTGTGAATTGCTGTGCCCCTGAGCTCCATTTTTCAACTCGTTTTTGGTGAGCTGACCGCAAGTCCAAAATTTTGGTTCAGGATCTATACTGATTCCCGGTGGGTGGCTGAGACTTTGGTTAATTCTTCTTCCTGCCGGGAAATTACAGTGATATGTGCCCGTCCAAATGCCTAACAGCTACTCTCTCATTGGTTCTCCCTCTTCCCTTTCATCCTCTGCCAAATTGGCAACCTGTGCGAACCAGGAGGTTAAAGGGGCTGTCTCTCCAAGTTGGGAGGTTGATAATAAAGCAGATGGAAAGTCAAACCGGAGCACCAGGAGAGGGACTATTCGTTGAGTTTTAGAAACCTTTCGTATTCACAGTGTGTCCGTTCTCTAGGATTCCCGTACATGTTATATCTGTAGTAATATTCCCTTCAACCTGGAGAGTTGGGACCCATGGAATGTGTGCCATGCATTATTGCTTTAAAGGGTCTGCATTTGCTCACCCAATCTCACCAATCCTCTCAGTCCCAAGTGTCCAGCCTTATGCCACATCCAGCTGTCATTGTAGATAGGGTCATTTCAGGTTTCATCAGAGACCCTGAAGGAATTGTAAAGAATTTCCCAGTTTTTTTGTTTTATTTTTGAAATTCCTTTTTATAGTGGGTTTGAGCTGATTCTCCCTGCCATATTTATCCCAGTCTAGACACACTTGATTCCCTTACGGAGGCATATCAATACATAGGTTTTAAGATTCTTACTAGTCAGATATATTCCTCTGCGGGAAATATGGGGTTTTGAGTCCCTTTCACTGAGGAAGGTGTAGGTCTTGTCTATTCCATAGTTGGTTTTTGGAACGGTACCTGTGCTTATATCAAACTCTGGTTTTATGCATCACCCCACCTCTCCTTCCCCCTTAAGCAGGCATAAGAGTGTTTTCTAAATGTGAGACACTGTTCTCTTTCCTAACTCAGTTCAAGTGTAGCCATGTTTACAGGATCTTCATAAGTGATATCTTATGATAAGTTTCTTTTTCTGTGTGACTTATTTCACTTAGAATCATCGTACCTGAATCCACCCATTTTGCTGCTACTGGTCTTATGACATTGATTTCATGGCTGAGGGATATTCCATCGTACGTAAGTACCACAATTTTTTGAACCATTTTTATATTTCCTGGGATATTTAAGGTGTACCCAAGTGGAGGTCCTTGTAAGCAGTGCAGCCCTAAATTTTGGGGTGGCTGTGTCTTTTTGATTTTCAGTTTTCCCAAGGTATATTCCCTAGACTGGAAGTGCCCTTGGCTCTGTAGCTCTGTTGTTTACTTGTTTTAGGGAACACAATGCACTCCTCCAGAGAGGCAGTTGGCAATTTACATCCCGCCCATCAGCATAACAAGGCTCCCTGTTCTCCAGGGCCTGTCTTGCCTTTCTGGTTTTTACACATTTTGTGGATGTCCCTTTTGACCGGTGGGAAGTGATACTTCTTTGTAGTGCAGATTTGCATTGCCCGCTTGCTTGCTTGGCCAAAAAGGGCGTATGCATTTTCTCCTGAATATATTCAGGAGAAAACGCATACGCCCTTTTTGGCCAAGTGCATCATTGTCGAAGTTGTGCCCCTCTTCCTGTGCTTTAAAGGCGATTCCAACGTACCTCTTGAAATCTGTTTCCTGCTATTCTGCCTCGCTTTCAAGTCCGCCTCGTTGCCTTCCCTCAACAGATTTTTGGACGATAGTTGTCCTTTATTACTCGGCCAGTTTGTGAATTGCTGTGCCCCTGAGCTCCATTTTTCAACTCGTTTTTGGTGAGCTGACCGCAAGTCCAAAATTTTGGTTCAGGATCTATACTGATTCCCGGTGGGTGGCTGAGACTTTGGTTAATTCTTCTTCCTGCCGGGAAATTACAGTGATATGTGCCCGTCCAAATGCCTAACAGCTACTCTCTCATTGGTTCTCCCTCTTCCCTTTCATCCTCTGCCAAATTGGCAACCTGTGCGAACCAGGAGGTTAAAGGGGCTGTCTCTCCAAGTTGGGAGGTTGATAATAAAGCAGATGGAAAGTCAAACCGGAGCACCAGGAGAGGGACTATTCGTTGAGTTTTAGAAACCTTTCGTATTCACAGTGTGTCCGTTCTCTAGGATTCCCGTACATGTTATATCTGTAGTAATATTCCCTTCAACCTGGAGAGTTGGGACCCATGGAATGTGTGCCATGCATTATTGCTTTAAAGGGTCTGCATTTGCTCACCCAATCTCACCAATCCTCTCAGTCCCAAGTGTCCAGCCTTATGCCACATCCAGCTGTCATTGTAGATAGGGTCATTTCAGGTTTCATCAGAGACCCTGAAGGAATTGTAAAGAATTTCCCAGTTTTTTTGTTTTATTTTTGAAATTCCTTTTTATAGTGGGTTTGAGCTGATTCTCGCTGCCATATTTATCCCAGTCTAGACACACTTGATTCCCTTACGGAGACATATCAATACATAGGTTTTAAGATTCTTACTAGTCAGATATATTCCTCTGCGGGAAATATGGGGTTTTGAGTCCCTTTCACTGAGGAAGGTGTAGGTCTTGTCTATTCCATAGTTGGTTTTTGGAACGGTACCTGTGCTAATATCAAACTCTGGTTTTATGCATCACCCCACCTCTCCTTCCCCCTTAAGCAGGCATAAGAGTGTTTTCTAAATGTGAGACACTCTTCTCTTTCCTAACTCAGTTCAAGTGTAGCCATGTTTACAGGATCTTCATAAGTGATATCTTATGATAAGTTTCTTTTTCTGTGTGACTTATTTCACTTAGAATCATCGTACCTGAATCCACCCATTTTGCTGCTACTGGTCTTATGACATTGATTTCATGGCTGAGGGATATTCCATCGTACGTAAGTACCACAGTTTTTTGAACCATTTTTATATTTCCTGGGATATTTAAGGTGTACCCAAGTGGAGGTCCTTGTAAGCAGTGCAGCCCTAAATTTTGGGGTGGCTGTGTCTTTTTGATTTTCAGTTTTCCCAAGGTATATTCCCTAGACTGGAAGTGCCCTTGGCTCTGTAGCTCTGTTGTTTACTTGTTTTAGGGAACACAATGCACTCCTCCAGAGAGGCAGTTGGCAATTACATCCCGCCCATCAGCATAACAAGGCTCCCTGTTCTCCAGGGCCTGTCTTGCCTTTCTGGTTTTTACACATTTTGTGGATGTCCCTTTTGACCGGTGGGAAGTGATACTTCTTTGTAGTGCAGATTTGCATTGCCCGCTTGCTTGCTTGGCCAAAAAGGGCGTATGCGTTTTCTCCTGAATATATTCAGGAGAAAACGCATAGGCCCTTTTAGGCCAAGTGCATCATTGTCGAAGTTGTGCCCCTCTTCCTGTGCTTTAAAGGCGATTCCAACGTACCTCTGGAAATCTGTTTCCTGCTATTCTGCCTCGCTTTCAAGTCCGCCTCGTTGCCTTCCCTCAACAGATTTTTGGACGATAGTTGTCCTTTATTACTCGGCCAGTTTGTGAATTGCTGTGCCCCTGAGCTCCATTTTTCAACTCGTTTTTGGTGAGCTGACCGCAAGTCCAAAATTTTGGTTCAGGATCTATACTGATTCCCGGTGGGTGGCTGAGACTTTGGTTAATTCTTCTTCCTGCCGGGAAATTACAGTGATATGTGCCCGTCCAAATGCCTAACAGCTACTCTCTCATTGGTTCTCCCTCTTCCCTTTCATCCTCTGCCAAATTGGCAACCTGTGCGAACCAGGAGGTTAAAGGGGCTGTCTCTCCAAGTTGGGAGGTTGATAATAAAGCAGATGGAAAGTCAAACCGGAGCACCAGGAGAGGGACTATTCGTTGAGTTTTAGAAACCTTTCGTATTCACAGTGTGTCCGTTCTCTAGGATTCCCGTACATGTTATATCTGTAGTAATATTCCCTTCAACCTGGAGAGTTGGGACCCATGGAATGTGTGCCATGCATTATTGCTTTAAAGGGTCTGCATTTGCTCACCCAATCTCACCAATCCTCTCAGTCCCAAGTGTCCAGCCTTATGCCACATCCAGCTGTCATTGTAGATAGGGTCATTTCAGGTTTCATCAGAGACCCTGAAGGAATTGTAAAGAATTTCCCAGTTTTTTTGTTTTATTTTTGAAATTCCTTTTTATAGTGGGTTTGAGCTGATTCTCGCTGCCATATTTATCCCAGTCTAGACACACTTGATTCCCTTATGGAGACATATCAATACATAGGTTTTAAGATTCTTACTAGTCAGATATATTCCTCTGCGGGAAATATGGGGTTTTGAGTCCCTTTCACTGAGGAAGGTGTAGGTCTTGTCTATTCCATAGTTGGTTTTTGGAACGGTACCTGTGCTTATATCAAACTCTGGTTTTATGCATCACCCCACCTCTCCTTCCCCCTTAAGCAGGCATAAGAGTGTTTTCTAAATGTGAGACACTGTTCTCTTTCCTAACTCAGTTCAAGTGTAGCCATGTTTACAGGATCTTCATAAGTGATATCTTATGATAAGTTTCTTTTTCTGTGTGACTTATTTCACTTAGAATCATCGTACCTGAATCCACCCATTTTGCTGCTACTGGTCTTATGACATTGATTTCATGGCTGAGGGATATTCCATCGTACGTAAGTACCACAATTTTTTGAACCATTTTTATATTTCCTGGGATATTTAAGGTGTACCCAAGTGGAGGTCCTTGTAAGCAGTGCAGCCCTAAATTTTGGGGTGGCTGTGTCTTTTTGATTTTCAGTTTTCCCAAGGTATATTCCCTAGACTGGAAGTGCCCTTGGCTCTGTAGCTCTGTTGTTTACTTGTTTTAGGGAACACAATGCACTCCTCCAGAGAGGCAGTTGGCAATTTACATCCCGCCCATCAGCATAACAAGGCTCCCTGTTCTCCAGGGCCTGTCTTGCCTTTCTGGTTTTTACACATTTTGTGGATGTCCCTTTTGACCGGTGGGAAGTGATACTTCTTTGTAGTGCAGATTTGCATTGCCCGCTTGCTTGCTTGGCCAAAAAGGGCGTATGCATTTTCTCCTGAATATATTCAGGAGAAAACGCATACGCCCTTTTTGGCCAAGTGCATCATTGTCGAAGTTGTGCCCCTCTTCCTGTGCTTTAAAGGCGATTCCAACGTACCTCTTGAAATCTGTTTCCTGCTATTCTGCCTCGCTTTCAAGTCCGCCTCGTTGCCTTCCCTCAACAGATTTTTGGACGATAGTTGTCCTTTATTACTCGGCCAGTTTGTGAATTGCTGTGCCCCTGAGCTCCATTTTTCAACTCGTTTTTGGTGAGCTGACCGCAAGTCCAAAATTTTGGTTCAGGATCTATACTGATTCCCGGTGGGTGGCTGAGACTTTGGTTAATTCTTCTTCCTGCCGGGAAATTACAGTGATATGTGCCCGTCCAAATGCCTAACAGCTACTCTCTCATTGGTTCTCCCTCTTCCCTTTCATCCTCTGCCAAATTGGCAACCTGTGCGAACCAGGAGGTTAAAGGGGCTGTCTCTCCAAGTTGGGAGGTTGATAATAAAGCAGATGGAAAGTCAAACCGGAGCACCAGGAGAGGGACTATTCGTTGAGTTTTAGAAACCTTTCGTATTCACAGTGTGTCCGTTCTCTAGGATTCCCGTACATGTTATATCTGTAGTAATATTCCCTTCAACCTGGAGAGTTGGGACCCATGGAATGTGTGCCATGCATTATTGCTTTAAAGGGTCTGCATTTGCTCACCCAATCTCACCAATCCTCTCAGTCCCAAGTGACCAGCCTTATGCCACATCCAGCTGTCATTGTAGATAGGGTCATTTCAGGTTTCATCAGAGACCCTGAAGGAATTGTAAAGAATTTCCCAGTTTTTTTGTTTTATTTTTGAAATTCCTTTTTATAGTGGGTTTGAGCTGATTCTCCCTGCCATATTTATCCCAGTCTAGACACACTTGATTCCCTTACGGAGGCATATCAATACATAGGTTTTAAGATTCTTACTAGTCAGATATATTCCTCTGCGGGAAATATGGGGTTTTGAGTCCCTTTCACTGAGGAAGGTGTAGGTCTTGTCTATTCCATAGTTGGTTTTTGGAACGGTACCTGTGCTTATATCAAACTCTGGTTTTATGCATCACCCCACCTCTCCTTCCCCCTTAAGCAGGCATAAGAGTGTTTTCTAAATGTGAGACACTGTTCTCTTTCCTAACTCAGTTCAAGTGTAGCCATGTTTACAGGATCTTCATAAGTGATATCTTATGATAAGTTTCTTTTTCTGTGTGACTTATTTCACTTAGAATCATCGTACCTGAATCCACCCATTTTGCTGCTACTGGTCTTATGACATTGATTTCATGGCTGAGGGATATTCCATCGTACGTAAGTACCACAATTTTTTGAACCATTTTTATATTTCCTGGGATATTTAAGGTGTACCCAAGTGGAGGTCCTTGTAAGCAGTGCAGCCCTAAATTTTGGGGTGGCTGTGTCTTTTTGATTTTCAGTTTTCCCAAGGTATATTCCCTAGACTGGAAGTGCCCTTGGCTCTGTAGCTCTGTTGTTTACTTGTTTTAGGGAACACAATGCACTCCTCCAGAGAGGCAGTTGGCAATTTACATCCCGCCCATCAGCATAACAAGGCTCCCTGTTCTCCAGGGCCTGTCTTGCCTTTCTGGTTTTTACACATTTTGTGGATGTCCCTTTTGACCGGTGGGAAGTGATACTTCTTTGTAGTGCAGATTTGCATTGCCCGCTTGCTTGCTTGGCCAAAAAGGGCGTATGCATTTTCTCCTGAATATATTCAGGAGAAAACGCATACGCCCTTTTTGGCCAAGTGCATCATTGTCGAAGTTGTGCCCCTCTTCCTGTGCTTTAAAGGCGATTCCAACGTACCTCTTGAAATCTGTTTCCTGCTATTCTGCCTCGCTTTCAAGTCCGCCTCGTTGCCTTCCCTCAACAGATTTTTGGACGATAGTTGTCCTTTATTACTCGGCCAGTTTGTGAATTGCTGTGCCCCTGAGCTCCATTTTTCAACTCGTTTTTGGTGAGCTGACCGCAAGTCCAAAATTTTGGTTCAGGATCTATACTGATTCCCGGTGGGTGGCTGAGACTTTGGTTAATTCTTCTTCCTGCCGGGAAATTACAGTGATATGTGCCCGTCCAAATGCCTAACAGCTACTCTCTCATTGGTTCTCCCTCTTCCCTTTCATCCTCTGCCAAATTGGCAACCTGTGCGAACCAGGAGGTTAAAGGGGCTGTCTCTCCAAGTTGGGAGGTTGATAATAAAGCAGATGGAAAGTCAAACCGGAGCACCAGGAGAGGGACTATTCGTTGAGTTTTAGAAACCTTTCGTATTCACAGTGTGTCCGTTCTCTAGGATTCCCGTACATGTTATATCTGTAGTAATATTCCCTTCAACCTGGAGAGTTGGGACCCATGGAATGTGTGCCATGCATTATTGCTTTAAAGGGTCTGCATTTGCTCACCCAATCTCACCAATCCTCTCAGTCCCAAGTGTCCAGCCTTATGCCACATCCAGCTGTCATTGTAGATAGGGTCATTTCAGGTTTCATCAGAGACCCTGAAGGAATTGTAAAGAATTTCCCAGTTTTTTTGTTTTATTTTTGAAATTCCTTTTTATAGTGGGTTTGAGCTGATTCTCGCTGCCATATTTATCCCAGTCTAGACACACTTGATTCCCTTACGGAGACATATCAATACATAGGTTTTAAGATTCTTACTAGTCAGATATATTCCTCTGCGGGAAATATGGGGTTTTGAGTCCCTTTCACTGAGGAAGGTGTAGGTCTTGTCTATTCCATAGTTGGTTTTTGGAACGGTACCTGTGCTAATATCAAACTCTGGTTTTATGCATCACCCCACCTCTCCTTCCCCCTTAAGCAGGCATAAGAGTGTTTTCTAAATGTGAGACACTCTTCTCTTTCCTAACTCAGTTCAAGTGTAGCCATGTTTACAGGATCTTCATAAGTGATATCTTATGATAAGTTTCTTTTTCTGTGTGACTTATTTCACTTAGAATCATCGTACCTGAATCCACCCATTTTGCTGCTACTGGTCTTATGACATTGATTTCATGGCTGAGGGATATTCCATCGTACGTAAGTACCACAGTTTTTTGAACCATTTTTATATTTCCTGGGATATTTAAGGTGTACCCAAGTGGAGGTCCTTGTAAGCAGTGCAGCCCTAAATTTTGGGGTGGCTGTGTCTTTTTGATTTTCAGTTTTCCCAAGGTATATTCCCTAGACTGGAAGGGCCCTTGGCTCTGTAGCTCTGTTGTTTACTTGTTTTAGGGAACACAATGCACTCCTCCAGAGAGGCAGTTGGCAATTTACATCCCGCCCATCAGCATAACAAGGCTCCCTGTTCTCCAGGGCCTGTCTTGCCTTTCTGGTTTTTACACATTTTGTGGATGTCCCTTTTGACCGGTGGGAAGTGATACTTCTTTGTAGTGCAGATTTGCATTGCCCGCTTGCTTGCTTGGCCAAAAAGGGCGTATGCGTTTTCTCCTGAATATATTCAGGAGAAAACGCATACGCCCTTTTTGGCCAAGTGCATCATTGTCGAAGTTGTGCCCCTCTTCCTGTGCTTTAAAGGCGATTCCAACGTACCTCTTGAAATCTGTTTCCTGCTATTCTGCCTCGCTTTCAAGTCCGCCTCGTTGCCTTCCCTCAACAGATTTTTGGACGATAGTTGTCCTTTATTACTCGGCCAGTTTGTGAATTGCTGTACCCCTGAGCTCCATTTTTCAACTCGTTTTTGGTGAGCTGACCGCAAGTCCAAAGTTTTGGTTCAGGATCTATACTGATTCCCGGTGGGTGGCTGAGACTTTGGTTAATTCTTCTTCCTGCCTGGAAATTACAGTGATATGTGCCCGTCCAAATGCCTAACAGCTACTCTCTCATTGGTTCTCCCTCTTCCCTTTCATCCTCTGCCAAATTGGCAACCTGTGCGAACCAGGAGGTTAAAGGGGCTGTCTCTCCAAGTTGGGAGGTTGATAATAAAGCAGATGGAAAGTCAAACCGGAGCACCAGGAGAGGGACTATTCGTTGAGTTTTAGAAACCTTTCGTATTCACAGTGTGTCCGTTCTCTAGGATTCCCGTACATGTTATATCTGTAGTAATATTCCCTTCAACCTGGAGAGTTGGGACCCATGGAATGTGTGCCATGCATTATTGCTTTAAAGGGTCTGCATTTGCTCACCCAATCTCACCAATCCTCTCAGTCCCAAGTGTCCAGCCTTATGCCACATCCAGCTGTCATTGTAGATAGGGTCATTTCAGGTTTCATCAGAGACCCTGAAGGAATTGTAAAGAATTTCCCAGTTTTTTTGTTTTATTTTTGAAATTCCTTTTTATAGTGGGTGTGAGCTGATTCTCGCTGCCATATTTATCCCAGTCTAGACACACTTGATTCCCTTACGGAGACATATCAATACATAGGTTTTAAGATTCTTACTAGTCAGATATATTCCTCTGCGGGAAATATGGGGTTTTGAGTCCCTTTCACTGAGGAAGGTGTAGGTCTTGTATATTCCATAGTTGGTTTTTGGAACGGTACCTGTGCTTATATCAAACTCTGGTTTTATGCATCACCCCACCTCTCCTTCCCCCTTAAGCAGGCATAAGAGTGTTTTCTAAATGTGAGACACTGTTCTCTTTCCTAACTCAGTTCAAGTGTAGCCATGTTTACAGGATCTTCATAAGTGATATCTTATGATAAGTTTCTTTTTCTGTGTGACTTATTTCACATAGAATCATCGTACCTGAATCCACCCATTTTGCTGCTACTGGTCTTATGACATTGATTTCATGGCTGAGGGATATTCCATCGTACGTAAGTACCACAATTTTTTGAACCATTTTTATATTTCCTGGGATATTTAAGGTGTACCCAAGTTGAGGTCCTTGTAAGCAGTGCAGCCCTAAATTTTGGGGTGGCTGTGTCTTTTTGATTTTCAGTTTTCCCAAGGTATATTCCCTAGACTGGAAGTGCCCTTGGCTCTGTAGCTCTGTTGTTTACTTGTTTTAGGGAACACAATGCACTCCTCCAGAGAGGCAGTTGGCAATTTACATCCCGCCCATCAGCATAACAAGGCACCCTGTTCTCCAGGGCCTGTCTTGCCTTTCTGGTTTTTACACATTTTGTGGATGTCCCTTTTGACCGGTGGGAAGTGATACTTCTTTGTAGTGCAGATTTGCATTGCCCGCTTGCTTGCTTGGCCAAAAAGGGTGTATGCGTTTTCTCCTGAATATATTCAGGAGAAAACGCATACGCCCTTTTGGGCCAACTGCATCATTGTCGAAGTTGTGCCCCTCTTCCTGTGCTTTAAAGGCGATTCCAACGTACCTCTGGAAATCTGTTTCCTGCTATTCTGCCTCGCTTTCAAGTCCGCCTCGTTGCCTTCCCTCAACAGATTTTTGGACGATAGTTGTCCTTTATTACTCGGCCAGTTTGTGAATTGCTGTGCCCCTGAGCTCCATTTTTCAACTCGTTTTTGGTGAGCTGACCGCAAGTCCAAAATTTTGGTTCAGGATCTATACTGATTCCCGGTGGGTGGCTGAGACTTTGGTTAATTCTTCTTCCTGCCGGGAAATTACAGTGATATGTGCCCGTCCAAATGCGTAACAGCTACTCTCTCATTGGTTCTCCCTCTTCCCTTTCATCCTCTGCCAAATTGGCAACCTGTGCGAACCAGGAGGTTAAAGGGGCTGTCTCTCCAAGTTGGGAGGTTGATAATAAAGCAGATGGAAAGTCAAACCGGAGCACCAGGAGAGGGACTATTCGTTGAGTTTTAGAAACCTTTCGTATTCACAGTGTGTCCGTTCTCTAGGATTCCCGTACATGTTATATCTGTAGTAATATTCCCTTCAACCTGGAGAGTTGGGACCCATGGAATGTGTGCCATGCATTATTGCTTTAAAGGGTCTGCATTTGCTCACCCAATCTCACCAATCCTCTCAGTCCCAAGTGTCCAACCTTATGCCACATCCAGCTGTCATTGTAGATAGGGTCATTTCAGGTTTCATCAGAGACCCTGAAGGAATTGTAAAGAATTTCCCAGTTTTTTTTGTTTTATTTTTGAAATTCCTTTTTATAGTGGGTTTGAGCTGATTCTCGCTGCCATGTTTGTGCCAGTGTAGACACACTTGATTCCCTTACGGAGACATATCAATACATAGGTTTTAAGATTCTTACTAGTCAGATATATTCCTCTGCGGGAAATATGGGGTTTTGAGTCCCTTTCACTGAGGAAGGTGTAGGTCTTGTCTATTCCATAGTTGGTTTTTGGAACGGTACCTGTGCTTATATCAAACTCTGGTTTTATGCATCACCCCACCTCTCCTTCCCCCTTAAGCAGGCATAAGAGTGTTTTCTAAATGTGAGACACTGTTCTCTTTCCTAACTCAGTTCAAGTGTAGCCATGTTTACAGGATCTTCATAAGTGATATCTTATGATAAGTTTCTTTTTCTGTGTGACTTATTTCACTTAGAATCATCGTACCTGAATCCACCCATTTTGCTGCTACTGGTCTTATGACATTGATTTCATGGCTGAGGGATATTCCATCGTACGTAAGTACCACAATTTTTTGAACCATTTTTATATTTCCTGGGATATTTAAGGTGTACCCAAGTTGAGGTCCTTGTAAGCAGTGCAGCCCTAAATTTTGGGGTGGCTGTGTCTTTTTGATTTTCAGTTTTCCCAAGGTATATTCCCTAGACTGGAAGTGCCCTTGGCTCTGTAGCTCTGTTGTTTACTTGTTTTAGGGAACACAATGCACTCCTCCAGAGAGGCAGTTGGCAATTTACATCCCGCCCATCAGCATAACAAGGCTCCCTGTTCTCCAGGGCCTGTCTTGCCTTTCTGGTTTTTACACATTTTGTGGATGTCCCTTTTGACCGGTGGGAAGTGATACTTCTTTGTAGTGCAGATTTGCATTGCCCGCTTGCTTGCTTGGCCAAAAAGGGCGTATGCGTTTTCTCCTGAATATATTCAGGAGAAAACGCATACGCCCTTTTTGGCCAAGTGCATCATTGTCGAAGTTGTGCCCCTCTTCCTGTGCTTTAAAGGTGATTCCAATGTACCTCTTGAAATCTGTTTCCTGCTATTCTGCCTCGCTTTCAAGTCCGCCTCGTTGCCTTCCCTCAACAGATTTTTGGACGATAGTTGTCCTTTATTACTCGGCCAGTTTGTGAATTGCTGTGCCCCTGAGCTCCATTTTTCAACTCGTTTTTGGTGAGCTGACCGCAAGTCCAAAATTTTGGTTCAGGATCTATACTGATTCCCGGTGGGTGGCTGAGACTTTGGTTAATTCTTCTTCCTGCCGGGAAATTACAGTGATATGTGCCCGTCCAAATGCCTAACAGCTACTCTCTCATTGGTTCTCCCTCTTCCCTTTCATCCTCTGCCAAATTGGCAACCTGTGCGAACCAGGAGGTTAAAGGGGCTGTCTCTCCAAGTTGGGAGGTTGATAATAAAGCAGATGGAAAGTCAAACCGGAGCACCAGGAGAGGGACTATTCGTTGAGTTTTAGAAACCTTTCGTATTCACAGTGTGTCCGTTCTCTAGGATTCCCGTACATGTTATATCTGTAGTAATATTCCCTTCAACCTGGAGAGTTGGGACCCATGGAATGTGTGCCATGCATTATTCCTTTAAAGGGTCTGCATTTGCTCACCCAATCTCACCAATCCTCTCAGTCCCAAGTGTCCAGCCTTATGCCACATCCAGCTGTCATTGTAGATAGGGTCATTTCAGGTTTCATCAGAGACCCTGAAGGAATTGTAAAGAATTTCCCAGTTTTTTTGTTTTATTTTTGAAATTCCTTTTTATAGTGGGTTTGAGCTGATTCTCGCTGCCATATTTAACCCAGTCTAGACACACTTGATTCCCTTACGGAGACATATCAATACGTAGGTTTTAAGATTCTTACTAGTCAGATATATTCCTCTGCGGGAAATATGGGGTTTTGAGTCCCTTTCACTGAGGAAGGTGTAGGTCTTGTCTATTCCATAGTTGGTTTTTGGAACGGTACCTGTGCTTATATCAAACTCTGGTTTTATGCATCACCCCACCTCTCCTTCCCCCTTAAGCAGGCATAAGAGTGTTTTCTAAATGTGAGACACTGTTCTCTTTCCTAACTCAGTTCAAGTGTAGCCATGTTTACAGGATCTTCATAAGTGATATCTTATGATAAGTTTCTTTTTCTGTGTGACTTATTTCACTTAGAATCATCGTACCTGAATCCACCCATTTTGCTGCTACTGGTCTTATGACATTGATTTCATGGCTGAGGGATATTCCATCGTACGTAAGTACCACAATTTTTTGAACCATTTTTATGTTTCCTGGGATATTTAAGGTGTACCCAAGTGGAGGTCCTTGTAAGCAGTGCAGCCCTAAATTTTGGGGTGGCTGTGTCTTTTTGATTTTCAGTTTTCCCAAGGTATATTCCCTAGACTGGAAGTGCCCTTGGCTCTGTAGCTCTGTTGTTTACTTGTTTTAGGGAACACAATGCACTCCTCCAGAGAGGCAGTTGGCAATTTACATCCCGCCCATCAGCATAACAAGGCTCCCTGTTCTCCAGGGCCTGTCTTGCCTTTCTGGTTTTTACACATTTTGTGGATGTCCCTTTTGACCGGTGGGAAGTGATACTTCTTTGTAGTGCAGATTTGCATTGCCCGCTTGCTTGCTTGGCCAAAAAGGGCGTATGCGTTTTCTCCTGAATATATTCAGGAGAAAACGCATACGCCCTTTTTGGCCAAGTGCATCATTGTCGAAGTTGTGCCCCTCTTCCTGTGCTTTAAAGGCGATTCCAACGTACCTCTGGAAATCTGTTTCCTGCTATTCTGCCTCGCTTTCAAGTCCGCCTCGTTGCCTTCCCTCAACAGATTTTTGGACGATAGTTGTCCTTTATTACTCGGCCAGTTTGTGAATTGCTGTGCCCCTGAGCTCCATTTTTCAACTCGTTTTTGGTGAGCTGACCGCAAGTCCAAAATTTTGGTTCAGGATCTATACTGATTCCCGGTGGGTGGCTGAGACTTTGGTTAATTCTTCTTCCTGCCTGGAAATTACAGTGATATGTGCCCGTCCAAATGCCTAACAGCTACTCTCTCATTGGTTCTCCCTCTTCCCTTTCATCCTCTGCCAAAATGGCAACCTGTGCGAACCAGGAGGTTAAAGGGGCTGTCTCTCCAAGTTGGGAGGTTGATAATAAAGCAGATGGAAAGTCAAACCGGAGCACCAGGAGAGGGACTATTCGTTGAGTTTTAGAAACCTTTCGTATTCACAGTGTGTCCGTTCTCTAGGATTCCCGTACATGTTATATCTGTAGTAATATTCCCTTCAACCTGGAGAGTTGGGACCCATGGAATGTGTGCCATGCATTATTGCTTTAAAGGGTCTGCATTTGCTCACCCAATCTCACCAATCCTCTCAGTCCCAAGTGTCCAGCCTTATGCCACATCCAGCTGTCATTGTAGATAGGGTCATTTCAGGTTTCATCAGAGACCCTGAAGGAATTGTAAAGAATTTCCCAGTTTTTTTGTTTTATTTTTGAAATTCCTTTTTATAGTGGGTTTGAGCTGATTCTCGCTGCCATATTTATCCCAGTCTAGACACACTTGATTCCCTTACGGAGACATATCAATACATAGGTTTTAAGATTCTTACTAGTCAGATATATTCCTCTGCGGGAAATATGGGGTTTTGAGTCCCTTTCACTGAGGAAGGTGTAGGTCTTGTCTATTCCATAGTTGGTTTTTGGAACGGTACCTGTGCTTATATCAAACTCTGGTTTTATGCATCACCCCACCTCTCCTTCCCCCTTAAGCAGGCATAAGAGTGTTTTCTAAATGTGAGACACTGTTCTCTTTCCTAACTCAGTTCAAGTGTAGCCATGTTTACAGGATCTTCATAAGTGATATCTTATGATAAGTTTCTTTTTCTGTGTGACTTATTTCACTTAGAATCATCGTACCTGAATCCACCCATTTTGCTGCTACTGGTCTTATGACATTGATTTCATGGCTGAGGGATATTCCATCGTACGTAAGTACCACAATTTTTTGAACCATTTTTATATTTCCTGGGATATTTAAGGTGTACCCAAGTTGAGGTCCTTGTAAGCAGTGCAGCCCTAAATTTTGGGGTGGCTGTGTCTTTTTGATTTTCAGTTTTCCCAAGGTATATTCCCTAGACTGGAAGTGCCCTTGGCTCTGTAGCTCTGTTGTTTACTTGTTTTAGGGAACACAATGCACTCCTCCAGAGAGGCAGTTGGCAATTTACATCCCGCCCATCAGCATAACAAGGCTCCCTGTTCTCCAGGGCCTGTCTTGCCTTTCTGGTTTTTACACATTTTGTGGATGTCCCTTTTGACCGGTGGGAAGTGATACTTCTTTGTAGTGCAGATTTGCATTGCCCGCTTGCTTGCTTGGCCAAAAAGGGCGTATGCGTTTTCTCCTGAATATATTCAGGAGAAAACGCATACGCCCTTTTTGGCCAAGTGCATCATTGTCGAAGTTGTGCCCCTCTTCCTGTGCTTTAAAGGCGATTCCAACGTACCTCTGGAAATCTGTTTCCTGCTATTCTGCCTCGCTTTCAAGTCCGCCTCGTTGCCTTCCCTCAACAGATTTTTGGACGATAGTTGTCCTTTATAACTCGGCCAGTTTGTGAATTGCTGTGCCCCTCAGCTCCATTTTTCAACTCGTTTTTGGTGAGCTGACCGCAAGTCCAAAATTTTGGTTCAGGATCTATACTGATTCCCGGTGGGTGGCTGAGACTTTGGCTAATTCTTCTTCCTGCCGGGAAATTACAGTGATATGTGCCCGTCCAAATGCCTAACAGCTACTCTCTCATTGGTTCTCCCTCTTCCCTTTCATCCTCTGCCAAATTGGCAACCTGTGCGAACCAGGAGGTTAAAGGGGCTGTCTCTCCAAGTTGGGAGGTTGATAATAAAGCAGATGGAAAGTCAAACCGGAGCACCAGGAGAGGGACTATTCGTTGAGTTTTAGAAACCTTTCGTATTCACAGTGTGTCCGTTCTCTAGGATTCCCGTACATGTTATATCTGTAGTAATATTCCCTGCAACCTGGAGAGTTGGGACACATGGAATGTGTGCCATGCATTATTGCTTTAAAGGGTCTGCATTTGCTCACCCAATCTCACCAATCCTCTCAGTCCCAAGTGTCCAGCCTTATGCCACATCCAGCTGTCATTGTAGATAGGGTCATTTCAGGTTTCATCAGAGACCCTGAAGGAATTGTAAAGAATTTCCCAGTTTTTTTGTTTTATTTTTGAAATTCCTTTTTATAGTGGGTTTGAGCTGATTCTCGCTGCCATATTTATCCCAGTCTAGACACACTTGATTCCCTTACGGAGACATATCAATACATAGGTTTTAAGATTCTTACTAGTCAGATATATTCCTCTGCGGGAAATATGGGGTTTTGAGTCCCTTTCACTGAGGAAGGTGTAGGTCTTGTCTATTCCATAGTTGGTTTTTGGAACGGTACCTGTGCTTATATCAAACTCTGGTTTTATGCATCACCCCACCTCTCCTTCCCCCTTAAGCAGGCATAAGAGTGTTTTCTAAATGTGAGACACTGTTCTCTTTCCTAACTCAGTTCAAGTGTAGCCATGTTTACAGGATCTTCATAAGTGATATCTTATGATAAGTTTCTTTTTCTCTGTGACTTATTTCACTTAGAATCATCGTACCTGAATCCACCCATTTTGCTGCTACTGGTCTTATGACATTGATTTCATGGCTGAGGGATATTCCATCGTACGTAAGTACCACAATTTTTTGAACCATTTTTATATTTCCTGGGATATTTAAGGTGTACCCAAGTTGAGGTCCTTGTAAGCAGTGCAGCCCTAAATTTTGGGGTGGCTGTGTCTTTTTGATTTTCAGTTTTCCCAAGGTATATTCCCTAGACAGGAAGTGCCCTGGGCTCTGTAGCTCTGTTGTTTACTTGTTTTAGGGAACACAATGCACTCCTCCAGAGAGGCAGCTGGCAATTTACATCCCGCCCATCAGCATAACAAGGCTCCCTGTTCTCCATGGCCTGTCTTGCCTTTCTGGTTTTTACACATTTTGTGGATGTCCCTTTTGACCGGTGGGAAGTGATACTTCTTTGTAGTGCAGATTTGCATTGCCCGCTTGCTTGCTTGGCCAAAAAGGGCGTATGCGTTTTCTCCTGAATATATTCAGGAGAAAACGCATACGCCCTTTTTGGCCAAGTGCATCATTGTCGAAGTTGTGCCCCTCTTCCTGTGCTTTAAAGGCGATTCCAACGTACCTCTGGAAATCTGTTTCCTGCTATTCTGCCTCGCTTTCAAGTCCGCCTCGTTGCCTTCCCTCAACAGATTTTTGGACGATAGTTGTCCTTTATAACTCGGCCAGTTTGTGAATTGCTGTGCCCCTCAGCTCCATTTTTCAACTCGTTTTTGGTGAGCTGACCGCAAGTCCAAAATTTTGGTTCAGGATCTATACTGATTCCCGGTGGGTGGCTGAGACTTTGGCTATTTCTTCTTCCTGCCGGGAAATTACAGTGATATGTGCCCGTCCAAATGCCTAACAGCTACTCTCTCATTGGTTCTCCCTCTTCCCTTTCATCCTCTGCCAAAATGGCAACCTGTGCGAACCAGGAGGTTAAAGGGGCTGTCTCTCCAAGTTGGGAGGTTGATAATAAAGCAGATGGAAAGTCAAACCGGAGCACCAGGAGAGGGACTATTCGTTGAGTTTTAGAAACCTTTCGTATTCACAGTGTGTCCGTTCTCTAGGATTCCCGTACATGTTATATCTGTAGTAATATTCCCTTCAACCTGGAGAGTTGGGACCCATGGAATGTGTGCCATGCATTATTGCTTTAAAGGGTCTGCATTTGCTCACCCAATCTCACCAATCCTCTCAGTCCCAAGTGTCCAGCCTTATGCCACATCCAGCTGTCATTGTAGATAGGGTCATTTCAGGTTTCATCAGAGACCCTGAAGGAATTGTAAAGAATTTCCCAGTTTTTTTGTTTTATTTTTGAAATTCCTTTTTATAGTGGGTTTGAGCTGATTCTCGCTGCCATATTTATCCCAGTCTAGACACACTTGATTCCCTTACGGAGACATATCAATACATAGGTTTTAAGATTCTTACTAGTCAGATATATTCCTCTGCGGGAAATATGGGGTTTTGAGTCCCTTTCACTGAGGAAGGTGTAGGTCTTGTCTATTCCATAGTTGGTTTTTGGAACGGTACCTGTGCTTATATCAAACTCTGGTTTTATGCATCACCCCACCTCTCCTTCCCCCTTAAGCAGGCATAAGAGTGTTTTCTAAATGTGAGACACTGTTCTCTTTCCTAACTCAGTTCAAGTGTAGCCATGTTTACAGGATCTTCATAAGTGATATCTTATGATAAGTTTCTTTTTCTGTGTGACTTATTTCACTTAGAATCATCGTACCTGAATCCACCCATTTTGCTGCTACTGGTCTTATGACATTGATTTCATGGCTGAGGGATATTCCATCGTACGTAAGTACCACAATTTTTTGAACCATTTTTATATTTCCTGGGATATTTAAGGTGTACCCAAGTTGAGGTCCTTGTAAGCAGTGCAGCCCTAAATTTTGGGGTGGCTGTGTCTTTTTGATTTTCAGTTTTCCCAAGGTATATTCCCTAGACTGGAAGTGCCCTTGGCTCTGTAGCTCTGTTGTTTACTTGTTTTAGGGAACACAATGCACTCCTCCAGAGAGGCAGTTGGCAATTTACATCCCGCCCATCAGCATAACAAGGCTCCCTGTTCTCCAGGGCCTGTCTTGCCTTTCTGGTTTTTACACATTTTGTGGATGTCCCTTTTGACCGGTGGGAAGTGATACTTCTTTGTAGTGCAGATTTGCATTGCCCGCTTGCTTGCTTGGCCAAAAAGGGCGTATGCGTTTTCTCCTGAATATATTCAGGAGAAAACGCATACGCCCTTTTTGGCCAAGTGCATCATTGTCGAAGTTGTGCCCCTCTTCCTGTGCTTTAAAGGCGATTCCAACGTACCTCTGGAAATCTGTTTCCTGCTATTCTGCCTCGCTTTCAAGTCCGCCTCGTTGCCTTCCCTCAACAGATTTTTGGACGATAGTTGTCCTTTATAACTCGGCCAGTTTGTGAATTGCTGTGCCCCTCAGCTCCATTTTTCAACTCGTTTTTGGTGAGCTGACCGCAAGTCCAAAATTTTGGTTCAGGATCTATACTGATTCCCGGTGGGTGGCTGAGACTTTGGCTAATTCTTCTTCCTGCCGGGAAATTACAGTGATATGTGCCCGTCCAAATGCCTAACAGCTACTCTCTCATTGGTTCTCCCTCTTCCCTTTCATCCTCTGCCAAATTGGCAACCTGTGCGAACCAGGAGGTTAAAGGGGCTGTCTCTCCAAGTTGGGAGGTTGATAATAAAGCAGATGGAAAGTCAAACCGGAGCACCAGGAGAGGGACTATTCGTTGAGTTTTAGAAACCTTTCGTATTCACAGTGTGTCCGTTCTCTAGGATTCCCGTACATGTTATATCTGTAGTAATATTCCCTGCAACCTGGAGAGTTGGGACACATGGAATGTGTGCCATGCATTATTGCTTTAAAGGGTCTGCATTTGCTCACCCAATCTCACCAATCCTCTCAGTCCCAAGTGTCCAGCCTTATGCCACATCCAGCTGTCATTGTAGATAGGGTCATTTCAGGTTTCATCAGAGACCCTGAAGGAATTGTAAAGAATTTCCCAGTTTTTTTGTTTTATTTTTGAAATTCCTTTTTATAGTGGGTTTGAGCTGATTCTCGCTGCCATATTTATCCCAGTCTAGACACACTTGATTCCCTTACGGAGACATATCAATACATAGGTTTTAAG
Organism: Hyperoodon ampullatus; assembly: GCF_949752795.1. Lineage (NCBI taxonomy): Eukaryota > Metazoa > Chordata > Mammalia > Artiodactyla > Ziphiidae > Hyperoodon > Hyperoodon ampullatus. Next base: position 352,722 of record NW_027640739.1, on the reverse strand, counting down.
ATTCTTACTAGTCAGATATATTCCTCTGCGGGAAATATGGGGTTTTGAGTCCCTTTCACTGAGGAAGGTGTAGGTCTTGTCTATTCCATAGTTGGTTTTTGGAACGGTACCTGTGCTTATATCAAACTCTGGTTTTATGCATCACCCCACCTCTCCTTCCCCCTTAAGCAGGCATAAGAGTGTTTTCTAAATGTGAGACACTGTTCTCTTTCCTAACTCAGTTCAAGTGTAGCCATGTTTACAGGATCTTCATAAGTGATATCTTATGATAAGTTTCTTTTTCTCTGTGACTTATTTCACTTAGAATCATCGTACCTGAATCCACCCATTTTGCTGCTACTGGTCTTATGACATTGATTTCATGGCTGAGGGATATTCCATCGTACGTAAGTACCACAATTTTTTGAACCATTTTTATATTTCCTGGGATATTTAAGGTGTACCCAAGTTGAGGTCCTTGTAAGCAGTGCAGCCCTAAATTTTGGGGTGGCTGTGTCTTTTTGATTTTCAGTTTTCCCAAGGTATATTCCCTAGACAGGAAGTGCCCTGGGCTCTGTAGCTCTGTTGTTTACTTGTTTTAGGGAACACAATGCACTCCTCCAGAGAGGCAGCTGGCAATTTACATCCCGCCCATCAGCATAACAAGGCTCCCTGTTCTCCATGGCCTGTCTTGCCTTTCTGGTTTTTACACATTTTGTGGATGTCCCTTTTGACCGGTGGGAAGTGATACTTCTTTGTAGTGCAGATTTGCATTGCCCGCTTGCTTGCTTGGCCAAAAAGGGCGTATGCGTTTTCTCCTGAATATATTCAGGAGAAAACGCATACGCCCTTTTTGGCCAAGTGCATCATTGTCGAAGTTGTGCCCCTCTTCCTGTGCTTTAAAGGCGATTCCAATGTACCTCTGGAAATCTGTTTCCTGCTATTCTGCCTCGCTTTCAAGTCCGCCTCGTTGCCTTCCCTCAACAGATTTTTGGACGATAGTTGTCCTTTATAACTCGGCCAGTTTGTGAATTGCTGTGCCCCTCAGCTCCATTTTTCAACTCGTTTTTGGTGAGCTGACCGCAAGTCCAAAATTTTGGTTCAGGATCTATACTGATTCCCGGTGGGTGGCTGAGACTTTGGCTATTTCTTCTTCCTGCCGGGAAATTACAGTGATATGTGCCCGTCCAAATGCCTAACAGCTACTCTCTCATTGGTTCTCCCTCTTCCCTTTCATCCTCTGCCAAAATGGCAACCTGTGCGAACCAGGAGGTTAAAGGGGCTGTCTCTCCAAGTTGGGAGGTTGATAATAAAGCAGATGGAAAGTCAAACCGGAGCACCAGGAGAGGGACTATTCGTTGAGTTTTAGAAACCTTTCGTATTCACAGTGTGTCCGTTCTCTAGGATTCCCGTACATGTTATATCTGTAGTAATATTCCCTTCAACCTGGAGAGTTGGGACCCATGGAATGTGTGCCATGCATTATTGCTTTAAAGGGTCTGCATTTGCTCACCCAATCTCACCAATGCTCTCAGTCCCAAGTGTCCAGCCTTATGCCACATCCAGCTGTCATTGTAGATAGGGTCATTTCAGGTTTCATCAGAGACCCTGAAGGAATTGTAAAGAATTTCCCAGTTTTTTTGTTTTATTTTTGAAATTCCTTTTTATAGTGGGTTTGAGCTGATTCTCGCTGCCATATTTATCCCAGTCTAGACACACTTGATTCCCTTACGGAGACATATCAATACATAGGTTTTAAGATTCTTACTAGTCAGATATATTCCTCTGCGGGAAATATGGGGTTTTGAGTCCCTTTCACTGAGGAAGGTGTAGGTCTTGTCTATTCCATAGTTGGTTTTTGGAACGGTACCTGTGCTTATATCAAACTCTGGTTTTATGCATCACCCCACCTCTCCTTCCCCCTTAAGCAGGCATAAGAGTGTTTTCTAAATGTGAGACACTGTTCTCTTTCCTAACTCAGTTCAAGTGTAGCCATGTTTACAGGATCTTCATAAGTGATATCTTATGATAAGTTTCTTTTTCTGTGTGACTTATTTCACTTAGAATCATCGAACCTGAATCCACCCATTTTGCTGCTACTGGTCTTATGACATTGATTTCATGGCTGAGGGATATTCCATCGTACGTAAGTACCACAATTTTTTGAACCATTTTTATATTTCCTGGGATATTTAAGGTGTACCCAAGTTGAGGTCCTTGTAAGCAGTGCAGCCCTAAATTTTGGGGTGGCTGTGTCTTTTTGATTTTCAGTTTTCCCAAGGTATATTCCCTAGACTGGAAGTGCCCTTGGCTCTGTAGCTCTGTTGTTTACTTGTTTTAGGGAACACAATGCACTCCTCCAGAGAGGCAGTTGGCAATTTACATCCCGCCCATCAGCATAACAAGGCTCCCTGTTCTCCAGGGCCTGTCTTGCCTTTCTGGTTTTTACACATTTTGTGGATGTCCCTTTTGACCGGTGGGAAGTGATACTTCTTTGTAGTGCAGATTTGCATTGCCCGCTTGCTTGCTTGGCCAAAAAGGGCGTATGCGTTTTCTCCTGAATATATTCAGGAGAAAACGCATACGCCCTTTTTGGCCAAGTGCATCATTGTCGAAGTTGTGCCCCTCTTCCTGTGCTTTAAAGGCGATTCCAACGTACCTCTGGAAATCTGTTTCCTGCTATTCTGCCTCGCTTTCAAGTCTGCCTCATTGCCTTCCCTCAATAGATTTTTGGACGATAGTTGTCCTTTATTACTCGGCCAGTTTGTGAATTGCTGTGCCCCTGAGCTCCATTTTTCAACTCGTTTTTGGTGAGCTGACCGCAAGTCCAAAATTTTGGTTCAGGATCTATACTGATTCCCGGTGGGTGGCTGAGACTTTGGTTAATTCTTCTTCCTGCCGGGAAATTACAGTGATATGTGCCCGTCCAAATGCCTAACAGCTACTCTCTCATTGGTTCTCCCTCTTCCCTTTCATCCTCTGCCAAATTGGCAACCTGTGCAAACCAGGAGGTTAAAGGGGCTGTCTCTCCAAGTTGGGAGGTTGATAATAAAGCAGATGGAAAGTCAAACCGGAGCACCAGGAGAGGGACTATTCGTTGAGTTTTAGAAACCTTTCGTATTCACAGTGTGTCCATTCTCCAGGATTCCCGAACATGTTATATCTGTAGTAATATTCCCTTCAACCTGGAGAGTTGGGACCCATGGAATGTGTGCCATGCATTATTGCTTTAAAGGGTCTGCATTTGCTCACCCAATCTCACCAATCCTCTCAGTCCCAAGTGTCCAGCCTTATGCCACATCCAGCTGTCATTGTAGATAGGGTCATTTCAGGTTTCATCAGAGACCCTGAAGGAATTGTAAAGAATTTCCCAGTTTTTTTGTTTTATTTTTGAAATTCCTTTTTATAGTGGGTTTGAGCTGATTCTCGCTGCCATATTTATCCCAGTCTAGACACACTTGATTCCCTTACGGAGACATATCAATACATAGGTTTTAAGATTCTTACTAGTCAGATATATTCCTCTGCGGGAAATATGGGGTTTTGAGTCCCTTTCACTGAGGAAGGTGTAGGTCTTGTCTATTCCATAGTTGGTTTTTGGAACGGTACCTGTGCTTATATCAAACTCTGGTTTTATGCATCACCCCACCTCTCCTTCCCCCTTAAGCAGGCATAAGAGTGTTTTCTAAATGTGAGACACTGTTCTCTTTCCTAACTCAGTTCAAGTGTAGCCATGTTTACAGGATCTTCATAAGTGATATCTTATGATAAGTTTCTTTTTCTGTGTGACTTATTTCACTTAGAATCATCGTACCTGAATCCACCCATTTTGCTGCTACTGGTCTTATGACATTGATTTCATGGCTGAGGGATATTCCATCGTACGTAAGTACCACAATTTTTTGAACCATTTTTATATTTCCTGGGATATTTAAGGTGTACCCAAGTTGAGGTCCTTGTAAGCAGTGCAGCCCTAAATTTTGGGGTGGCTGTGTCTTTTTGATTTTCAGTTTTCCCAAGGTATATTCCCTAGACTGGAAGTGCCCTTGGCTCTGTAGCTCTGTTGTTTACTTGTTTTAGGGAACACAATGCACTCCTCCAGAGAGGCAGTTGGCAATTTACATCCCGCCCATCAGCATAACAAGGCTCCCTGTTCTCCAGGGCCTGTCTTGCCTTTCTGGTTTTTACACATTTTGTGGATGTCCCTTTTGACCGGTGGGAAGTGATACTTCTTTGTAGTGCAGATTTGCATTGCCCGCTTGCTTGCTTGGCCAAAAAGGGCGTATGCGTTTTCTCCTGAATATATTCAGGAGAAAACGCATACGCCCTTTTTGGCCAAGTGCATCATTGTCGAAGTTGTGCCCCTCTTCCTGTGCTTTAAAGGCGATTCCAACGTACCTCTGGAAATCTGTTTCCTGCTATTCTGCCTCGCTTTCAAGTCCGCCTCGTTGCCTTCCCTCAACAGATTTTTGGACGATAGTTGTCCTTTATAACTCGGCCAGTTTGTGAATTGCTGTGCCCCTGAGCTCCATTTTTCAACTCGTTTTTGGTGAGCTGACCGCAAGTCCAAAATTTTGGTTCAGGATCTATACTGATTCCCGGTGGGTGGCTGAGACTTTGGCTATTTCTTCTTCCTGCCGGGAAATTACAGTGATATGTGCCCGTCCAAATGCCTAACAGCTACTCTCTCATTGGTTCTCCCTCTTCCCTTTCATCCTCTGCCAAAATGGCAACCTGTGCGAACCAGGAGGTTAAAGGGGCTGTCTCTCCAAGTTGGGAGGTTGATAATAAAGCAGATGGAAAGTCAAACCGGAGCACCAGGAGAGGGACTATTCGTTGAGTTTTAGAAACCTTTCGTATTCACAGTGTGTCCGTTCTCTAGGATTCCCGTACATGTTATATCTGTAGTAATATTCCCTTCAACCTGGAGAGTTGGGACCCATGGAATGTGTGCCATGCATTATTGCTTTAAAGGGTCTGCATTTGCTCACCCAATCTCACCAATCCTCTCAGTCCCAAGTGTCCAGCCTTATGCCACATCCAGCTGTCATTGTAGATAGGGTCATTTCAGGTTTCATCAGAGACCCTGAAGGAATTGTAAAGAATTTCCCAGTTTTTTTGTTTTATTTTTGAAATTCCTTTTTATAGTGGGTTTGAGCTGATTCTCGCTGCCATATTTATCCCAGTCTAGACACACTTGATTCCCTTACGGAGACATATCAATACATAGGTTTTAAGATTCTTACTAGTCAGATATATTCCTCTGCGGGAAATATGGGGTTTTGAGTCCCTTTCACTGAGGAAGGTGTAGGTCTTGTCTATTCCATAGTTGGTTTTTGGAACGGTACCTGTGCTTATATCAAACTCTGGTTTTATGCATCACCCCACCTCTCCTTCCCCCTTAAGCAGGCATAAGAGTGTTTTCTAAATGTGAGACACTGTTCTCTTTCCTAACTCAGTTCAAGTGTAGCCATGTTTACAGGATCTTCATAAGTGATATCTTATGATAAGTTTCTTTTTCTGTGTGACTTATTTCACTTAGAATCATCGTACCTGAATCCACCCATTTTGCTGCTACTGGTCTTATGACATTGATTTCATGGCTGAGGGATATTCCATCGTACGTAAGTACCACAATTTTTTGAACCATTTTTATATTTCCTGGGATATTTAAGGTGTACCCAAGTTGAGGTCCTTGTAAGCAGTGCAGCCCTAAATTTTGGGGTGGCTGTGTCTTTTTGATTTTCAGTTTTCCCAAGGTATATTCCCTAGACTGGAAGTGCCCTTGGCTCTGTAGCTCTGTTGTTTACTTGTTTTAGGGAACACAATGCACTCCTCCAGAGAGGCAGTTGGCAATTTACATCCCGCCCATCAGCATAACAAGGCTCCCTGTTCTCCAGGGCCTGTCTTGCCTTTCTGGTTTTTACACATTTTGTGGATGTCCCTTTTGACCGGTGGGAAGTGATACTTCTTTGTAGTGCAGATTTGCATTGCCCGCTTGCTTGCTTGGCCAAAAAGGGCGTATGCGTTTTCTCCTGAATATATTCAGGAGAAAACGCATACGCCCTTTTTGGCCAAGTGCATCATTGTCGAAGTTGTGCCCCTCTTCCTGTGCTTTAAAGGCGATTCCAACGTACCTCTGGAAATCTGTTTCCTGCTATTCTGCCTCGCTTTCAAGTCCGCCTCGTTGCCTTCCCTCAACAGATTTTTGGACGATAGTTGTCCTTTATTACTCGGCCAGTTTGTGAATTGCTGTGCCCCTGAGCTCCATTTTTCAACTCGTTTTTGGTGAGCTGACCGCAAGTCCAAAATTTTGGTTCAGGATCTATACTGATTCCCGGTGGGTGGCTGAGACTTTGGTTAATTCTTCTTCCTGCCGGGAAATTACAGTGATATGTGCCCGTCCAAATGCCTAACAGCTACTCTCTCATTGGTTCTCCCTCTTCCCTTTCATCCTCTGCCAAATTGGCAACCTGTGCGAACCAGGAGGTTAAAGGGGCTGTCTCTCCAAGTTGGGAGGTTGATAATAAAGCAGATGGAAAGTCAAACCGGAGCACCAGGAGAGGGACTATTTGTTGAGTTTTAGAAACCTTTCGTATTCACAGTGTGTCCATTCTCTAGGATTCCCGTACATGTTATATCTGTAGTAATATTCCCTTCAACCTGGAGAGTTGGGACCCATGGAATGTGTGCCATGCATTATTGCTTTAAAGGGTCTGCATTTGCTCACCCAATCTCACCAATCCTCTCAGTCCCAAGTGTCCAGCCTTATGCCACATCCAGCTGTCATTGTAGATAGGGTCATTTCAGGTTTCATCAGAGACCCTGAAGGAATTGTAAAGAATTTCCCAGTTTTTTTGTTTTATTTTTGAAATTCCTTTTTATAGTGGGTTTGAGCTGATTCTCGCTGCCATATTTATCCCAGTCTAGACACACTTGATTCCCTTACGGACACATATCAATACATAGGTTTTAAGATTCTTACTAGTCAGATATATTCCTCTGCGGGAAATATGGGGTTTTGAGTCCCTTTCACTGAGGAAGGTGTAGGTCTTGTCTATTCCATAGTTGGTTTTTGGAACGGTACCTGTGCTTATATCAAACTCTGGTTTTATGCATCACCCCACCTCTCCTTCCCCCTTAAGCAGGCATAAGAGTGTTTTCTAAATGTGAGACACTGTTCTCTTTCCTAACTTAGTTCAAGTGTAGCCATGTTTACAGGATCTTCATAAGTGATATCTTATGATAAGTTTCTTTTTCTGTGTGACTTATTTCACTTAGAATCATCGTACCTGAATCCACCCATTTTGCTGCTACTGGTCTTATGACATTGATTTCATGGCTGAGGGATATTCCATCGTACGTAAGTACCACAATTTTTTGAACCATTTTTATATTTCCTGGGATATTTAAGGTGTACCCAAGTTGAGGTCCTTGTAAGCAGTGCAGCCCTAAATTTTGGGGTGGCTGTGTCTTTTTGATTTTCAGTTTTCCCAAGGTATATTCCCTAGACTGGAAGTGCCCTTGGCTCTGTAGCTCTGTTGTTTACTTGTTTTAGGGAACACAATGCACTCCTCCAGAGAGGCAGTTGGCAATTTACATCCCGCCCATCAGCATAACAAGGCTCCCTGTTCTCCAGGGCCTGTCTTGCCTTTCTGGTTTTTACACATTTTGTGGATGTCCCTTTTGACCGGTGGGAAGTGATACTTCTTTGTAGTGCAGATTTGCATTGCCCGCTTGCTTGCTTGGCCAAAAAGGGCGTATGCGTTTTCTCCTGAATATATTCAGGAGAAAACGCATACGCCCTTTTTGGCCAAGTGCATCATTGTCGAAGTTGTGCCCCTCTTCCTGTGCTTTAAAGGCGATTCCAACGTACCTCTGGAAATCTGTTTCCTGCTATTCTGCCTCGCTTTCAAGTCCGCCTCGTTGCCTTCCCTCAACAGATTTTTGGACGATAGTTGTCCTTTATTACTCGGCCAGTTTGTGAATTGCTGTGCCCCTGAGCTCCATTTTTCAACTCGTTTTTGGTGAGCTGACCGCAAGTCCAAAATTTTGGTTCAGGATCTATACTGATTCCCGGTGGGTGGCTGAGACTTTGGTTAATTCTTCTTCCTGCCGGGAAATTACAGTGATATGTGCCCGTCCAAATGCCTAACAGCTACTCTCTCATTGGTTCTCCCTCTTCCCTTTCATCCTCTGCCAAAATGGCAACCTGTGCGAACCAGGAGGTTAAAGGGGCTGTCTCTCCAAGTTGGGAGGTTGATAATAAAGCAGATGGAAAGTCAAACCGGAGCACCAGGAGAGGGACTATTTGTTGAGTTTTAGAAACCTTTCGTATTCACAGTGTGTCCGTTCTCTAGGATTCCCGTACATGTTATATCTGTAGTAATATTCCCTTCAACCTGGAGAGTTGGGACCCATGGAATGTGTGCCATGCATTATTGCTTTAAAGGGTCTGCATTTGCTCACCCAATCTCACCAATCCTCTCAGTCCCAAGTGTCCAGCCTTATGCCACATCCAGCTGTCATTGTAGATAGGGTCATTTCAGGTTTCATCAGAGACCCTGAAGGAATTGTAAAGAATTTCCCAGTTTTTTTGTTTTATTTTTGAAATTCCTTTTTATAGTGGGTTTGAGCTGATTCTCGCTGCCATATTTATCCCAGTCTAGACACACTTGATTCCCTTACGGACACATATCAATACATAGGTTTTAAGATTCTTACTAGTCAGATATATTCCTCTGCGGGAAATATGGGGTTTTGAGTCCCTTTCACTGAGGAAGGTGTAGGTCTTGTCTATTCCATAGTTGGTTTTTGGAACGGTACCTGTGCTTATATCAAACTCTGGTTTTATGCATCACCCCACCTCTCCTTCCCCCTTAAGCAGGCATAAGAGTGTTTTCTAAATGTGAGACACTGTTCTCTTTCCTAACTCAGTTCAAGTGTAGCCATGTTTACAGGATCTTCATAAGTGATATCTTATGATAAGTTTCTTTTTCTGTGTGACTTATTTCACTTAGAATCATCGTACCTGAATCCACCCATTTTGCTGCTACTGGTCTTATGACATTGATTTCATGGCTGAGGGATATTCCATCGTACGTAAGTACCACAATTTTTTGAACCATTTTTATATTTCCTGGGATATTTAAGGTGTACCCAAGTTGAGGTCCTTGTAAGCAGTGCAGCCCTAAATTTTGGGGTGGCTGTGTCTTTTTGATTTTCAGTTTTCCCAAGGTATATTCCCTAGACTGGAAGTGCCCTTGGCTCTGTAGCTCTGTTGTTTACTTGTTTTAGGGAACACAATGCACTCCTCCAGAGAGGCAGTTGGCAATTTACATCCCGCCCATCAGCATAACAAGGCTCCCTGTTCTCCAGGGCCTGTCTTGCCTTTCTGGTTTTTACACATTTTGTGGATGTCCCTTTTGACCGGTGGGAAGTGATACTTCTTTGTAGTGCAGATTTGCATTGCCCGCTTGCTTGCTTGGCCCAAAAGGGCGTATGCGTTTTCTCCTGAATATATTCAGGAGAAAACGCATACGCCCTTTTTGGCCAAGTGCATCATTGTCGAAGTTGTGCCCCTCTTCCTGTGCTTTAAAGGCGATTCCAACGTACCTCTGGAAATCTGTTTCCTGCTATTCTGCCTCGCTTTCAAGTCCGCCTCGTTGCCTTCCCTCAACAGATTTTTGGACGATAGTTGTTCTTTATTACTCGGCCAGTTTGTGAATTGCTGTGCCCCTGAGCTCCATTTTTCAACTCGTTTTTGGTGAGCTGACCGCAAGTCCAAAATTTTGGTTCAGGATCTATACTGATTCCCGGTGGGTGGCTGAGACTTTGGTTAATTCTTCTTCCTGCCAGGAAATTACAGTGATATGTGCCCGTCCAAATGCCTAACAGCTACTCTCTCATTGGTTCTCCCTCTTCCCTTTCATCCTCTGCCAAATTGGCAACCTGTGCGAACCAGGAGGTTAAAGGGGCTGTCTCTCCAAGTTGGGAGGTTGATAATAAAGCAGATGGAAAGTCAAACCGGAGCACCAGGAGAGGGACTATTCGTTGAGTTTTAGAAACCTTTCGTATTCACAGTGTGTCCGTTCTCTAGGATTCCCGTACATGTTATATCTGTAGTAATATTCCCTTCAACCTGGAGAGTTGGGACCCATGGAATGTGTGCCATGCATTATTGCTTTAAAGGGTCTGCATTTGCTCACCCAATCTCACCAATCCTCTCAGTCCCAAGTGTCCAGCCTTATGCCACATCCAGCTGTCATTGTAGATAGGGTCATTTCAGGTTTCATCAGAGACCCTGAAGGAATTGTAAAGAATTTCCCAGTTTTTTTGTTTTATTTTTGAAATTCCTTTTTATAGTGGGTTTGAGCTGATTCTCGCTGCCATATTTATCCCAGTCTAGACACACTTGATTCCCTTACGGAGACATATCAATACATAGGTTTTAAGATTCTTACTAGTCAGATATATTCCTCTGCGGGAAATATGGGGTTTTGAGTCCCTTTCACTGAGGAAGGTGTAGGTCTTGTCTATTCCATAGTTGGTTTTTGGAACGGTACCTGTGCTTATATCAAACTCTGGTTTTATGCATCACCCCACCTCTCCTTCCCCCTTAAGCAGGCATAAGAGTGTTTTCTAAATGTGAGACACTGTTCTCTTTCCTAACTCAGTTCAAGTGTAGCCATGTTTACAGGATCTTCATAAGTGATATCTTATGATAAGTTTCTTTTTCTGTGTGACTTATTTCACTTAGAATCATCGTACCTGAATCCACCCATTTTGCTGCTACTGGTCTTATGACATTGATTTCATGGCTGAGGGATATTCCATCGTACGTAAGTACCACAATTTTTTGAACCATTTTTATATTTCCTGGGATATTTAAGGTGTACCCAAGTTGAGGTCCTTGTAAGCAGTGCAGCCCTAAATTTTGGGGTGGCTGTGTCTTTTTGATTTTCAGTTTTCCCAAGGTATATTCCCTAGACTGGAAGTGCCCTTGGCTCTGTAGCTCTGTTGTTTACTTGTTTTAGGGAACACAATGCACTCCTCCAGAGAGGCAGTTGGCAATTTACATCCCGCCCATCAGCATAACAAGGCTCCCTGTTCTCCAGGGCCTGTCTTGCCTTTCTGGTTTTTACACATTTTGTGGATGTCCCTTTTGACCGGTGGGAAGTGATACTTCTTTGTAGTGCAGATTTGCATTGCCCGCTTGCTTGCTTGGCCAAAAAGGGCGTATGCGTTTTCTCCTGAATATATTCAGGAGAAAACGCATACGCCCTTTTTGGCCAAGTGCATCATTGTCGAAGTTGTGCCCCTCTTCCTGTGCTTTAATGGCGATTCCAACGTACCTCTTGAAATCTGTTTCCTGCTATTCTGCCTCGCTTTCAAGTCCGCCTCGTTGCCTTCCCTCAACAGATTTTTGGACGATAGTTGTCCTTTATTACTCGGCCAGTTTGTGAATTGCTGTGCCCCTGAGATCCATTTTTCAACTCGTTTTTGGTGAGCTGACCGCAAGTCCAAAATTTTGGTTCAGGATCTATAATGATTCCCGGTGGGTGGCTGAGACTTTGGTTAATTCTTCTTCCTGCCGGGAAATTACAGTGATATGTGTCCGTCCAAATGCCTAACAGCTACTCTCTCATTGGTTCTCCCTCTTCCCTTTCATCCTCTGCCAAATTGGCAACCTGTGCGAACCAGGAGGTTAAAGGGGCTGTCTCTCCAAGTTGGGAGGTTGATAATAAAGCAGATGGAAAGTCAAACCGGAGCACCAGGAGAGGGACTATTCGTTGAGTTTTAGAAACCTTTCGTATTCACAGTGTGTCCGTTCTCTAGGTTTCCCGTACATGTTATATCTGTAGTAATATTCCCTTCAACCTGGAGAGTTGGGACCCATGGAATGTGTGCCATGCATTATTGCTTTAAAGGGTCTGCATTTGCTCACCCAATCTCACCAATCCTCTCAGTCCCAAGTGTCCAGCCTTATGCCACATCCAGCTGTCATTGTAGATAGGGTCATTTCAGGTTTCATCAGAGACCCTGAAGGAATTGTAAAGAATTTCCCAGTTTTTTTGTTTTATTTTTGAAATTCCTTTTTATAGTGGGTTTGAGCTGATTCTCGCTGCCATATTTATCCCAGTCTAGACACACTTGATTCCCTTACGGACACATATCAATACATAGGTTTTAAGATTCTTACTAGTCAGATATATTCCTCTGCGGGAAATATGGGGTTTTGAGTCCCTTTCACTGAGGAAGGTGTAGGTCTTGTCTATTCCATAGTTGGTTTTTGGAACGGTACCTGTGCTTATATCAAACTCTGGTTTTATGCATCACCCCACCTCTCCTTCCCCCTTAAGCAGGCATAAGAGTGTTTTCTAAATGTGAGACACTGTTCTCTTTCCTAACTCAGTTCAAGTGTAGCCATGTTTACAGGATCTTCATAAGTGATATCTTATGATAAGTTTCTTTTTCTGTGTGACTTATTTCACTTAGAATCATCGTACCTGAATCCACCCATTTTGCTGCTACTGGTCTTATGACATTGATTTCATGGCTGAGGGATATTCCATCGTACGTAAGTACCACAATTTTTTGAACCATTTTTATATTTCCTGGGATATTTAAGGTGTACCCAAGTTGAGGTCCTTGTAAGCAGTGCAGCCCTAAATTTTGGGGTGGCTGTGTCTTATTGATTTTCAGTTTTTCCCAGGTATATTCCCTAGACTGGAAGTGCCCTTGGCTCTGTAGCTCTGTTGTTTATTTGTTTTAGGGAACACAATGCACTCCTCCAGAGAGGCAGTTGGCAATTTACATCCCGCCCATCAGCATAACAAGGCACCCTGTTCTCCAGGGCCTGTCTTGCCTTTCTGGTTTTTACACATTTTGTGGATGTCCCTTTTGACCGGTGGGAAGTGATACTTCTTTGTAGTGCAGATTTGCATTGCCCACTTGCTTGCTTGGCCAAAAAGGGCATATGCGTTTTCTCCTGATTATATTCAGGAGAAAACGCATACGCCCTTTTTGGCCAAGTGCATCATTGTCGAAGTTGTGCCCCTCTTCCTGTGCTTTAATGGCGATTCCAACGTACCTCTTGAAATCTGTTTCCTGCTATTCTGCCTCGCTTTCAAGTCCGCCTCGTTGCCTTCCCTCAACAGATTTTTGGACGATAGTTGTCCTTTATTACTCGGCCAGTTTGTGAATTGCTGTGCCCCTGAGCTCCATTTTTCAACTCGTTTTAGGTGAGCTGACTGCAAGTCCAAAATTTTGGTTCTGGATCTATACTGATTCCCGGTGGGTGGCTGAGACTTTGGTTAATTCTTCTTCCTGCCGGGAAATTACAGTGATATGTGCCCGTCCAAATGCCTAACAGCTACTCTCTCATTGGTTCTCCCTCTTCCCTTTCATCCTCTGCCAAATTGGCAACCTGTGCGAACCAGGAGGTTAAAGGGGCTGTCTCTCCAAGTTGGGAGGTTGATAATAAAGCAGATGGAAAGTCAAACCGGAGCACCAGGAGAGGGACTATTCGTTGAGTTTTAGAAACCTTTCGTATTCACAGTGTGTCCGTTCTCTAGGATTCCCGTACATGTTATATCTGTAGTAATATTCCCTTCAACCTGGAGAGTTGGGACCCATGGAATGTGTGCCATGCATTATTGCTTTAAAGGGTCTGCATTTGCTCACCCAATCTCACCAATCCTCTCAGTCCCAAGTGTCCAGCCTTATGCCACATCCAGCTGTCATTGTAGATAGGGTCATTTCAGGTTTCATCAGAGACCCTGAAGGAATTGTAAAGAATTTCCCAGTTTTTTTGTTTTATTTTTGAAATTCCTTTTTATAGTGGGTTTGAGCTGATTCTCGCTGCCATATTTATCCCAGTCTAGACACACTTGATTCCCTTACGGAGACATATCAATACATAGGTTTTAAGATTCTTACTAGTCAGATATATTCCTCTGCGGGAAATATGGGGTTTTGAGTCCCTTTCACTGAGGAAGGTGTAGGTCTTGTCTATTCCATAGTTGGTTTTTGGAACGGTACCTGTGCTTATATCAAACTCTGGTTTTATGCATCACCCCACCTCTCCTTCCCCCTTAAGCAGGCATAAGAGTGTTTTCTAAATGTGAGACACTGTTCTCTTTCCTAACTCAGTTCAAGTGTAGCCATGTTTACAGGATCTTCATAAGTGATATCTTATGATAAGTTTCTTTTTCTGTGTGACTTATTTCACTTAGAATCATCGTACCTGAATCCACCCATTTTGCTGCTACTGGTCTTATGACATTGATTTCATGGCTGAGGGATATTCCATCGTACGTAAGTACCACAATTTTTTGAACCATTTTTATATTTCCTGGGATATTTAAGGTGTACCCAAGTTGAGGTCCTTGTAAGCAGTGCAGCCCTAAATTTTGGGGTGGCTGTGTCTTTTTGATTTTCAGTTTTCCCAAGGTATATTCCCTAGACTGGAAGTGCCCTTGGCTCTGTAGCTCTGTTGTTTACTTGTTTTAGGGAACACAATGCACTCCTCCAGAGAGGCAGTTGGCAATTTACATCCCGCCCATCAGCATAACAAGGCTCCCTGTTCTCCAGGGCCTGTCTTGCCTTTCTGGTTTTTACACATTTTGTGGATGTCCCTTTTGACCGGTGGGAAGTGATACTTCTTTGTAGTGCAGATTTGCATTGCCCGCTTGCTTGCTTGGCCAAAAAGGGCGTATGCGTTTTCTCCTGAATATATTCAGGAGAAAACGCATACGCCCTTTTTGGCCAAGTGCATCATTGTCGAAGTTGTGCCCCTCTTCCTGTGCTTTAATGGCGATTCCAACGTACCTCTTGAACTCTGTTTCCTGCTATTCTGCCTCGCTTTCAAGTCCGCCTCGTTGCCTTCCCTCAACAGATTTTTGGACGATAGTTGTCCTTTATTACTTGGCCAGTTTGTGAATTGCTCTGCCCCTGAGATCCATTTTTCAACTCGTTTTTGGTGAGCTGACCGCAAGTCCAAAATTTTGGTTCAGGATCTATAATGATTCCCGGTGGGTGGCTGAGACTTTGGTTAATTCTTCTTCCTGCCGGGAAATTACAGTGATATGTGCCCGTCCAAATGCCTAACAGCTACTCTCTCATTGGTTCTCCCTCTTCCCTTTCATCCTCTGCCAAATTGGCAACCTGTGCGAACCAGGAGGTTAAAGGGGCTGTCTCTCCAAGTTGGGAGGTTGATAATAAAGCAGATGGAAAGTCAAACCGGAGCACCAGGAAGGGACTATTCGTTGAGTTTTAGAAACCTTTCGTATTCACAGTGTGTCCGTTCTCTAGGATTCCCGTACATGTTATATCTGTAGTAATATTCCCTTCAACCTGGAGAGTTGGGACCCATGGAATGTGTGCCATGCATTATTGCTTTAAAGGGTCTGCATTTGCTCACCCAATCTCACCAATCCTCTCAGTCCCAAGTGTCCAGCCTTATGCCACATCCAGCTGTCATTGTAGATAGGGTCATTTCAGGTTTCATCAGAGACCCTGAAGGAATTGTAAAGAATTTCCCAGTTTTTTTGTTTTATTTTTGAAATTCCTTTTTATAGTGGGTTTGAGCTGATTCTCGCTGCCATATTTATCCCAGTCTAGACACACTTGATTCCCTTACGGAGACATATCAATACATAGGTTTTAAGATTCTTACTAGTCAGATATATTCCTCTGCGGGAAATATGGGGTTTTGAGTCCCTTTCACTGAGGAAGGTGTAGGTCTTGTCTATTCCATAGTTGGTTTTTGGAACGGTACCTGTGCTTATATCAAACTCTGGTTTTATGCATCACCCCACCTCTCCTTCCCCCTTAAGCAGGCATAAGAGTGTTTTCTAAATGTGAGACACTGTTCTCTTTCCTAACTCAGTTCAAGTGTAGCCATGTTTACAGGATCTTCATAAGTGATATCTTATGATAAGTTTCTTTTTCTGTGTGACTTATTTCACTTAGAATCATCGTACCTGAATCCACCCATTTTGCTGCTACTGGTCTTATGACATTGATTTCATGGCTGAGGGATATTCCATCGTACGTAAGTACCACAATTTTTTGAACCATTTTTATATTTCCTGGGATATTTAAGGTGTACCCAAGTTGAGGTCCTTGTAAGCAGTGCAGCCCTAAATTTTGGGGTGGCTGTGTCTTTTTGATTTTCAGTTTTCCCAAGGTATATTCCCTAGACTGGAAGTGCCCTTGGCTCTGTAGCACTGTTGTTTACTTGTTTTAGGGAACAAAATGCACTCCTCCAGAGAGGCAGTTGGCAATTTACATCCCGCCCATCAGCATAACAAGGCTCCCTGTTCTCCAGGGCCTGTCTTGCCTTTCTGGTTTTTACACATTTTGTGGATGTCCCTTTTGACCGGTGGGAAGTGATACTTCTTTGTAGTGCAGATTTGCATTGCCCGCTTGCTTGCTTGGCCAAAAAGGGCGTATGCGTTTTCTCCTGAATATATTCAGGAGAAAACGCATACGCCCTTTTTGGCCAAGTGCATCATTGTCGAAGTTGTGCCCCTCTTCCTGTGCTTTAAAGGCGATTCCAACGTACCTCTGGAAATCTGTTTCCTGCTATTCTGCCTCGCTTTCAAGTCCGCCTCGTTGCCTTCCCTCAACAGATTTTTGGACGATAGTTGTCCTTTATTACTCGGCCAGTTTGTGAATTGCTGTGCCCCTGAGCTCCATTTTTCAACTCGTTTTTGGTGAGCTGACCGCAAGTCCAAAATTTTGGTTCAGGATCTATACTGATTCCCGGTGGGTGGCTGAGACTTTGGTTAATTCTTCTTCCTGCCGGGAAATTACAGTGATATGTGCCCGTCCAAATGCCTAACAGCTACTCTCTCATTGGTTCTCCCTCTTCCCTTTCATCCTCTGCCAAATTGGCAACCTGTGCGAACCAGGAGGTTAAAGGGGCTGTCTCTCCAAGTTGGGAGGTTGATAATAAAGCAGATGGAAAGTCAAACCGGAGCACCAGGAGAGGGACTATTCGTTGAGTTTTAGAAACCTTTCGTATTCACAGTGTGTCCGTTCTCTAGGTTTCCCGTACATGTTATATCTGTAGTAATATTCCCTTCAACCTGGAGAGTTGGGACCCATGGAATGTGTGCCATGCATTATTGCTTTAAAGGGTCTGCATTTGCTCACCCAATCTCACCAATCCTCTCAGTCCCAAGTGTCCAGCCTTATGCCACATCCAGCTGTCATTGTAGATAGGGTCATTTCAGGTTTCATCAGAGACCCTGAAGGAATTGTAAAGAATTTCCCAGTTTTTTTGTTTTATTTTTGAAATTCCTTTTTATAGTGGGTTTGAGCTGATTCTCGCTGCCATATTTATCCCAGTCTAGACACACTTGATTCCCTTACGGAGACATATCAATACATAGGTTTTAAGATTCTTACTAGTCAGATATATTCCTCTGCGGGAAATATGGGGTTTTGAGTCCCTTTCACTGAGGAAGGTGTAGGTCTTGTCTATTCCATAGTTGGTTTTTGGAACGGTACCTGTGCTTATATCAAACTCTGGTTTTATGCATCACCCCACCTCTCCTTCCCCCTTAAGCAGGCATAAGAGTGTTTTCTAAATGTGAGACACTGTTCTCTTTCCTAACTCAGTTCAAGTGTAGCCATGTTTACAGGATCTTCATAAGTGATATCTTATGATAAGTTTCTTTTTCTGTGTGACTTATTTCACTTAGAATCATCGTACCTGAATCCACCCATTTTGCTGCTACTGGTCTTATGACATTGATTTCATGGCTGAGGGATATTCCATCGTACGTAAGTACCACAATTTTTTGAACCATTTTTATATTTCCTGGGATATTTAAGGTGTACCCAAGTTGAGGTCCTTGTAAGCAGTGCAGCCCTAAATTTTGGGGTGGCTGTGTCTTATTGATTTTCAGTTTTTCCCAGGTATATTCCCTAGACTGGAAGTGCCCTTGGCTCTGTAGCTCTGTTGTTTATTTGTTTTAGGGAACACAATGCACTCCTCCAGAGAGGCAGTTGGCAATTTACATCCCGCCCATCAGCATAACAAGGCACCCTGTTCTCCAGGGCCTGTCTTGCCTTTCTGGTTTTTACACATTTTGTGGATGTCCCTTTTGACCGGTGGGAAGTGATACTTCTTTGTAGTGCAGATTTGCATTGCCCGCTTGCTTGCTTGGCCAAAAAGGGCGTATGCGTTTTCTCCTAAATATATTCAGGAGAAAACGCATACGCCCTTTTTGGCCAAGTGCATCATTGTCGAAGTTGTGCCCCTCTTCCTGTGCTTTAATGGCGATTCCAACGTACCTCTTGAAATCTGTTTCCTGCTATTCTGCCTCGCTTTCAAGTCCGCCTCGTTGCCTTCCCTCAACAGATTTTTGGACGATAGTTGTCCTTTATTACTCGGCCAGTTTGTGAATTGCTGTGCCCCTGAGCTCCACTTTTCAACTCGTTTTTGGTGAGCTGACCGCAAGTCCAAAATTTTGGTTCAGGATCTATAATGATTCCCAGTGGGTGGCTGAGACTTTGGTTAATTCTTCTTCCTGCCGGGAAATTACAGTGATATGTGCCCGTCCAAATGCCTAACAGCTACTCTCTCATTGGTTCTCCCTCTTCCCTTTCATCCTCTGCCAAATTGGCAACCTGTGCGAACCAGGAGGTTAAAGGGGCTGTCTCTCCAAGTTGGGAGGTTGATAATAAAGCAGATGGAAAGTCAAACCGGAGCACCAGGAGAGGGACTATTCGTTGAGTTTTAGAAACCTTTCGTATTCACAGTGTGTCCGTTCTCTAGGATTCCCGTACATGTTATATCTGTAGTAATATTCCCTTCAACCTGGAGAGTTGGGACCCATGGAATGTGTGCCATGCATTATTGCTTTAAAGGGTCTGCATTTGCTCACCCAATCTCACCAATCCTCTCAGTCCCAAGTGTCCAGCCTTATGCCACATCCAGCTGTCATTGTAGATAGGGTCATTTCAGGTTTCATCAGAGACCCTGAAGGAATTGTAAAGAATTTCCCAGTTTTTTTGTTTTATTTTTGAAATTCCTTTTTATAGTGGGTTTGAGCTGATTCTCGCTGCCATATTTATCCCAGTCTAGACACACTTGATTCCCTTACGGACACATATCAATACATAGGTTTTAAGATTCTTACTAGTCAGATATATTCCTCTGCGGGAAATATGGGGTTTTGAGTCCCTTTCACTGAGGAAGGTGTAGGTCTTGTCTATTCCATAGTTGGTTTTTGGAACGGTACCTGTGCTTATATCAAACTCTGGTTTTATGCATCACCCCACCTCTCCTTCCCCCTTAAGCAGGCATAAGAGTGTTTTCTAAATGTGAGACACTGTTCTCTTTCCTAACTCAGTTCAAGTGTAGCCATGTTTACAGGATCTTCATAAGTGATATCCTATGATAAGTTTCTTTTTCTGTGTGACTTATTTCACTTAGAATCATCGTACCTGAATCCACCCATTTTGCTGCTACTGGTCTTATGACATTGATTTCATGGCTGAGGGATATTCCATCGTACGTAAGTACCACAATTTTTTGAACCATTTTTATATTTCCTGGGATATTTAAGGTGTACCCAAGTTGAGGTCCTTGTAAGCAGTGCAGCCCTAAATTTTGGGGTGGCTGTGTCTTTTTGATTTTCAGTTTTCCCAAGGTATATTCCCTAGACTGGAAGTGCCCTTGGCTCTGTAGCTCTGTTGTTTACTTGTTTTAGGGAACACAATGCACTCCTCCAGAGAGGCAGTTGGCAATTTACATCCCGCCCATCAGCACAACAAGGCTCCCTGTTCTCCAGGGCCTGTCTTGCCTTTCTGGTTTTTACACATTTTGTGGATGTCCCTTTTGACCGGTGGGAAGTGATACTTCTTTGTAGTGCAGATTTGCATTGCCCGCTTGCTTGCTTGGCCAAAAAGGGCGTATGCGTTTTCTCCTGAATATATTCAGGAGAAAACGCATACGCCCTTTTTGGCCAAGTGCATCATTGTCGAAGTTGTGCCCCTCTTCCTGTGCTTTAAAGGCGATTCCAACGTACCTCTGGAAATCTGTTTCCTGCTATTCTGCCTCGCTTTCAAGTCCGCCTCGTTGCCTTCCCTCAACAGATTTTTGGACGATAGTTGTCCTTTATTACTCGGCCAGTTTGTGAATTGCTGTGCCCCTGAGCTCCATTATTCAACTCGTTTTTGGTGAGCTGACCGCAAGTCCAAAATTTTGGTTCAGGATCTATACTGATTCCCGGTGGGTGGCTGAGACTTTGGTTAATTCTTCTTCCTGCCGGGAAATTACAGTGATATGTGCCCGTCCAAATGCCTAACAGCTACTCTCTCATTGGTTCTCCCTCTTCCCTTTCATCCTCTGCCAAAATGGCAACCTGTGCGAACCAGGAGGTTAAAGGGGCTGTCTCTCCAAGTTGGGAGGTTGATAATAAAGCAGATGGAAAGTCAAACCGGAGCACCAGGAGAGGGACTATTTGTTGAGTTTTAGAAACCTTTCGTATTCACAGTGTGTCCGTTCTCTAAGATTCCCGTACATGTTATATCTGTAGTAATATTCCCTTCAACCTGGAGAGTTGGGACCCATGGAATGTGTGCCATGCATTATTGCTTTAAAGGGTCTGCAT
This sequence comes from Hyperoodon ampullatus, assembly GCF_949752795.1. NCBI lineage: Eukaryota > Metazoa > Chordata > Mammalia > Artiodactyla > Ziphiidae > Hyperoodon > Hyperoodon ampullatus. Next base: position 332,110 of record NW_027640739.1, on the reverse strand, counting down.
TTGCTCACCCAATCTCACCAATCCTCTCAGTCCCAAGTGTCCAGCCTTATGCCACATCCAGCTGTCATTGTAGATAGGGTCATTTCAGGTTTCATCAGAGACCCTGAAGGAATTGTAAAGAATTTCCCAGTTTTTTTGTTTTATTTTTGAAATTCCTTTTTATAGTGGGTTTGAGCTGATTCTCGCTGCCATATTTATCCCAGTCTAGACACACTTGATTCCCTTACGGAGACATATCAATACATAGGTTTTAAGATTCTTACTAGTCAGATATATTCCTCTGCGGGAAATATGGGGTTTTGAGTCCCTTTCACTGAGGAAGGTGTAGGTCTTGTCTATTCCATAGTTGGTTTTTGGAACGGTACCTGTGCTTATATCAAACTCTGGTTTTATGCATCACCCCACCTCTCCTTCCCCCTTAAGCAGGCATAAGAGTGTTTTCTAAATGTGAGACACTGTTCTCTTTCCTAACTCAGTTCAAGTGTAGCCATGTTTACAGGATCTTCATAAGTGATATCTTATGATAAGTTTCTTTTTCTGTGTGACTTATTTCACTTAGAATCATCGTACCTGAATCCACCCATTTTGCTGCTACTGGTCTTATGACATTGATTTCATGGCTGAGGGATATTCCATCGTACGTAAGTACCACAATTTTTTGAACCATTTTTATATTTCCTGGGATATTTAAGGTGTACCCAAGTTGAGGTCCTTGTAAGCAGTGCAGCCCTAAATTTTGGGGTGGCTGTGTCTTTTTGATTTTCAGTTTTCCCAAGGTATATTCCCTAGACTGGAAGTGCCCTTGGCTCTGTAGCACTGTTGTTTACTTGTTTTAGGGAACACAATGCACTCCTCCAGAGAGGCAGTTGGCAATTTACATCCCGCCCATCAGCATAACAAGGCTCCCTGTTCTCCAGGGCCTGTCTTGCCTTTCTGGTTTTTACACATTTTGTGGATGTCCCTTTTGACCGGTGGGAAGTGATACTTCTTTGTAGTGCAGATTTGCATTGCCCGCTTGCTTGCTTGGCCAAAAAGGGCGTATGCGTTTTCTCCTGAATATATTCAGGAGAAAACGCATACGCCCTTTTTGGCCAAGTGCATCATTGTCGAAGTTGTGCCCCTCTTCCTGTGCTTTAAAGGCGATTCCAACGTACCTCTTGAAATCTGTTTCCTGCTATTCTGCCTCGCTTTCAAGTCCGCCTCGTTGCCTTCCCTCAACAGATTTTTGGACGATAGTTGTCCTTTATTACTCGGCCAGTTTGTGAATTGCTGTGCCCCTGAGCTCCATTTTTCAACTCGTTTTTGGTGAGCTGACCGCAAGTCCAAAATTTTGGTTCAGGATCTATACTGATTCCCGGTGGGTGGCTGAGACTTTGGTTAACTCTTCTTCCTGCCGGCAAATTACAGTGATATGTGCCCGTCCAAATGCCTAACAGCTACTCTCTCATTGGTTCTCCCTCTTCCCTTTCATCCTCTGCCAAATTGGCAACCTGTGCGAACCAGGAGGTTAAAGGGGCTGTCTCTCCAAGTTGGGAGGTTGATAATAAAGCAGATGGAAAGTCAAACCGGAGCACCAGGAGAGGGACTATTCGTTGAGTTTTAGAAACCTTTCGTATTCACAGTGTGTCCGTTCTCTAGGTTTCCCGTACATGTTATATCTGTAGTAATATTCCCTTCAACCTGGAGAGTTGGGACCCATGGAATGTGTGCCATGCATTATTGCTTTAAAGGGTCTGCATTTGCTCACCCAATCTCACCAATCCTCTCAGTCCCAAGTGTCCAGCCTTATGCCACATCCAGCTGTCATTGTAGATAGGGTCATTTCAGGTTTCATCAGAGACCCTGAAGGAATTGTAAAGAATTTCCCAGTTTTTTTGTTTTATTTTTGAAATTCCTTTTTATAGTGGGTTTGAGCTGATTCTCGCTGCCATATTTATCCCAGTCTAGACACACTTGATTCCCTTACGGACACATATCAATACATAGGTTTTAAGATTCTTACTAGTCAGATATATTCCTCTGCGGGAAATATGGGGTTTTGAGTCCCTTTCACTGAGGAAGGTGTAGGTCTTGTCTATTCCATAGTTGGTTTTTGGAACGGTACCTGTGCTTATATCAAACTCTGGTTTTATGCATCACCCCACCTCTCCTTCCCCCTTAAGCAGGCATAAGAGTGTTTTCTAAATGTGAGACACTGTTCTCTTTCCTAACTCAGTTCAAGTGTAGCCATGTTTACAGGATCTTCATAAGTGATATCTTATGATAAGTTTCTTTTTCTGTGTGACTTATTTCACTTAGAATCATCGTACCTGAATCCACCCATTTTGCTGCTACTGGTCTTATGACATTGATTTCATGGCTGAGGGATATTCCATCGTACGTAAGTACCACAATTTTTTGAACCATTTTTATATTTCCTGGGATATTTAAGGTGTACCCAAGTTGAGGTCCTTGTAAGCAGTGCAGCCCTAAATTTTGGGGTGGCTGTGTCTTTTTGATTTTCAGTTTTCCCAAGGTATATTCCCTAGACTGGAAGTGCCCTTGGCTCTGTAGCTCTGTTGTTTACTTGTTTTAGGGAACACAATGCACTCCTCCAGAGAGGCAGTTGGCAATTTACATCCCGCCCATCAGCATAACAAGGCTCCCTGTTCTCCAGGGCCTGTCTTGCCTTTCTGGTTTTTACACATTTTGTGGATGTCCCTTTTGACCGGTGGGAAGTGATACTTCTTTGTAGTGCAGATTTGCATTGCCCGCTTGCTTGCTTGGCCAAAAAGGGCGTATGCGTTTTCTCCTGAATATATTCAGGAGAAAACGCATACGCCCTTTTTGGCCAAGTGCATCATTGTCGAAGTTGTGCCCCTCTTCCTGTGCTTTAATGGCGATTCCAACGTACCTCTTGAAATCTGTTTCCTGCTATTCTGCCTCGCTTTCAAGTCCGCCTCGTTGCCTTCCCTCAACAGATTTTTGGACGATAGTTGTCCTTTATTACTTGGCCAGTTTGTGAATTGCTCTGCCCCTGAGATCCATTTTTCAACTCGTTTTTGGTGAGCTGACCGCAAGTCCAAAATTTTGGTTCAGGATCTATAATGATTCCCGGTGGGTGGCTGAGACTTTGGTTAATTCTTCTTCCTGCCGGGAAATTACAGTGATATGTGTCCGTCCAAATGCCTAACAGCTACTCTCTCATTGGTTCTCCCTCTTCCCTTTCATCCTCTGCCAAATTGGCAACCTGTGCGAACCAGGAGGTTAAAGGGGCTGTCTCTCCAAGTTGGGAGGTTGATAATAAAGCAGATGGAAAGTCAAACCGGAGCACCAGGAGAGGGACTATTCGTTGAGTTTTAGAAACCTTTCGTATTCACAGTGTGTCCGTTCTCTAGGATTCCCGTACATGTTATATCTGTAGTAATATTCCCTTCAACCTGGAGAGTTGGGACCCATGGAATGTGTGCCATGCATTATTGCTTTAAAGGGTCTGCATTTGCTCACCCAATCTCACCAATCCTCTCAGTCCCAAGTGTCCAGCCTTATGCCACATCCAGCTGTCATTGTAGATAGGGTCATTTCAGGTTTCATCAGAGACCCTGAAGGAATTGTAAAGAATTTCCCAGTTTTTTTGTTTTATTTTTGAAATTCCTTTTTATAGTGGGTTTGAGCTGATTCTCGCTGCCATATTTATCCCAGTCTAGACACACTTGATTCCCTTACGGACACATATCAATACATAGGTTTTAAGATTCTTACTAGTCAGATATATTCCTCTGCGGGAAATATGGGGTTTTGAGTCCCTTTCACTGAGGAAGGTGTAGGTCTTGTCTATTCCATAGTTGGTTTTTGGAACGGTACCTGTGCTTATATCAAACTCTGGTTTTATGCATCACCCCACCTCTCCTTCCCCCTTAAGCAGGCATAAGAGTGTTTTCTAAATGTGAGACACTGTTCTCTTTCCTAACTCAGTTCAAGTGTAGCCATGTTTACAGGATCTTCATAAGTGATATCTTATGATAAGTTTCTTTTTCTGTGTGACTTATTTCACTTAGAATCATCGTACCTGAATCCACCCATTTTGCTGCTACTGGTCTTATGACATTGATTTCATGGCTGAGGGATATTCCATCGTACGTAAGTACCACAATTTTTTGAACCATTTTTATATTTCCTGGGATATTTAAGGTGTACCCAAGTTGAGGTCCTTGTAAGCAGTGCAGCCCTAAATTTTGGGGTGGCTGTGTCTTTTTGATTTTCAGTTTTCCCAAGGTATATTCCCTAGACTGGAAGTGCCCTTGGCTCTGTAGCACTGTTGTTTACTTGTTTTAGGGAACAAAATGCACTCCTCCAGAGAGGCAGTTGGCAATTTACATCCCGCCCATCAGCATAACAAGGCTCCCTGTTCTCCAGGGCCTGTCTTGCCTTTCTGGTTTTTACACATTTTGTGTATGTCCCTTTTGACCGGTGGGAAGTGATACTTCTTTGTAGTGCAGATTTGCATTGCCCGCTTGCTTGCTTGGCCAAAAAGGGCGTATGCGTTTTCTCCTGAATATATTCAGGAGAAAACGCATACGCCCTTTTTGGCCAAGTGCATCATTGTCGAAGTTGTGCCCCTCTTCCTGTGCTTTAAAGGCGATTCCAACGTACCTCTTGAAATCTGTTTCCTGCTATTCTGCCACGCTTTCAAGTCCGCCTCGTTGCCTTCCCTCAACAGGTTTTTGGACGATAGTTGTCCTTTATTACTTGGCCAGTTTGTGAATTGCTGTGCCCCTGAGCTCCATTTTTCAACTCGTTTTTGGTGAGCTGACCGCAAGTCCAAAATTTTGGTTCAGGATCTATACTGATTCCCGGTGGGTGGCTGAGACTTTGGTTAATTCTTCTTCCTGCTGGGAAATTACAGTGATATGTGCCCGTCCAAATGCCTAACAGCTACTCTCTCATTGGTTCTCCCTCTTCCCTTTCATCCTCTGCCAAATTGGCAACCTGTGCGAACCAGGAGGTTAAAGGGGCTGTCTCTCCAAGTTGGGAGGTTGATAATAAAGCAGATGGAAAATCAAACCGGAGCACCAGGAGAGGGACTATTCGTTGAGTTTTAGAAACCTTTCGTATTCACAGTGTGTCCGTTCTCTAGGATTCCCGTACATGTTATATCTGTAGTAATATTCCCTTCAACCTGGAGAGTTGGGACCCATGGAATGTGTGCCATGCATTATTGCTTTAAAGGGTCTGCATTTGCTCACCCAATCTCACCAATCCTCTCAGTCCCAAGTGTCCAGCCTTATGCCACATCCAGCTGTCATTGTAGATAGGGTCATTTCAGGTTTCATCAGAGACCCTGAAGGAATTGTAAAGAATTTCCCAGTTTTTTTGTTTTATATTTGAAATTCCTTTTTATAGTGGGTTTGAGCTGATTCTCGCTGCCATATTTATCCCAGTCTAGACACACTTGATTCCCTTACGGAGACATATCAATACGTAGCTTTTAAGATTCTTACTAGTCAGATATATTCCTCTGCGGGAAATATGGGGTTTTGAGTCCCTTTCACTGAGGAAGGTGTAGGTCTTGTCTATTCCATAGTTGGTTTTTGGAACGGTACCTGTGCTTATATCAAACTCTGGTTTTATGCATCACCTCACCTCTCCTTCCCCCTTAAGCAGGCATAAGAGTGTTTTCTAAATGTGAGACCCTGTTCTCTTTCCTAACTCAGTTCAAGTGTAGCCATGTTTACAGGATCTTCATAAGTGATATCTTATGATAAGTTTCTTTTTCTGTGTGACTTATTTCACTTAGAATCATCGTACCTGAATCCACCCATTTTGCTGCTACTGGTCTTATGACATTGATTTCATGGCTGAGGGATATTCCATCGTACGTAAGTACCACAATTTTTTGAACCATTTTTATATTTCCTGGGATATTTAAGGTGTACCCAAGTTGAGGTCCTTGTAAGCAGTGCAGCCCTAAATTTTGGGGTGGCTGTGTCTTTTTGATTTTCAGTTTTCCCAAGGTATATTCCCTAGACTGGAAGTGCCCTTGGCTCTGTAGCTCTGTTGTTTTCTTGTTTTAGGGAACACAATGCACTCCTCCAAAGAGGCAGTTGGCAATTTACATCCCGCCCATCAGCATAACAAGGCTCCCTGTTCTCCAGGGCCTGTCTTGCCTTTCTGGTTTTTACACATTTTGTGGATGTCCCTTTTGACCGGTGGGAAGTGATACTTCTTTGTAGTGCAGATTTGCATTGCCCGCTTGCTTGCTTGGCCAAAAAGGGCGTATGCGTTTTCTCCTGAATATATTCAGGAGAAAACGCATACTCCCTTTTTGGCCAAGTGCATCATTGTCGAAGTTGTGCCCCTCTTCCTGTGCTTTAAAGGCGATTCCAACGTACCTCTTGAAATCTGTTTCCTGCTATTCTGCCACGCTTTCAAGTCCACCTCGTTGCCTTCCCTCAACAGATTTTTGGACGATAGTTGTCCTTTATTACTCGGCCAGTTTGTGAATTGCTGTGCCCCTGAGCTCCATTTTTCAACTCGTTTTTGGTGAGCTGACCGCAAGTCCAAAATTTTGGTTCAGGATCTATACTGATTCCCGGTGGGTGGCTGAGACTTTGGTTAATTCTTCTTCCTGCCGGGAAATTACAGTGATATGTGCCCGTCCAAATGCCTAACAGCTACTCTCTCATTGGTTCTCCCTCTTCCCTTTCATCCTCTGCCAAATTGGCAACCTGTGCGAACCAGGAGGTTAAAGGGGCTGTCTCTCCAAGTTGGGAGGTTGATAATAAAGCAGATGGAAAGTCAAACCAGAGCACCAGGAGAGGGACTATTCGTTGAGTTTTAGAAACCTTTCGTATTCACAGTGTGTCCGTTCTCTAGGATTCCCGTACATGTTATATCTGTAGTAATATTCCCTTCAACCTGGAGAGTTGGGACCCATGGAATGTGTGCCATGCATTATTGCTTTAAAGGGTCTGCATTTGCTCACCCAGTCTCACCAATCCTCTCAGTCCCAAGTGTCCAGCCTTATGCCACATCCAGCTGTCATTGTAGATAGGGTCATTTCAGGTTTCATCAGAGACCCTGAAGGAATTGTAAAGAATTTCCCAGTTTTTTTTGTTTTGTTTTTGAAATTCCTTTTTATAGTGGGTTTGAGCTGCTTCTCGCTGCCATGTTTATGCCAGTCTAGACACACTTGATTCCCTTACGGAGACATATCAATACATAGGTTTTAAGATTCTTACTAGTCAGATATATTCCTCTGCGGGAAATATGGGGTTTTGAGTCCCTTTCACTGAGGAAGGTGTAGGTCTTGTCTATTCCATAGTTGGTTTTTGGAACGGTACCAGTGCTTATATCAAACTCTGGTTTTATGCATCACCCCACCTCTCCTTCCACCTTAAGCAGGCATAAGAGTGTTTTCTAAATGTGAGACACTGTTCTCTTTCCTAACTCAGTTCAAGTGTAGCCATGTTTACAGGATCTTCATAAGTGATAACTTATGATAAGTTTCTTTTTCTGTGTGACTTATTTCACTTAGAATCATCTTACATGAATCCACCCATTTTGCTGCTACTGGTCTTATGACATTGATTTCATGGCTGAGGGATATTCCATCGTACGTAAGTACCACAATTTTTTGAACCAATTTTATATTTCCTGGGATATTTAAGGTTTACCCAAGTTGAGGTCATTGTAAGCAGTGCAGCCCTAAATTTTGGGGTGGCTCTGTCTTATTGATTTTCAGTTTTTCCCAGGTATATTCCCTAGACTGGAAGTGCCCTTGGCTCTGTAGCTCTGTTGTTTACTTGTTTTAGGGAACACAGTGCACTCCTCCAGAGAGGCAGTTGGCAATTTACATCCCGCCCATCAGCATAACAAGGCTCCCTGTTCTCCAGGGCCTGTCTTGCCTTTCTGGTTTTTACACATTTTGTGGATGTCCCTTTTGACCGGTGGGAAGTGATACTTCTTTGTAGTGCAGATTTGCATTGCCCGCTTGCTTGCTTGGCCAAAAAGGGCGTATGCGTTTTCTCCTGAATATATTCAGGAGAAAACGCATACGCCCTTTTTGGCCAAGTGCATCATTGTCAAAGTTGTGCCCCTCTTCCTGTGCTTTAAAGGCGATTCCAACGTACCTCTTGAAATCTGTTTCCTGCTATTCTGCCACGCTTTCAAGTCCGCCTCGTTGCCTTCCCTCAACAGATTTTTGGACGATAGTTGTCCTTTATTACTTGGCCAGTTTGTGAATTGCTGTGCCCCTGAGCTCCATTTTTCAACTCGTTTTTCGTGAGGTGACCGCAAGTACAAAATTTTGGTTCAGGATATATACTGATTCCCGGTGGGTGGCTGAGACTTTGGTTAATTCTTCTTCCTGCTGGGAAATTACAGTGATATGTGCCCGTCCAAATGCCTAACAGCTACTCTCTCATTGGTTCTCCCTCTTCCCTTTCATCCTCTGCCAAATTGGCAACCTGTGCGAACCAGGAGGTTAAAGGGGCTGTCTCTCCAAGTTGGGAGGTTGATAATAAAGCAGATGGAAAATCAAACTGGAGCACCAGGAAAGGGACTATTCGTTGAGTTTTAGAAACCTTTCGTATTCACAGTGTGTCCGTTCTCTAGGATTCCCGTACATGTTATATCTGTAGTAATATTCCCTTCAACCTGGAGAGTTGGGACCCATGGAATGTGTGCCATGCATTATTGCTTTAAAGGGTCTGCATTTGCTCACCCAATCTCACCAATCCTCTCAGTCCCAAGTGTCCAGCCTTATGCCACATCCAGCTGTCATTGTAGATAGGGTCATTTCAGGTTTCATCAGAGACCCTGAAGGAATTGTAAAGAATTTCCCAGTTTTTTTGTTTTATTTTTGAAATTCCTTTTTATAGTGGGTTTGAGCTGATTCTCGCTGCCATATTTATCCCAGTCTAGACACACTTGATTCCCTTACGGAGACATATCAATACATAGGTTTTAAGATTCTTACTAGTCAGATATATTCCTCTGCGGGAAATATGGGGTTTTGAGTCCCTTTCACTGAGGAAGGTGTAGGTCTTGTCTATTCCATAGTTGGTTTTTGGAACGGTACCTGTGCTTATATCAAACTCTGGTTTTATGCATCACCCCACCTCTCCTTCCCCCTTAAGCAGGCATAAGAGTGTTTTCTAAATGTGAGACACTGTTCTCTTTCCTAACTCAGTTCAAGTGTAGCCATGTTTACAGGATCTTCATAAGTGATATCTTATGATAAGTTTCTTTTTCTGTGTGACTTATTTCACTTAGAATCTTCGTACCTGAATCCACCCATTTTGCTGCTACTGGTCTTATGACATTGATTTCATGGCTGAGGGATATTCCATCGTACGTAAGTACCACAATTTTTTGAACCATTTTTATATTTCCTGGGATATTTAAGGTGTACCCAAGTGGAGGTCCTTGTAAGCAGTGCAGCCCTAAATTTTGGGGTGGCTGTGTCTTTTTGATTTTCAGTTTTCCCAAGGTATATTCCCTAGACTGGAAGTGCCCTTGGCTCTGTAGCTCTGTTGTTTACTTGTTTTAGGGAACACAATGCACTCCTCCAGAGAGGCAGTTGGCAATTTACATCCCGCCCATCAGCATAACAAGGCTCCCTGTTCTCCAGGGCCTGTCTTGCCTTTCTGGTTTTTACACATTTTGTGGATGTCCCTTTTGACCGGTGGGAAGTGATACTTCTTTGTAGTGCAGATTTGCATTGCCCGATTGCTTGCTTGGCCAAAAAGGGCGTATGCGTTTTCTCCTGAATATATTCAGGAGAAAACGCATACGCCCTTTTTGGCCAAGTGCATCATTGTCGAAGTTGTGCCCCTCTTCCTGTGCTTTAAAGGCGATTCCAACGTACCTCTTGAAATCTGTTTCCTGCTATTCTGCCTCGCTTTCAAGTCCGCCTCGTTGCCTTCCCTCAACAGATTTTTGGACGATAGTTGTCCTTTATTACTCGGCCAGTTTGTGAATTGCTGTGCCCCTGAGCTCCATTTTTCAACTCGTTTTTGGTGAGCTGACCGCAAGTCCAAAATTTTGGTTCAGGATCTATACTGATTCCCGGTGGGTGGCTGAGACTTTGGTTAATTCTTCTTCCTGCCGGGAAATTACAGTGATATGTGCCCGTCCAAATGCCTAACAGCTACTCTCTCATTGGTTCTCCCTCTTCCCTTTCATCCTCTGCCAAATTGGCAACCTGTGCGAACCAGGAGGTTAAAGGGGCTGTCTCTCCAAGTTGGGAGGTTGATAATAAAGCAGATGGAAAGTCAAACCAGAGCACCAGGAGAGGGACTATTCGTTGAGTTTTAGAAACCTTTCTTATTCACAGTGTGTCCGTTCTCTAGGATTCCCGTACATGTTATATCTGTAGTAATATTCCCTTCAACCTGGAGAGTTGGGACCCATGGAATGTGTGCCATGCATTATTGCTTTAAAGGGTCTGCATTTGCTCACCCAATCTCACCAATCCTCTCAGTCCCAAGTGTCCAGCCTTATGCCACATCCAGCTGTCATTGTAGATAGGGTCATTTCAGGTTTCATCAGAGACCCTGAAGGAATTGTAAAGAATTTCCCAGTTTTTTTGTTTTATTTTTGAAATTCCTTTTTATAGTGGGTTTGAGCTGATTCTCGCTGCCATATTTATCCCAGTCTAGACACACTTGATTCCCTTACGGAGATATATCAATACATAGCTTTTAAGATTCTTACTAGTCAGATATATTCCTCTGCGGGAAATATGGGGTTTTGAGTCCCTTTCACTGAGGAAGGTGTAGGTCTTGTCTATTCCATAGTTGGTTTTTGGAACGGTACCTGTGCTTATATCAAACTCTGGTTTTATGCATCACCTCACCTCTCCTTCACCCTTAAGCAGGCATAAGAGTGTTTTCTAAATGTGAGACACTGTTCTCTTTCCTAACTCAGTTCAAGTGTAGCCATGTTTACAGGATCTTCATAAGTGATATCTTATGATAAGTTTCTTTTTCTGTGTGACTTATTTCACTTAGAATCATCGTACCTGAATCCACCCATTTTGCTGCTACTGGTCTTATGACATTGATTTCATGGCTGAGGGATATTCCATCGTACGTAAGTACCACAATTTTTTGAACCATTTTTATATTTCCTGGGATATTTAAGGTGTACCCAAGTGGAGGTCCTTGTAAGCAGTGCAGCCCTAAATTTTGGGGTGGCTGTGTCTTTTTGATTTTCAGTTTTCCCAAGGTATATTCCCTAGACTGGAAGTGCCCTTGGCTCTGTAGCTCTGTTGTTTACTTGTTTTAGGGAACACAATGCACTCCTCCAGAGAGGCAGTTGGCAATTTACATCCCGCCCATCAGCAAAACAAGGCTCCCTGTTCTCCAGGGCCTGTCTTGCCTTTCTGGTTTTTACACATTTTGTGGATGTCCCTTTTGACCGGTGGGAAGTGATACTACTTTGTAGTGCAGATTTGCATTGCCCGCTTGCTTGCTTGGCCAAAAAGGGCGTATGCGTTTTCTCCTGAATATATTCAGGAGAAAACGCATACTCCCTTTTTGGCCAAGTGCATCATTGTCGAAGTTGTGCCCCTCTTCCTGTGCTTTAAAGGCGATTCCAACGTACCTCTTGAAATCTGTTTCCTGCTATTCTGCCACGCTTTCAAGTCCGCCTCATTGCCTTCCCTCAACAGGTTTTTGGACGATAGTTGTCCTTTATTACTTGGCCAGTTTGTGAATTGCTGTGCCCCTGAGCTCCATTTTTCAACTCGTTTTTGGTGAGCTGACCGCAAGTCCAAAATTTTGGTTCAGGATCTATACTGATTCCCGGTGGGTGGCTGAGACTTTGGTTAATTCTTCTTCCTGCTGGGAAATTACAGTGATATGTGCCCGTCCAAATGCCTAACAGCTACTCTCTCATTGGTTCTCCCTCTTCCCTTTCATCCTCTGCCAAATTGGCAACCTGTGCGAACCAGGAGGTTAAAGGGGCTGTCTCTCCAAGTTGGGAGGTTGATATTAAAGCAGATGGAAAATCAAACCGGAGCACCAGGAGAGGGACTATTCGTTGAGTTTTAGAAACCTTTCGTATTCACAGTGTGTCCATTCTCTAGGATTCCCGTACATGTTATATCTGTAGTAATATTCCCTTCAACCTGGAGAGTTGGGACCCATGGAATGTGTGCCATGCATTATTGCTTTAAAGGGTCTGCATTTGCTCACCCAATCTCACCAATCCTCTCAGTCTCAAGTGTCCAGCCTTATGCCACATCCAGCTGTCATTGTAGATAGGGTCATTTCAGGTTTCATCAGAGACCCTGAAGGAATTGTAAAGAATTTCCCAGTTTTTTTGTTTTATTTTTGAAATTCCTTTTTATAGTGGGTTTGAGCTGATTCTCGCTGCCATATTTATCCCAGTCTAGACACACTTGATTCCCTTACGGAGACATATCAATACATAGGTTTTAAGATTCTTACTAGTCAGATATATTCCTCTCCGGGAAATATTGGGTTTTGAGTCCCTTTCACTGAGGAAGGTGTAGGTCTTGTCTATTCCATAGTTGGTTTTTGGAACGGTACCTGTGCTTATATCAAACTCTGGTTTTATGCATCACCCCACCTCTCCTTCCCCCTTAAGCAGGCATAAGAGTGTTTTCTAAATGTGAGACACTGTTCTCTTTCCTAACTCAGTTCAAGTGTAGCCATGTTTACAGGATCTTCATAAGTGATATCTTATGATAAGTTTCTTTTTCTGTGTGACTTATTTCACTTACAATCATCGTACCTGAATCCACCCATTCTGCTGCTACTGGTCTTATGACATTGATTTCATGGCTGAGGGATATTCCATCGTACGTAAGTACCACAATTTTTTGAACCATTTTTATATTTCCTGGGATATTTAAGGTGTACACAAGTGGAGGTCCTTGTAAGCAGTGCAGCCCTAAATTTTGGGGTGGCTGTGTCTTTTTGATTTTCAGTTTTCCCAAGGTATATTCCCTAGACTGGAAGTGCCCTTGGCTCTGTAGCTCTGTTGTTTACTTGTTTTAGGGAACAAAATGCACTCCTCCAGAGAGGCAGTTGTCAATTTACATCCCGCCCATCAGCATAACAAGGCTCCCTGTTCTCCAGGGCCTGTCTTGCCTTTCTGGTTTTTACACATTTTGTGGATGTCCCTTTTGACCGGTGGGAAGTGATACTTCTTTGTAGTGCAGATTTGCATTGCCCGATTGCGTGCTTGGCCAAAAAGGGCGTATGCGTTTTCTCCTGAATATATTCAGGAGAAAACGCATACGCCCTTTTTGGCCAAGTGCATCATTGTCGAAGTTGTGCCCCTCTTCCTGTGCTTTAAAGGCGATTCCAACGTACCTCTTGAAATCTGTTTCCTGCTATTCTGCCTCGCATTCAAGTCCGCCTCGTTGCCTTCCCTCAACAGATTTTTGGACGATAGTTGTCCTTTATTACTCGGCCAGTTTGTGAATTGCTGTGCCCCTGAGCTCCATTTTTCAACTCGTTTTTGGTGAGCTGACCGCAAGTCCAAAATTTTGGTTCAGGATCTATACTGATTCCCGGTGGGTGGCTGAGACTTTGGTTAATTCTTCTTCCTGCCGGGAAATTACAGTGATATGTGCCCGTCCAAATGCCTAACAGCTACTCTCTCATTGGTTCTCCCTCTTCCCTTTCATCCTCTGCCAAATTGGCAACCTGTGCGAACCAGGAGGTTAAAGGGGCTGTCTCTCCAAGTTGGGAGGTTGATAATAAAGCAGATGGAAAGTCAAACCAGAGCACCAGGAGAGGGACTATTCGTTGAGTTTTAGAAACCTTTCGTATTCACAGTGTGTCCGTTCTCTAGGATTCCCGTACATGTTATATCTGTAGTAATATTCCCTTCAACCTGGAGAGTTGGGACCCATGGAATGTGTGCCATGCATTATTGCTTTAAAGGGTCTGCATTTGCTCACCCAATCTCACCAATCCTCTCAGTCCCAAGTGTCCAGCCTTATGCCTCATCCAGCTGTCATTGTAGATAGGGTCATTTCAGGTTTCATCAGAGACCCTGAAGGAATTGTAAAGAATTTCCCAGTTTTTTTGTTTTATATTTGAAATTCCTTTTTATAGTGGGTTTGAGCTGATTCTCGCTGCCATATTTATCCCAGTCTAGACACACTTGATTCCCTTACGGAGACATATCAATACGTAGCTTTTAAGATTCTTACTAGTCAGATATATTCCTCTGCGGGAAATATGGGGTTTTGAGTCCCTTTCACTGAGGAAGGTGTAGGTCTTGTCTATTCCATAGTTGGTTTTTGGAACGGTACCTGTGCTTATATCAAACTCTGGTTTTATGCATCACCTCACCTCTCCTTCCCCCTTAAGCAGGCATAAGAGTGTTTTCTAAATGTGAGACCCTGTTCTCTTTCCTAACTCAGTTCAAGTGTAGCCATGTTTACAGGATCTTCATAAGTGATATCTTATGATAAGTTTCTTTTTCTGTGTGACTTATTTCACTTAGAATCATCGTACCTGAATCCACCCATTTTGCTGCTACTGGTCTTATGACATTGATTTCATGGCTGAGGGATATTCCATCGTACGTAAGTACCACAATTTTTTGAACCATTTTTATATTTCCTGGGATATTTAAGGTGTACCCAAGTTGAGGTCCTTGTAAGCAGTGCAGCCCTAAATTTTGGGGTGGCTGTGTCTTTTTGATTTTCAGTTTTCCCAAGGTATATTCCCTAGACTGGAAGTGCCCTTGGCTCTGTAGCTCTGTTGTTTTCTTGTTTTAGGGAACACAATGCACTCCTCCAAAGAGGCAGTTGGCAATTTACATCCCGCCCATCAGCATAACAAGGCTCCCTGTTCTCCAGGGCCTGTCTTGCCTTTCTGGTTTTTACACATTTTGTGGATGTCCCTTTTGACCGGTGGGAAGTGATACTTCTTTGTAGTGCAGATTTGCATTGCCCGCTTGCTTGCTTGGCCAAAAAGGGCGTATGCGTTTTCTCCTGAATATATTCAGGAGAAAACGCATACTCCCTTTTTGGCCAAGTGCATCATTGTCGAAGTTGTGCCCCTCTTCCTGTGCTTTAAAGGCGATTCCAACGTACCTCTTGAAATCTGTTTCCTGCTATTCTGCCACGCTTTCAAGTCCACCTCGTTGCCTTCCCTCAACAGATTTTTGGACGATAGTTGTCCTTTATTACTCGGCCAGTTTGTGAATTGCTGTGCCCCTGAGCTCCATTTTTCAACTCGTTTTTGGTGAGCTGACCGCAAGTCCAAAATTTTGGTTCAGGATCTATACTGATTCCCGGTGGGTGGCTGAGACTTTGGTTAATTCTTCTTCCTGCCGGGAAATTACAGTGATATGTGCCCGTCCAAATGCCTAACAGCTACTCTCCCATTGGTTCTCCCTCTTCCCTTTCATCCTCTGCCAAATTGGCAACCTGTGCGAACCAGGAGGTTAAAGGGGCTGTCTCTCCAAGTTGGGAGGTTGATAATAAAGCAGATGGAAAGTCAAACCAGAGCACCAGGAGAGGGACTATTCGTTGAGTTTTAGAAACCTTTCGTATTCACAGTGTGTCCGTTCTCTAGGATTCCCGTACATGTTATATCTGTAGTAATATTCCCTTCAACCTGGAGAGTTGGGACCCATGGAATGTGTGCCATGCATTATTGCTTTAAAGGGTCTGCATTTGCTCACCCAGTCTCACCAATCCTCTCAGTCCCAAGTGTCCAGCCTTATGCCACATCCAGCTGTCATTGTAGATAGGGTCATTTCAGGTTTCATCAGAGACCCTGAAGGAATTGTAAAGAATTTCCCAGTTTTTTTTGTTTTGTTTTTGAAATTCCTTTTTATAGTGGGTTTGAGCTGCTTCTCGCTGCCATGTTTATGCCAGTCTAGACACACTTGATTCCCTTACGGAGACATATCAATACATAGGTTTTAAGATTCTTACTAGTCAGATATATTCCTCTGCGGGAAATATGGGGTTTTGAGTCCCTTTCACTGAGGAAGGTGTAGGTCTTGTCTATTCCATAGTTGGTTTTTGGAACGGTACCAGTGCTTATATCAAACTCTGGTTTTATGCATCACCCCACCTCTCCTTCCCCCTTAAGCAGGCATAAGAGTGTTTTCTAAATGTGAGACACTGTTCTCTTTCCTAACTCAGTTCAAGTGTAGCCATGTTTACAGGATCTTCATAAGTGATAACTTATGATAAGTTTCTTTTTCTGTGTGACTTATTTCACTTAGAATCATCTTACATGAATCCACCCATTTTGCTGCTACTGGTCTTATGACATTGATTTCATGGCTGAGGGATATTCCATCGTACGTAAGTACCACAATTTTTTGAACCAATTTTATATTTCCTGGGATATTTAAGGTTTACCCAAGTTGAGGTCATTGTAAGCAGTGCAGCCCTAAATTTTGGGGTGGCTCTGTCTTATTGATTTTCAGTTTTTCCCAGGTATATTCCCTAGACTGGAAGGGCCCTTGGCTCTGTAGCTCTGTTGTTTACTTGTTTTAGGGAACACAGTGCACTCCTCCAGAGAGGCAGTTGGCAATTTACATCCCGCCCATCAGCATAACAAGGCTCCCTGTTCTCCAGGGCCTGTCTTGCCTTTCTGGTTTTTACACATTTTGTGGATGTCCCTTTTGACCGGTGGGAAGTGATACTTCTTTGTAGTGCAGATTTGCATTGCCCGCTTGCTTGCTTGGCCAAAAAGGGCGTATGCGTTTTCTCCTGAATATATTCAGGAGAAAACGCATACGCCCTTTTTGGCCAAGTGCATCATTGTCGAAGTTGTGCCCCTCTTCCTGTGCTTTAAAGGCGATTCCAACGTACCTCTTGAAATCTGTTTCCTGCTATTCTGCCTCGCTTTCAAGTCCGCCTCGTTGCCTTCCCTCAACAGATTTTTGGACGATAGTTGTCCTTTATTACTTGGCCAGTTTGTGAATTGCTGTGCCCCTGAGCTCCATTTTTCAACTCGTTTTTGGTGAGCTGATCGTAAGTTCAAAATTTTGGTTCAGGATCTATACTGATTCCCGGTGGGTGGCTGAGACTTTGGTTAATTCTTCTTCCTGCTGGGAAATTACAGTGATATGTGCCCGTCCAAATGCCTAACAGCTACTCTCTCATTGGTTCTCCCTCTTCCCTTTCATCCTCTGCCAAATTGGCAACCTGTGCGAACCAGGAGGTTAAAGGGGCTGTCTCTCCAAGTTGGGAGGTTGATAATAAAGCAGATGGAAAGTCAAACCGGAGCACCAGGAGAGGGACTATTCGTTGAGTTTTAGAAACCTTTCGTATTCACAGTGTGTCCGTTCTCTAGGATTCCTGTACATGTTATATCTGTAGTAATATTCCCTTCAACCTGGAGAGTTGGGACCCATGGAATATGTGCCATGCATTATTGCTTTAAAGGGTCTGCATTTGCTCACCCAGTCTCACCAATCCTCTCAGTCCCAAGTGTCCAGCCTTATGCCACATCCAGCTCTCGTTGTAGATAGGGTCATTCCAGGTTTCATCAGAGACCCTGAAGGAATTGTAAAGAATTTCCCAGTTTTTTTGTTTTGTTTTTGAAATTCCTTTTTATAGTGTGTTTGAGCTGATTCTCGCTGCCATGTTTATGACAGTCTAGACACACTTGATTCCCTTACAGAGACATATCAATACATAGGTTTTAAGATTCTTACTAGTCAGATATATTCCTCTGCGGGAAATATGGGGTTTTGAGTCCCTTTCACTGAGGAAGGTGTAGGTCTTGTCTATTCCATAGTTGGTTTTTGGAACGGTACCTGTGCTTATATCAAACTCTGGTTTTATGCATCACCCCACCTCTCCTTCCCCCTTAAGCAGGCATAAGAGTGTTTTCTAAATGTGAGACGCTGTTTTCTTTCCTAACTCAGTTCAAGTGTAGCCATGTTTACAGGATCTTCATAAGTGATATCTTATGATAGGTTTCTTTTTCTGTGTGACTTATTTCACTTAGAATCATCGTATCTGAATCCACCCATTTTGCTGCTACTGGTCTTATGACATTGATTTCATGGCTGAGGGATATTCCATCGTACGTAAGTACCACAATTTTTTGAACCATTTATATATTTCCTGGGATATTTAAGGTGTACCCAAGTTGAGGTCCTTGTAAGCAGTGCAGCCCTAAATTTTGGGGTGGCTGTGTCTTTTTGATATTCAGTTTTCCAAAGGTATATTCCTTAGACTGGAAGTGCCCTTGGCTCTGTAGCTCTGTTGTTTACTTGTTTTAGGGAACACAATGCACTCCTCCAGAGAGGCAGTTGGCAATTTACATCCGCCCATCAGCATAACAAGGCTCCCTGTTCTCCAGTGCCTGTCTTGCCTTTCTGGTTTTTACACATTTTGTGGATGTCCCTTTTGACCGGTGGTAAGTGATACTTCTTTGTAATGCAGATTTGCATTGCCCGATTGCTTGCTTGGCCAAAAAGGGCGTATGCGTTTTCTCCTGAATATATTCAGGAGAAAACGCATACGCCCTTTTTGGCCACGTACATCATTGCCGAAGTTGTGCCCCTCATCCGGTGTTTTAAAGGTGATTCCAACGTACCTCTTGAAATCTGTTTCCTGCTATTCTGCCTCGCTTTCAAGTCCGCCTCGTTGCCTTCCCTCAACAGATTTTTGGACGATAGTTGTCCTTTATTACTCGGCCAGTTTGTGAATTGCTGTGCCCCTGAGCTCCATTTTTCAACTCGTTTTTGGTGAGCTGACCGCAAGTTCAAAATTTTGGTTCAGGATCTATACTGATTCCCGGTGGGTGGCTGAGACTTTGGTTAATTCTTCTTCCTGCCGGGAAATTGCAGTGATATGTGCCCGTCCAAATGCCTAACAGCTACTCTCTCATTGGTTCTCCCTCTTCCCTTTCATCCTCTGCCAAATTGGCAACCTGTGCGAACCAGGAGGTTAAAGGGGCTGTCTCTCCAAGTTGGGAGGTTGATAGTAAAGCAGGTGGAAAGTCAAACCGGAGCAACAGGAGAGGGACTATTCGTTGAGTTTTAGAAACCTTTCGTATTCACAGTGTGTCCGTTCTCTAGGTTTCCCGTACATGTTATAACTGTAGTAATATTCCCTTCAACCTGGAGAGTTGGGACCCATGGAATGGGTGCCATGCATTAATGCTTTAAAGGTTCTGCATTTGTTCACCCAATCTCACCAATCCTCTCAGTCCAAGTGTCCCGCCTTATGCCACATCCAGCTGTCGTTGTAGATAGGGTCATTCCAGGTTTCATCAGAGACTCTGAAGGAATTGTAAAGAATTTCCCAGTTTTTTTGTTTTGTTTTTGAAATTCCTTTTTATAGTGGGTTTGAGCTGATTCTCGCTGCCATGTTTATGCCAGTCTAGACACACTTGGTTCCCTTACGGAGACATATCAATACATAGGTTTTAAGATTCTTACTAGTCAGATATATTCCTCTGTGGGAAATATGGAGTTTTGAGTCCCTTTCACTGAGGAAGGTGTAGGGCTTGTGTATTCCATAGTTGGTTTTTGGAACGGTACCTGTGCTTATATCAAACTCTGGTTTTATGCATCACCCCACCTCTCCTTCCCCCTTAAGCAGGCATAAGAGTGTTTTCTAAATGTGAGACACTGTTCTCTTTCCTAACTCAGTTCAAGTGTAGCCATGTTTACAGGATCTTCATAAGTGATATCTTATGATAAGTTTCTTTTTCTCTGTGACTTATTTCACTTAGAATCATCGTACCTGAATCCACCCATTTTGCTGCTACTGGTCTTATGACATTGATTTCATGGCTGAGTGATATTCCATCGTATGTAAGTACCACAATTTTTTGAACCATTTTTATATTTCCTGGGATATTTAAGGTGTACCCAAGTTGAGGTCATTGTAAGCAGTGCAGCCCTAAATTTTGGGGTGGCTGTGTCTTTTTGATTTTCAGTTTTCCCAAGGTATATTCCCTAGACTGGAAGTGCCCTTGGCTCTGTAGCTCTGTTGTTTACTTGTTTTAGGGAACACAATGCACTCCTCCAGAGAGGCAGTTGGCAATTTACATCCCGCCCATCAGCATAACAAGGCTCCCTGTTCTCCAGGGCCTGTCTTGCCTTTCTGGTTTTTACACATTTTGTGGATGTCCCTTTTGACCGGTGGGAAGTGATACTTCTTTGTAGTGGAGATTTGCATTGCCCGCTTTCTTGCTTGGCCAAAAAGGGCGTATGCGTTTTCTCCTGAATATATTCAGGAGAAAACGCATACGCCCTTTTTGGCCAAGTGCATCATTGTCGAAGTTGTGCCGCTCTTCCTGTGCTTTAAATGCGATTCCAACGTACCTCTTGAAATCTGTTTCCTGCTATTCTGCCTCGCTTTCAAGTCCGCCTCGTTGCCTTCCCTCAACAGATATTTGGACGACAGTTGTCCTTTATTACTCGGCCAGTTTGTGAAATGCTGTGCCCCTGAGCTCCATTTTTCAACTCGTTTTTGGTGAGCTGACCGCAAGTCCAAAATTTTGGTTCAGGACCTATACTGGTTCCCGGTAGGTGGCTGAGACTTTGGTTAATTCTTCTTCCTGCCGGGAAATTACAGTGATATGTGCCCGTCCAAATGCCTATCAGGTACTCTCTCATTGGTTCTCCCTCTTCTCTTTCATCCTCTGCCAAATTGGCAACCTGTGCGAACCAGGAGGTTAAAGGGTCTGTCTCTCCAAGTTGGGAGGTTGATAGTAAAGCAGATGGAAAGTCAAACCGGAGAACCAGGAGAGGGACTATTCGTTGAGTTTTAGAAACCTTTCGTGTTCACAGTGTGTCCATTCTCTAGGTTTCCCGTACATGTTATAACTGTAGTAATATTCCCTTCAACCTGGAGAGTTGGGACCCATGGAATGGGTGCCATGCATTATTGCTTTAAAGGGTCTGCATTTGTTCACCCAATCTCAGTAATCTTCTCAGTCCCAAGTGTCCAGCCTTATGCCACATCCAGCTCTCGTTGTAGATAGGGTAATTCCAGGTTTCATCAGAGACCCTGAAGGAATTGTAAAGAATTTCCCAGTTTTTTTGTTTTGTTTTTGAAATTCCGTTTTATAGTGGGTTTGAGCTGATTCTCGCTGCCATGTTTATGCCAGTCTAGACACACTTGATTCCCTTATGGAGACATATCAATACATAGGTTTTAAGATTCTTACTAGTCAGATATATTCCTCTGCGGGAAATATGGGGTTTTGAGTCCCTTTCACTGAGGAAGGTGTAGGTCTTGTCTATTCCATAGTTGGTTGTTGGAATGGTACCTGTGCTTATATCAAACTCTGGTTTTATGCATCACCCCACCTCTCCTTCCCCCTTAAGCAGGCATAAGAGTACTTTCTAAATGTGAGACACTGATCTCTTTCCTAACTCAGTTCAAGTGTAGCCATGTTTACAGGATCTTCATAAGTGATATCTTATGATAAGTTTCTTTTTCTCTGTGACTTATTTCACTTAGAATCATCGTACCTGAATCCACCCATTTTGCTGCTACTGGTCTTATGACATTGATTTCATGGGTGAGGGATATTCCATCGTGCGTAAGTACCACAATTTTTTGAACCATTTTTATATTTCCTGGGATATTTAAGGTGTACCCAAGTTGAGGTCCTTGTAAGCAGTGCAGCCCTAAATTTTGGGGTGGCTGTGTCTTTTTGATTTTCAGTTTTCCCAAGGTATATTCCCTAGACTGGAAGTGCCCTTGGCTCTGTAGCTCTGTTGTTTACTTGTTTTAGGGAACACAATGCACTCCTCCAGAGAGGCAGTTGGCAATTTACATCCCGCCCATCAGCATAACAAGGCTCCCTGTTCTCCAGGGCCCATCTTGCCTTACTGCTTTTTACACATTTTGTGGATGTCCCTTTTGACCGGTGGGAAGGGATACTTCTTTGTTGTGCCGATTTGCATTGCCCGCTTGCTTGCTTGGCCAAAAAGGGCGTATGCGTTTTCTCCTGAATATATTCAGGTGAAAACGCATACGCCCTTTTTGGTCAAGGGCATCAATGTCGAAGTTGTGCCCCTCTTCCTGTGCTTTAAAGGCGATTCCAACGTACCTCATGAAATCTGTTTCCTGCTATTTTGCCTCGCTTTCAAGTCCGCCTCGTTGCCTTCCCTCAACAGATTTTTGGACGATAGTTGTCCTTTATTACTCGGCCAGTTTGTGAATTGCTGTGCCCCTGAGCTCCATTTTTCAACTCGTTTTTGGTGAGCTGACCGCAAGTCCAAAATTTTGGTTCAGGACCTATACTGGTTCCCAGTGGGTGGCTGAGACTTTGGTTAATTCTTCTTCCTGCCGGGAAGTTAGAGTGATATGTGCCCGTCCAAATGCCTAACAGCTACTCTCTCATTGGTTCTCCCTCTTCCCTTTCATCCTCTGCCAAATTGGAATCCTGTGCGAACCAGAAGGTTAAAGGGGCTGTCTCTCCAAGTTGGGAGGTTGATAGTAAAGCTGATGGAAAGTCAAACCGGAGCACCAGGAGAGGGACTATTCGTTGAGTTTTAGAAACCTTTCGTATTCACAGTGTGTCCGTTCTCTAGGTTTCCCGTACACGTTATAGCTGTAGTAATATTTCCTTCAACCTGGAGAGTTGGGACTCATGGAATGGGTGCCAAGCATTTGTGCTTTAAAGGGTCTGCATTTGCTCACCCAATCTCACCAATCGTCTCAGTCCCAAGTGTCCCTCCTTATGCCACATCCAGCTGTCGTTGTATATATGGTCATTCCAGGTTTCCTCAGGGACCCTGAAGGAATTGTAAAGAATTTCCCATTTTTTTTGTTTTGTTTTTGAAATTCCTTTTTATAGTGGGTTTGAGCTGATTCTCGCTGCCATGTTTATGCCAGTCTAGACACACTTGATTCCCTTACGGAGACATATCAATACATAGGTTTTAAGATTCTTACTAGTCAGATATATTCCTCTGCGGGAAATACGGTGTTTTGAGTCCCTTTCACTGAGAAAGGTGTAGGTCTTGTCTATTCCATAGTTGGTTTTTGGAACGGTATGTGTGCTTATATCAAACTCTGGTTTTATGCATCACCCCACCTCTCCTTCCCCCTTAAGCAGGCATAAGAGTGTTTTCTAAATGTGAGACACTGTTCTCTTTCCTAACTCAGTTCAAGTGTAGCCATGTTTACAGGATCTTCATAACTGATATCTTATGATAAGTTACTTTTTCTGTGTGACTTATTTCACTTAGAATCATCGTACCTGAATCCACCCATTTTGCTTCTACTTGTCTTATGACATTGATTTCATGGTTGAGGGATATTCCATCGTACGTAAGTACCAGAATTTTTTGAACCATTTTTATATTTCCTGGGATACTTAAGGTGGATCCAAGTTGAGGTCCCTGTAAGCAGTGCAGCCCTAAATTTTGGGGTGGCTCTGTCTTATTGATTTTCAGTTTTCCCGAGGTATATTCCCTAGACTGGAAGGGCCCTTGGCTCTGTAGCTCTGTTCTTTACTTGTTTTAGGGAACACAATGCACTCCTCCAGAGAGGCAGTTGGCAATTTACATCCCGCCCATCAGCATAACAAGGCTCCCTGTTCTCCAGGGCCTGTCTTGCCTTTCTGGTTTTTACACATTTTGTGGATGTCCCTTTTGACCGGTGGGAAGTGATACTTCTTTGTAGTGCAGATTTGCATTGCCCGCTTGCTTGCTTGGCCAAAAAGGGCATATGCGTTTTCTCCTGAAGATATTCAGGGGAAAACGCATACGCCCTTTTTGGCCAAGTGCATCATTTTCGAAGTTGTGCCCCTCTTCCTGTGCTTTAAAGGCGATTCCAACGTACTTCTTGAAATCTGTTTCCTGCTATTCTGCTTCGCTTTCAAGTCCGCCTCGTTGCCTTCCCTCAACAGATTTTTGGACGATAGTTGTCCTTTATTACTCGGCCAGTTTGTGAATTGCTGTGCCCCTGAGCTCCATTTTTCAACTCGTTTTTGGTGAGCTGACCGCAAGTCCAAAATTTTGGTTCAGGACCTATACTGGTTCCCGGTGGGTGGCTGAGACTTTGGTTATTTCTTCTTCCTGCGGGGAAGTTAGAGTGAGATGTGCCCGTCCAAATGCCTAACAGCTACTCTCTCATTGGTTCTCCCTCTTCGCTTTCATCCTCTGCCAAATTGGCAACCTGTGTGAACCAGGAGGTTAAAGGGGCTGTCTCTCCAATTTGGGAGGTTGATAGTAAAGCAGATGGAAAGTCAAACCGGAGCACCAGGAGAGGGACTATTCGTTGAGTTTTAGAAACCTTTCGTATTCACAGTGTGTCCGTTCTCTAGGTTTCCCGTACATATTATAGCTGTAGTAATATTCCCTTCAACCTGGAGAGTTGGGACACATGGAATTGGTGCCATGCATTATTGCTTTAAATGGTCTGCATTTGCTCACCCAATCTCACCAATCGACTCAGTCTCAAGTGTCCCTCCTTATGCCACATCCAGCTGTCGTTATAGATAGGGTCATTCCAGGTTTCATCAGGGACCCGGAAGGAATTGTAAAGAATTTCCCATTTTTTTTGTTTTGTTTTTGAAATTCCTTTTTATAGTGGTTTGAGCTGATTCTCGCTGCCATGTTTATGCCAGTCTAGACACACTTGATTCCCTTATGGAGACATATCAATACATAGGTTTTAAGATTCTTACTAGTCAGATATATTCCTCTGTGGGAAATATGGGGTTTTGAGTCCCTTTCACTGAGAAAGGAGTAGGTCTTGTGTATTCCATTGTTGGTTTTTGGAACGGTACCTGTGCTTATATCAAACTCTGGTTTTATGCATCACCCCACCTCTCCTTCCACCTTAAGCAGGCATAAGAATGTTTTCTAAATATGAGATACTGTTCTCTTTCCTAACTCAGTTCAAGTGTAGCCATGTTTACAGGATCTTCATAAGTGATATCTTATGATAAGTTTCTTTTTCTGTGTGACTTATTTCACTTAGAATCATCGTACCTGAAGCCACCCATTTTGCTGCTACTGGTCTTATGACATTGATTTCATGGCTGAGGGATATTCCATCGTATGTAAGTACCAGAATTTTTTGAACCATTTTTATACTTCCTGGGATACTTAAGGTGTATCCAAGTTGAGGTCCTTGTAAGCAGTGGAGCCCTAAATTTTGGGGTGGCTCTGTCTTATTGATTTTCAGTTTTCCCAAGGTATATTCCCTAGACTGGAAGGGCCCTTGGCTCTGTAGCTCTGTTCTTTACTTGTTTTAGGGAACACAATGCACTCCTCCAGAGAGGCAGTTGGCAATTTACATCCCGCCCATCAGCATAACAAGGCACCCTGTTCTCCAGGGCCTGTCTTGCCTTTCTGGTTTTTACACATTTTGTTGATGTCCCTTTTGACCCGTGGGAAGTGATACTTCTTTTTAGTGCAGATTTGCATTGCCTGCTTGCTTGCTTGGCCAAAAGGGCGTATGCGTTTTCTCCTGAAGATATTCAGGAGAAAACGCATACGCCCTTTTTGGCCAAGTGCATCATTTTCGAAGTTGTGCCCCTCTTCCTGTGCTTTAAAGGCGATTCCAACGTACTTCTTGAAATCTGTTTCCTGCTATTCTGCCTCACTTTCAAGTCCGCCTCGTTGCCTTCCCTCAACAGATTTTTGGACGATAGTTGTCCTTTATTACTCGGCCAGTTTGTGAATTGCTGTGCCCCTGAGCTCCATTTTTCAACTCGTTTTTGGTGAGCTGACCGCAAGTCCAAAATTACGGTTCAGGAACTATACTGGTTCCCGGTGGGTGGCTGAGACTTTGGTTAATTCTTCTTCCTGCCGGGAAATTACAGTGATATGTGCCGTCCAAATTCCTAACAGCTACTCTCTCATTGGTTCTCCCTCTTCCCTTTCATCCTCTGCCAAATTGGCAACCTGTGCGAACCAGGAAGTTAAAGGGGCTGTCTCTCCAAGTTGGGCGGTTGATAGTAAAGCAGATGTAAAGTCAAACCCGAGCACCAGGAGAGGGACTATTCGTTGAGTTTTAGAATCCTTTCGTATTCACAGTGTGTCCGTTCTCTAGGTTTCCCGTACATGTTATAGCTGTAGTAATATTCCCTTCAAACTGGAGAGTTGGGACCCATGGAATGGGTGCCAGGCATTTGTGCTTTAAAGGGTCTTCATTTGCTCACCCAATCTCACCAATCCTCTCAGTCCCAAGTGTCCCTCCTTATGCCACATCCAGCTGTCGTTGTAGATAGGGTCATTCCAGGATTCATCAGAGACCCTGAAGGAATTGTAAAGAATTTCCCAGTTTTTTTGTTTTGTTTTTGAAATTACTTTTTATAGTGGGTTTGAGCTTATTCTCACTGCCATGTTTATGCCAGTCTAGACACACTTGATTCCCTTACGGAGACATATCAATACATAGGTTTTAAGATTCTTACTAGTCAGATATATTCCTCTGCGGGAAATATGGTGTTTTGAGTCCCTTTCACTGAGGAAGGTGTAGGTCTTGTCTATTCCATAGTTGGTTTTTGGAACGGTACCTGTGCTTATATCAATCTCTGGTTTTATGCATCACCCCACCTCTCCTTCCCCCTTAAGCAGGCATAAGTGTGTTTTCTAAATGTGAGACACTGTTCTCTTTCCTAACTCAGTTCAAGTGTAGCCATGTTTACAGGATCTTCATAAGTGATATCTTATGATAAGTTTCTTTTTCTGTGTGACTTATTTCACTTAGAATCATCTTACCTGAATCCACCCATTTTGCTGCTACTGGTCTTATGACATTGATTTCATGGCTGAGGGATATTCCATCATACGTAAGTACCAGAATTTTTTGAACCATTTTTATATTTCCTGGGATTCTTAAGGTGTATCCAAGTTGAGGTCCTTGTAAGCAGTGCAGCCCTAAATTATGGGGTGGCTCTGTCTTATTGATTTTCAGTTTTCCCAAGGTATATTCCCTAGACTGGAAGTGCCCTTGGCTCTGTAGCTCTGTTGTTTACTTGTTTTAGGGAACACAATGCACTCCTCCAGAGAGGCAGTTGGCAATTTACATCCCGCCCATCAGCATAACAAGGCTCCCTGTTCTCCAGGGCCTGTCTTTCTTTCTGGTTTTTACACATTTTGTGGATGTCCCTTTTGACTGGTGGGAAGTGATACTTCTTTGTAGTGCAGATTTGCATTGCCCGCTTGCTTGCTTGGCCAAAAAGGGCGTATGCGTTTTCTCCTGAATATATTCAGGAGAAAACGCATACGCCCTTTTTGTCCAAGTGCATCATTGTCGAAGTTGTGCCCCTCTTCCTGTGCTTTAAAGGCGATTCCAACGTACCTCTTGAAATCTGTTTCCTGCTATTCACCCTCGCTTTCAAGTCCGCCTCGTTGCCTTTCCTCAACAGATTTTTGGACGATAGTTGTCCTTTATTCCTTGGCCAGTTTGTGAATTGCTGTGACCCTGATTTCCATTTTTCAACTCGTTTTTGGTGAGCTGACCGCAAGTCCCAAATTTTGGTTCAGGACCTATACTGGTTCCCGGTGGGTGGCTGAGACTTTGGTTAATTCTTCTTCCTGCCGGGAAATTACAGTGATATGTGCCCGTCCAAATGCCTAACAGCTACTCTCTCATTGGTTCTCCCTCTTCCCTTTCATCCTCTGCCAAATTGGCAACCTGTGCGAACCAGGAGGTTAAAGGGGCTGTCTCTCCAAGTTGGGAGGTTGATAATAAAGCAGATGGAAAGTCAAACCGGAGCACCAGGAGAGGGACTATTCGTTGAGTTTTAGAAACCTTTCGTATTCACAGTGTGTCCGTTCTCTAGGTTTCCCGTACATGTTATATCTGTAGTAATATTCCCTTCAACCTGGAGAGTTGGGACCCATGGAATGTGTGCCATGCATTATTGCTTTAAAGGGTCTGCATTTGCTCCCCCAATCTCACCAATCCTCTCAGTCCCAAGTGTCCAGCCTTATGCCACATCCAGCTGTCATTGTAGTTACGGTCATTCCAGGTTTCATCAGAGACCCTGAAGGAATTGTAAAGAATTTCCCAGTTTTTTTGTTTTGTTTTTGAAATTCCTTTTTATAGTGGGTTTGAGCTGATTCTCGCTGCCATGTTTATGCCAGTCTAGACACACTTGTTTCCCTTACGGAGACATATCAATACATAGGTTTTAAGATTCTTACTAGTCATATATATTCCTCTGTGGGAAATATGGTGTTTTGAGTCCCTTTCACTGAGAAAGGTGTAGGTCTTGTCTATTCCATAGTTTGTTTTTGGACCGGTACGTGTGCTTATATCAAACTCTGGTTTTATGCATCACCCCACCTCTCCTTCCCCCTTTAGCAGGCATAAGAGTGTTTTCTAAATGTGAGACACTGTTCTCTTTCCTAACTCAGTTCAAGTGTAGCCATGTTTACAGGATCTTCATAAGTGATATCTTATGATAAGTTTCTTTTTCTCTGTGACTTATTTCACTTAAAATCATCGTACCTGAATCCACCCATTTTGCTGCTGCTGGTCTTATGACATTGATTTCATGGCTGAGGGATAATCCATCGTACGTAATTACCACAATTTTTTGAACCACTTTTATATTTCCTGGGATATTTAAGGTGTACCCAAGTTGAGGTCCTTGTAAGCACTGCAGCCCTAAATATTGGGGTGGCTCTGTATTATTGATTTTCAGTTTTCCCAAGGTATATTCCCTAGACTGGAAGTGCCCTTGGCTCTGTAGCTCTGTTCTTTACTTGTTTTAGTAAACACAGTGCACTCCTCCAGAGAGGCAGTTGGCAATTTACATCCCGCCCATCAGCATAACAAGGCTCCCTGTTCTCCAGGGCCCATCTTGCCTTACTGCTTTTTACACATTTTGTGGATGTCCCTTTTGACCGGTGGGAAGGGATACTTCTTTGTTGTGCCGATTTGCATTGCCCGCTTGCTTACTTGGCCAAAAAGGGCGTATGCGTTTTCTCCTGAATATATTCAGGAGAAAACGCATACGCCCTTTTTGGCCAAGGGCATCAATGTCGAAGTTGTGCCCCTCTTCCTGTGCTTTAAAGGCGATTCCAACGTACCTCATGAAATCTGTTTCCTGCTATTTTGCCTCGCTTTCAAGTCCGCCTCGTTGCCTTCCCTCAACAGATTTTTGGACGGTAGTTGTCCTTTATTACTCGGCCAGTTTGTGAATTGCTGTGCCCCTGAGCTCCATTTTTCAACTCGTTTTTGGTGAGCTGACCGCAAGTCCAAAATTTTGGTTCAGGACCTATACTGGTTCCCAGTGGGTGGCTGAGACTTTGGTTAATTCTTCTTCCTGCCGGGAAGTTAGAGTGATATGTGCCCGTCCAAATGCCTAACAGCTACTCTCTCATTGGTTCTCCCTCTTCCCTTTCATCCTCTGCCAAATTGGAATCCTGTGCGAACCAGGAGGTTAAAGGGGCTGTCTCTCCAAGTTGGGAGGTTGATAGTAAAGCAGATGGAAAGTCAAACCGGAGCACCAGGAGAGGGACTATTCGTTGAGTTTTAGAAACCTTTCGTATTCACAGTGTGTCCGTTCTCTAGGTTTCCCGTACACGTTATAGCTGTAGTAATATTTCCTTCAACCTGGAGAGTTGGGACTCATGGAATGGGTGCCAAGCATTTGTGCTTTAAAGGGTCTGCATTTGCTCACCCAATCTCACCAATCGTCTCAGTCCCAAGTGTCCCTCCTTATGCCACATCCAGCTGTCGTTGTATATATGGTCATTCCAGGTTTCCTCAGGGACCCTGAAGGAATTGTAAAGAATTTCCCATTTTTTTTGTTTTGTTTTTGAAATTCCTTTTTATAGTGGGTTTGAGCTGATTCTCGCTGCCATGTTTATGCCAGTCTAGACACACTTGATTCCCTTACGGAGACATATCAATACATAGGTTTTAAGATTCTTACTAGTCAGATATATTCCTCTGCGGGAAATACGGTGTTTTGAGTCCCTTTCACTGAGAAAGGAGTAGGTCTTGTGTATTCCATTGTTGGTTTTTGGAACGGTACCTGTGCTTATATCAAACTCTGGTTTTATGCATCACCCCACCTCTCCTTCCACCTTAAGCAGGCATAAGAATGTTTTCTAAATATGAGATACTGTTCTCTTTCCTAACTCAGTTCAAGTGTAGCCATGTTTACAGGATCTTCATAAGTGATATCTTATGATAAGTTTCTTTTTCTGTGTGACTTATTTCACTTAGAATCATCGTACCTGAAGCCACCCATTTTGCTGCTACTGGTCTTATGACATTGATTTCATGGCTGAGGGATATTCCATCGTATGTAAGTACCAGAATTTTTTGAACCATTTTTATATTTCCTGGGATACTTAAGGTGTATCCAAGTTGAGGTCCTTGTAAGCAGTGGAGCCCTAAATTTTGGGGTGGCTCTGTCTTATTGATTTTCAGTTTTCCCAAGGTATATTCCCTAGACTGGAAGGGCCCTTGGCTCTGTAGCTCTGTTGTTTACTTGTTTTAGGGAACACAATGCACTCCTCCAGAGAGGCAGTTGGCAATTTACATCCCGCCCATCAGCATAACAAGGCTCCCTGTTCTCCAGGGCCTGTCTTTCTTTCTGGTTTTTACACATTTTGTGGATGTCCCTTTTGACCCGTGGGAAGTGATACTTCTTTGTAGTGCAGATTTGCATTGCCCGCTTGCTTGCTTGGCCAAAAAGGGCGTATGCGTTTTCTCCTGAATATATTCAGGAGAAAACGCATACGCCCTTTTTGGCCAAGTGCATCATTGTCGAAGTTGTGCCCCTCTTCCTGTGCTTTAAAGGCGATTCCAACGTACCTCTTGAAATCTGTTTCCTGCTATTCAGCCTCGCTTTCAAGTCCGCCTCGTTGCCTTTCCTCAACAGATTTTTGGACGATAGTTGTCCTTTATTCCTTGGCCAGTTTGTGAATTGCTGTGACCCTGAGTTCCATTTTTCAACTCGTTTTTGGTGAGCTGACCGCAAGTCCCAAATTTTGGTTCAGGACCTATACTGGTTCCCGGTGGGTGGCTGAGACTTTGGTTAATTCTTTTTCCTGCCGGGAAGTTACATTGATATGTGCCCGTCGAAATGCCTAACAGCTGCTTTCTCATTGGTTCTCCCTCTTCCCTTTCATCCTCTGCCAAATTGGCAACCTGTGCGAACCAGGAGGTTAAAGGGGCTGTCTCTCCAATTTGGGAGGTTGATAGTAGAGCACATGTAAAGTCAAACCGGAGCACCAGGAGAGGGACTATTCGTTGAGTTTTAGAAACCTTTCGTATTCACAGTGTTTCCGTTTTCTAGGTTTCCCGTACATGTTATTGCTGTAGTAATATTCCCTTCAACCTGGAGAGTTGGGACCCTGGAATGTGTGCCAGGCATTTGTGCTTTAAAGGGTCTGCATTTGCTCACCCAATCTCACCAATCGTCTCAGTCCCAAGTGTCCCTCCTTATGCCACATCCAGCTGTCATTGTAGTTACGGTCATTCCAGGTTTCATCAGAGACCCTGAAGGAGTTGTAAAGAATTTCCCAGTTTTTTTGTTTTGTTTTTGAAATTCCTTTATATAGTGGGTTTGAGCTGATTCTCGCTGCCATGTTTATGCCAGTCTAGACACACTTGTTTCCCTTACGGAGACATATCAATACATAGGTTTTAAGATTCTTACTAGTCATATATATTCCTCTGTGGGAAATATGGTGTTTTGAGTCCCGTTCACTGAGAAAGGTGTAGGTCTTGTGTATTCAATAGTTTGTTTTTGGACCGGTACGTGTGCTTATATCAAACTCTGGTTTTATGCAACACCCCACCTCTCCTTCCCCCTTTAGCAGGCATAAGAGTTTTTTCTAAATGTGAGACACTGTTCTCTTTCCTAACTCAGTTCAAGTGTACCCATGTTTACTGGATCTTCATAAGTGATATCTTATGATAAGTTTCTTTTTCTGTGTGACTTATTTCACTTAGAATCATCGTACCTGAATCCACCCATTTTGCTGCTACTGGTATTATGACATTGATATCATGGCTGAGGGATATTCCATCGTACGTAAGTACCACAATTTTTTGAACCATTTTTATATTTCCTGGTATATTTAAGGTGTACCCAAGTTGAGGTCCTTGTATGCAGTGCAGCCCTAAATTTTGGAGTGGCTCTGTCTTATTGATTTTCAGTTTTCCCAAGGTATATTCCCTAGACTGGAAGTGCCCTTGGCTCTGTAGCTCTGTTGTTTACTTGTTTTAGGGAACACAATGCACTCCTCCAGAGAGGCAGTTGGCAATTTACATCCCGCCCATCAGCATAACAAGGCTCCCTGTTCTCCAGGGCCTGTCTTGCCTTTCTGGTTTTTACACATTTTGTGGATGTCCCTTTTGACCGGTGGGAAGTGATACTTCTTTGTAGTGCAGATTTGCATTGCCCGCTTGCTTGCTTGGCCAAAAAGGGCGTATGCGTTTTCTCCTGAATATATTCAGGAGAAAACGCATACGCCCTTTTTGGCCAAGTGCATCATTGTCGAAGTTGTGCCCCTCTTCCTGTGCTTTAAAGGCGATTCCAACGTACCTCTTGAAATCTGTTTCCTCTATTCTGCCTCGCTTTCAAGTCCGCCTCGTTGCCTTTCCTGAACGGATTTTTGGACGATAGTTGTCCTTTATTACTCGGCCAGTTTGTGAATTGCTGTGCCCCTGAGCTCCATTTTTCAACTCGTTTATGGTGAGCTGACCGCAAGTCCAAAATTTTGGTTCAGGACCTATACTGGTTCCCGGGGGGTGGCTGAGACTTTGGTTAATTCTTCTTCCTGCCGGGAAATTACAGTGATATGAGCCCGTCGAAATGCCTAACAGCTACTCTCTCATTGGTTCTCCCTCTGCCCTTTCATCCCCTGCCAAATTGGAAACCTGTGCGAACCAGGAGGTTAAAGGGGCTGTCTCTCCAAGTTGGGAAGTTGATAGTAAAGCAGATGTAAAGTCAAACCGGAGCACCAGGCGAGGGACTATTCGTTGAGTTTTAGAAACCTTTCGTATTCACTGTGTGTCCGTTTTCTAGGTTTCCCGAACATGTTATAGCTGTAGTAATATTCCCTTCAACCTGGAAAGTTGGGACCCATGGAATGTGTGCCAGGCATTTTTGATTTAAAGGGTCTGCATTTGCTCACCCTATCTCACCAATCGTCTCAGTCCCAAGTGTCCCTCCTTATGCCACATCCAGCTGTCGTTGTAGATAGGGTCGTTCCAGGTTTCATCAGAGACCCTGAAGGAATTGTAAAAAATTTCCCCGTTTTTTTGTTTTGTTTTTGAAATTCCTTTTTATAGTGGGTTTGAGCTGATTCTCGCTGCCATGTTTATGCCAGTCTAGACACACTTGTTTCCCTTACGGAGACATATCAATACATAGGTTTTAAGATTCTTACTAGTCAGATATATTCCTCTGCGGGAAATATGGTGTTTTGAGTCCCTTTCACTGAGGAAGGTGAAGGTCTTGTCTAATCCATAGTTTGTTTTTGGAACGATACGTGTGCTTATATCAAACTCTGGTTTTATGCATCACCCCACCTCCCCTTACCCCTTAAGCAGGCATAAGAGTTTTTTTCTAAATGTGAGACACTGTTCTCTTTCCTAACTCAGTTCAAGTGTAGCCATGTTTACAGGATCTTCATAAGTGATATCTTATGATAAGTATCTTTTTCCGTGTGACTTATTTCACTTAGAATCATCGTACCTGAATCCACCCATTTTGCTGCTACTGGTCTTATGACATTGATTTCATGGCTGAGGGATATTCCATCGTACGTAAGTACCACAATTTTTTGAACCATTTTTATATTTCCTGGGATATTTAAGGTGTACCCAAGTTGAGGTCCTTGTAAGCAGTGCAGCCCTAAATTTTGGGGTGGCTCTGTCTTATTGATTTTCAGTTTTCCCAAGGTATATTCCCTAGACTGGAAGTGCCCTTGGCTCTGTAGCTCTGTTGTTTACTTGTTTTAGGGAACACAATTCACTCCTCCAGAGAGGCAGTTGGCAATTTACATGCCGCCCATCAGCATAACAAGGCTCCCTGTTCTCCAGGGCCTGTCTTGCCTTTCTGGTTTTTACACATATTGTGGATGTCCTTTTTGACCGGTGGGAAGTGATACTTCTTTGTAGTGCAGATTTGCATTGCCCGCATGCTTGCTTGGCCAAAAAGGGCATATGCGTTTTCTCCTGAATATATTCAGGAGAAAACGCATATGCCCTTTTTGGCCAAGTGCATCATTGTCGAAGTTGTGCCCCTCTTCCTGTGCTTTAAAGGCGATTCCAACGTACCTCTTGAAATCTGTTTCCTGCTATTCTGCCTCCCTTTCAAGTCCGCCTCGTTGCCTTCCCTCAAGAGATTTTTGCACGATAGTTGTCCTTTATTACTCGGCCAGTTTGTGAATTGCTGTGCCCCTGAGCTCCATTTTTCAACTCGTTTTTGGTGAGCTGACGGCAAGTCCAAAATTTTGGTTCAGGACCTATACTGGTTCCCGGTGGGTGGCTGAGACTTTGGTTAATTCTTCTTCCTGCCGGGAAATTACAGTGATATGTGCCCGTCGAAATGCCTAACAGCTACTCTCTCATTGGTTCTCCCTCTTCCCTTTCATCCTCTGCCAAATTGGAAACCTGTGCGAACCAGGAGGTAAAGGGGCTGTCTCTCCAAGTTGGGAAGTTGATAGAAAAGCAGATGGAAAGTCAAACCGGAACACCAGGATAGGGACTATTCGTTGAGTTTTAGAAACCTTTCGTATTCACAGTGTGTCCGTTCTCTAGGTTTCCCGTACATGTTATAGCTGTAGTAATATTCCCTTCAACCTGGAGAGTTGGGACTAATGGAATGGGTGCCAAGCATTTGTGCTTTAAAGGGGCTGCATTTGCTCACCCAATCTCACCAATCGTCTCAGTCCCAAGTGTCCCTCCTTATGACACATCCAGCTGTCGTTGTAGATAGGGTCATTCCAGGTTTCATCAGAGACCCTGAAGGAATTGTAAAGAATTTCCCAGTTTTTTTGTTTTGTTTTTGAAATTCCTTTTTATAGTGGGTTTGAGCTGATTCTCGCTGCCATGTTTATGCCAGTCTAGACACACTTGATTCCCTTACGGAGACATATCAATACATAGGTTTTA
Organism: Hyperoodon ampullatus; assembly: GCF_949752795.1. Lineage (NCBI taxonomy): Eukaryota > Metazoa > Chordata > Mammalia > Artiodactyla > Ziphiidae > Hyperoodon > Hyperoodon ampullatus. The sequence continues at coordinate 297,084 of NW_027640739.1, read as the reverse complement.
AGATTCTTCCTAGTCAGATATATTCCTCTGCGGGAAATATGGTGTTTTGAGTCCCTTTCACTGAGTAATGTGTATGTCTTGTCTATACCATAGTTTGTTTTTGGAACGGTACGTGTGCTTATATCAAACTCAGGTTTTATGCATCACCCCACCTCCCCTTACCCCTTAAGCAGGCATAAGAGTTTTTTTCTAAATGTGAGACACTGTTCTCTTTCCTAACTCAGTTCAAGTGTAGCCATGTTTACAGGATCTTCATAAGTGATATCTTATGATAAGTTTCTTTTTCTGTGTGACTTATTTCACTTAGAATCCTCGTACCTGAATCCACCCATTTTGCTGCTACTGGTCTTATGACATTGATTTCATGGCTGAGGGATATTCCATCATACGTAAGTACCACAATTTTTTGAACCATGTTAATATTTCCTGGGATATTTAAGGTGTACCCAAGTTGAGGTCCTTGTAAGCAGTGCAGCCCTAAATTTTGGGGTGGATCTCTCTTATTGATTTTCAGTTTTCCCAAGGTATATTCCCTAGACTGGAAGTGCCCTTGGCTCTGTAGCTCTGTTCTTTACTTGTTTTAGGGAACACAATGCACTCCTCCAGAGAGGCAGTTGTCAATTTACATCCCGCCCATCAGCATAACAAGGCTCCCTGTTCTCCAGGGCCTGTCTTGCCTTTCTGGTTTTTACACATTTTGTGGATGTCCCTTTTGACCGGTGGGAAGTGATACTTCTTTGTAGTGCAGATTTGCAATGCCTGCTTGCTTGCTTGGCCAAAAAGGGCGTATGCGTTTTCTCCTGAATATATTCAGGAGAAAACGCATACGCCCTTTTTGGCCAAGTGCATCATTGTCGAAGTTGTGCCCCTCTTCCTGTGCTTTAAAGGCGATTCCAACGTACCTCTTGAAATCTGTTTCCTGCTATTCTGCCTCGCTTTCAAGTCCGCCTCGTTGCCTTTCCTCAACAGATTTTTGGAAGATAGTTGTCCTTTATTACTCAGCCAGTTTGTGAATTGCTGTGCCCCTGAGCTCCATTTTTCAACTCGTTTTTGGTGAGCTGACCGCAAGTCCAAAATTTTGCTTCAGGACCTATACTGGTTCCCGGTGGGTGGCTGAGACTTTGGTTAATTCTTCTTCCTGCCGGGAAATTACAGTGATATGTGCCCGTCAAAATGCCTAACAGCTACTCTCTCATTGGTTCTCCCTCTTCCCTTTCATCCTCTGCCAAATTGGAAACCTGTGGGAACCAGGAGGTTAAAGGGGCTGTCTCTCCAAGTTGGGAAGTTGATAGTAAAGCAGATGGAAAGTCAAACCGGAGCACCAGGAGAGGGACTATTCGTTGAGTTTTAGAAACCATTCGTATTCACAGTGTGTCCGTTTTCTAGGTTTCCCGTACATGTTATAGCTGTAGTAATATTCCCTTCAACCTGGAGTGTTGGGACCCATGGAATCGGTGCCAGACATTTGTGCTTTAAAGGGTCTGCATTTTCTCACCCAATCTCACCAATCGTCTCAGTCCCAAGTGTCCCTCCTTATGCCACATCCAGCTGTCGTTGTAGATAGGGTCATTCCAGGTTTCATCAGAGACCCTGAAGGAATTGTAAAGAATTTCCCCGTTTTTTTGTTTTGTTTTTGAAATTCCTTTTTATAGTGGGTTTGAGCTGATTCTCGCTGCCATGTTTATGCCAGTCTAGACACACTTGATTCCCTTATGGAGACATATCAATACATAGGTTTTAAGATTCTTACTAGTCACATATATTTCTCTGTGGGAAATATGGTGTTTTCAGTCCCTTTCACTGAGGAATGTGTAGGTCTTGTCTATTCCATAGTTGGTTTTTGGAACGGTACATGTGCTTATATCAAACTCTGGTTTTATGCATCACCCCACCTCTCCTTCCCCCTTAAGCAGGCATAAGAGTGTTTTCTAAATATGAGTCACTGTTCTCTTTCCTAACTCAGTTCAAGTGTAGCCATGTTTATAGGATCTTCATAAGTGATATCTTATGATAAGTTTCTTTTTCTGTGTGACTTATTTCACTTAGAATCATCGTACCTGAATCCACCCATTTTGCTGCTACTGGTCTTATGACACTGATTTCATTGCTGAGGGATATTCCATCGTACGTAAGTACTACAATTTTTTGAACCATTTTTATATTTCCTGGTATACTTAAGGTGTATCCAAGTTGAGGTCCTTCTAAGCAGTGCAGCCCTAAATTATGGGGTGGCTCTGTCTTATTGATTTTCAGTTTTCCCAAGGTATATTCCCTAGACTGGAAGTGCCCTTGGCTCTGTAGCTCTGTTGTTTACTTGTTTTAGGGAACAGAATTCACTCCTCCAGATAGGCAGTTGGCAATTTACATCCCGCCCATCAGCATAACAAGGCTCCCTGTTCTCCAGGGCCTGTCTTTCCTTTCTGGTTTTTACACATTTTGTGGATGTCCCTTTTGACCGGTGGGAAGTGATACTTCTTTGTAGTGCAGATTTGCATTGCCCGCTTGCTTGCTTGGCCAAAAAGGGCGTATGCGTTTTCTCCTGAATATATTCAGGGGAAAACGCATACGCCCTTTTTGGCCAAGTGCATCATTGTCGAAGTTGTGCCCCTCTTCCTGTGCTTTAAAGGCGATTCCAACGTACCTCTGGAAATCTGTTTCCTGCTATTCTGCCTCGCTTTCAAGTCCGCCTCGTTGCCTTCACTCAACAGATTTTTGGATAATAGTTGTCCTTTATTACTCGGCCAGTTTGTGAATTGCTGTGCCCCTGAGCTCCATTTTTCAACTCGTTTTTGGTGAGCCGACCGCAATCCAAAATTTTGGTTCAGGACCTATACTGGTTCCCAGTGGGTGGCTGAGACTTTGGTTAATTCTTCTTCCTGCCTGGAAATTAGAGTGATATATGCCCGTCCAAATGCCTAACAGCTACTCTCTCATTGGTTCTCCCTCTTCCCTTTCATCCTCTGCCAAATTGGCAACCTGTGCGAACCAGGAGGTTAAAGGGGCAGTCTCTCCAAGTTGGGAGGTTGCTAGTAAAGCAGGTGGAAAGTCAAGCCGGAGCACCAGGAGAGGGACTATTCGTTGAGTTTTAGAAACCTTTCGTATTCACAGTGTGTCTGTTCTCTAGGTTTCCCGTACATGTTATAGCTGTAGTAATATTCCCATCAACCTGGAGAGATGGGACCCATGGAATGGGTGCCATGCATTATTGCTTTAAAGGGTCTGCATTTGCTCTCCCAATCTCACCAATCGTCTCAGTCCCAAGTGTCCCTCCTTATGCCACATCCAGCTGTCGTTGTAGATAGGGTCATTCCAGGGTTCATCAGAGACCCTGAAGGAATTGTAAAGAATTTCCCAGTTTTTTTTTTTGTTTTTGAAATTCCTTTTTATAGTGGGTTTGAGCTGATTCTCGCTGCCATGTTTATGCCAGTCTAGACACACTTGATTCCCTTACGGAGACATATCAATACATAGGTTTTAAGATTTTTACTAGTCAGATATGTTCCTCTGCGGGAAATATGGGGTTTTGAGTCCCTTTCACTGAGGAAGGTGTAGGTCTTGTCTATTCCATAGTTGGTTTTTGGAACGGTACCTGTGCTTATATCAAACTCTGGTTTTATGCATCACCCCACCTCTCCTTCCCCCTTAAGCAGGCATAAGAGTGTTTTCTAAATGTGAGACACTGTTCTCTTTCCTAACTCAGTTCAAGTGTAGCCATGTTTACAGGATCTTCATAAGTGATATCTTATGATAAGTTTCTTTTTCTGTGTGACTCATTTCACTTAGAATCATCGTACCTGAATCCACCCATTTTGCTGCTACTGGTCTTATGACATTGATTTCATGGCTGAGGGATATTCCATCCTACCTAAGTACCACAATTTTTAGAACCTTTTTAATATTTCCTGGGATATTTAAGGTCTACCCAAGTTGAGGTCCTTGTAAGCAGTGCAGCCCTAAATTTTGAGGTGGCTCTGTCTTATTGATTTTCAGTTTTCCCAAGGTATATTCCGTAGACTGGAAGTGCCGTTGGCTCTGTAGCTCTGTTGTTTACTTGTTTTAGGGAACACAATGCACTCCTCCAGAGAGGCAGTTGGCAATTTACATCCCGCCCATCAGCATAACAAGGCTCCCTGTTCTCCAGGGCCTGTCTTGCCTTTCTGGTTTTTAAACATTTTGTGGATGTCCATTTCAACCCGTGGGAAGTGATACTTATTTGTAGTGCAGATTTGCATTGCCCGCTTGCTTGCTTGGCCAAAAAGGGCGTATGCGTTTTCTCCTGAATATATTCAGAAGAAAACGCATACGCCCTTTTTGGCCAAGTGCATCATTGTCGAAGTTGTGCCCCTCTTCCTGTGCTTTAAAGGCGATTCCAACGTACATCTTGAAATCTGTTTCCTGCTATTCTGCTTCGCTTTCAAGTCTGCCTCGTTGCCTTCCCTCAACAGATTTTTGGACGATAGTTGTCCTTTATTACTCGGCCATTTTGTGAATTGCTGTGCCCCTGAGCTCCATTTTTCAACTCGTTTTTTGTGAGCTGACCGCAAGTCCAACATTTTGGTTCAGGACCTATGCTGGTTCCCGGTGGGTGGCTGGGAGTTTGGTTAATTCTTCTTCCTGCCATGAAATTAGAGTGATATATGCCCGTCCAAATGCCTAACAGCTACTCTCTCATTGGTTCTCCCTCTTCCATTTCATCCTCTGCCAAATTGGAAACCTGTGCGAACCAGGAGGTTTAAGGGGATGTCTCTCCAAGTTGGGAGGTTGATAGTAAAGCAGATGGAAAGTCAAACCGGAGCACCAGGAGAGGGACTATTCGTTGAGTTTTAGAAACCTTTCATATTCACAGTGTGTCCGTACTCTAGGTTTCCGTACATGTTATAACTGTAGTAATATTCCCTTCAACCTGGAGAGTTGGGACACATGGATTGGGTGCCATGCATTATTGCTTTAAAGCGTCTGCATTTGCTCACCCAATCTCACCAATCGTCTCAGTCCCAAGTGTCCAGCCTTATGCCACATCCAGCTGTCATTGTAGATAGGGTCATTCCAGGTTTCATCAGAGACCCTGAAGGAATTGTAAAGAATTTCCCAGTTTTTTTGTTTTGTTTTTGAAATTCCTTTTTATAATGTGTTTGAGCTGATTATCGCTGCCATGATTATGCCAGTCTAGACACACTTTATTCCCTTACGGAGACATATCAATACATAGGTTTTAAGATTCTCACTAGTCAGATATATTCCTCTGTGGGAAATATGGTGTTTTAAGTCCCTTTCACTGAGGAAGGTGTAGGTCTTGTCTATTCCATAGTTGGTTTTTAGAACGGTACCTGTGCTTATATCAAACTCTGTTTTTATGCATCACCCCACCTCTCTTTCACCCTTAAGCAGGCATAAGAGTGTTTTCTAAATGTGAGACACTGTTCTCTTTCCTAACTCAGTTCAAGTGTAGCCATGTTTACAGGATCTTCATAAGTGATATCTTATGATAAGTTTCTTTTTCTCTGTGACTTATTTCACTTAGAATCATCGTAGCTGAATCCACCCATTTTGCTGCTACTGATCTTATGACATTGATTTCATGGCTGAGGGATATTCCATCGTACGTAAGTACCACAATTTTTTGAACCATTTTTATATTTCCTGGGATATTTAAGGTGTACCCAAGTTGAGGTCCTTGTAAGCAGTGCAGCCCTAAATTTTGGGGTGGCTCTGTCTTATTGATTTTCAGTTTTCCCAAGGTATATTCCCTAGACTGGAAGTGCCCTTGGCTCTGTAGCTCTGTTGTTTCCTTGTTTTAGGGAACACAATGCACTCCTCCAGAGAGGCAGTTGGCAATTTACATCCCGCCCATCAGCATAACAAGGCTCCCTGTTCTCCAGGGCCTGTCTTGCCTTTCTGGTTTTTACACATTTTGTGGATGTCCATTTCAACCCGTGGGAAGTGATACTTATTTGTAGTGCAGATTTGCATTGCCCACTTGCTTACTTGGCCAAAAAGGGCGTATGCGTTTTCTCCTGAATATATTCAGAAGAAAACGCATACGCCCTTTTTGGCCAAGTGCATCATTGTCGAAGTTGTGCCCCTCTTCCTGTGCTTTAAAGGTGATTTCAACGTACATCTTGAAATCTGTTTCCTGCTATTCTGCTTCGCTTTCAAGTCTGCCTCGTTGCCTTCCCTCAACAGATTTTTGGACGATAGTTGTCCTTTATTACTCGGCCATTTTGTGAATTGCTGTGCCCCTGAGCTCCATTTTTCAACTCGTTTTTTGTGAGCTGACCGCAAGTCCAACATTTTGGTTCAGGACCTATGCTGGTTCCCGGTGGGTGGCTGAGAGTTTGGTTAATTCTTCTTCCTGCTGGGAAATTAGAGTGATATATGCCCGTCCAAATGCCTAACAGCTACTCTCTCATTGGTTCTCCCTCTTCCCTTTCATCCTCTGCCAAATTGGCAACCTGTGCGAACCAGGAGGTTAAAGGGGATGTCTCTCCAAGTTGGGAGGTTGATAGTAAAGCAGAGGGAAAGTCAAACCGGAGCACCAGGAGAGAGACTATTCGTTGAGTTTTAGAAACCTTTCGTATTCACTGTGTGTCCGTACTCTAGGTTTCCCGTACATGTTATAACTGTAGTAATATTCCCTTCAACCTGGAGAGTTGGGACCCGTGGAATGGGTGCCATGCATTATTGCTTTAAAGGGTCTGCATTTGCTCACCCAATCTCACCAATCATCTCAGTCCCAAGTGTCCAGCCTTATGCCACATCCAGCTGTCGTTGTAGATAGGGTCATTCCAGGTTTCATCAGAGACCCTAAAGGAATTGTAAAGAATTTCCCAGTTTTTTTGTTTTGTTTTTGAAATTCCTTTTTATAGTGGGTTTGAGCTGATTCTCGCTGCCATGTTTATGCCAGTCTAGACACACTTGATTCCCTTACGGAGACATATCAATACATAGGTTTTTTAGATTCTTACTAGACAGATATATTCCTCTGCGGGAAATATGGGGTTTTGAGTCCCTTTCACTGAGGAAGGTGTAGGTCTTGTCTATTCCATAGTTGGTTTTTCGAACGGTACCTGTGCTTATATCAAACTCTGTTTTTATGCATCACCCCACCTCTCCTTCTCCCTTAAGCAGGCATAAGAGTGTTTTCTAAATGTGAGACACTGTTCTCTTTCCTAACTCAGTTCAAGTGTAGCCATGTTTACAGGATCTTCATAAGTGATATCTTATGATAAGTTTCTTTTTCTGTGTGACTCATTTCACTTAGAATCATCGTACCTGAATCCACCCATTTTGCTGCTACTGGTCTTACGACATTGATTTCATGGCTGAGGGATATTCCATCGTACGTAAGTACCACAATTTTTTGAACCATTTTAATATTTCCTGGGATATTTAAGGTGTACCCAAGTTGAGGTCCTTGTAAGCAGTGCAGCCCTAAATTTTGGGGTGGCTCTGTCTTATTGATTTTCAGTTTTCCCAAGGTATATTCCGTAGACTGGAAGTGCCCTTGGCTCTGTAGCTCTGTTGTTTACTTGTTTTAGGGAACACAATGCACTCCTCCAGAGAGGCAGTTGGCAATTTACATCCCGCCCATCAGCATAACAAGGCTCCCTGTTCTCCAGGGCCTGTCTTGCCTTTCTGGTTTTTACACATTTTGTGGATGTCCCTTTCAACCCGTGGGAAGTGATAATTATTTGTAGTGCAGATTTGCATTGCCCGCTTGCTTGCTTGGCCAAGAAGGGCGTATGCGTTTTCTCCTGAATATATTCAGAAGAAAACGCATACGCCCTTTTTGGCCAAGTGCATCATTGTCGAAGTTGTGTCCCTCTTCCTGTGCTTTAAAGGCGATTCCAACGTACCTCTTGACATCTGTTTCCTGCTATTCTGCTTCGCTTTCAAGTATGCCTCGTTGCCTTCCCTCAACAGATTTTTGGACGATAGTTGTCCTTTATTACTCGGCCATTTTGTGAATTGCTGTGCCCCTGAGCTCGATTTTTCAACTCGTTTTTTGTGACCTGACCGCAAGTCCAACATTTTGGTTCAGGACCTATGCTGGTTCCCGGTGGGTCGCTGAGACTTTAGTTAATTCTTCTTCCTGCCGGGAAATTAGAGTGATATGTGCCCGTCCAAATGCCTAACAGCTACTCTCTCATTGGTTCTCCCTCTTCCCTTTCATCCTCTGCCAAATTGGAAACCTGTGCGAACCAGGAGGTTAAAGGGGATGTCTCTCCAAGTTGGGAGGTTGATAGTAAAGCAGATGGAAAGTCAAACCGGAGCACCAGGAGAGGGACTATTCGTTGAGTTTTAGAAACCTTTCGTATTCACAGTGTGTCCGTACTCTAGGTTTCCCGTACATGTTATAGCTGTAGTAATATTCCCTTCAACCAGGAGAGTTGGGACCCATGGATTGGGTGCCATGCATTATTGCTTTAAAGGGTCTGCATTTGCTCACCCAATCTCACCAGTCGTCTCTGTCCCAAGTGTCCAGCCTTATGCCACATCCAGCTGTCATTGTAGATAGGGTCATTCCAGGTTTCATCAGAGACCCTGAAGGAATTGTAAAGCATTTCCCAGTTTTTTTGTTTTGTTTGTGAAATTCCTTTTTATAGTGTGTTTGAGCTGATTCTCGCTGCCATGATTATGCCAGTCTAGACACACTTGATTCCCTTATGGAGACATAACAATACATAGGTTTTAATATTCTTACTGGTCAGATATATTCCTCTGCGGGAAATATGGGGTTTTGAGTCCCTTTCACTGAGGAAGGTGTAGGTCTTGTCTATTCCATAGTTGGTTTTTGGAACGGTACCTGTGCTTATATCAAACTCTGGTTTTATGCATCTCCCCACCTCTCCTTCCTCCTTAATCAGGCATAAGAGTGTTTTCTAAATGTGAGACACTGTTCTCTTCCCTAACTCAGTTCAAGTGTAGCCATGTTTACAGGATCTTCATAAGTGATATCTTATGATAAGTTTCTTTTTCTGTGTGACTCATTTCACTTAGAATCATCGTACCTGAATCCACCCATTTTGCTGCTACTGGTCTTATGACATTGATTTCATGGCTGACGGATATTCCATCATACGTAAGTACCACAATTTTTTGAACCATTTTTATACTTCCTGGGATATTTAAGGTGTACCCAAGTTGAGGTCCTTGTAAGCAGTGCAGCCCTAAATTTTGGGGTGGCTCTCTCTTATTGATTTTCAGTTTTCCCAAGGTATATTCCCTAGACTGGAAGTGCCCTTGGCTCTGTAGCTCTGTTGTTTACTTGATTTAGGAAACACAATGCACTCCTCCAGAGAGGCAGTTGGCAATTTACATCCCGCCCATCAGCATAACAATGCTCCCTGTTCTCCAGGGCCTGTCTTGCCTTTCTGGTTTTTACACATTTTGTGGATGTCCCTTTCGACCCGTGGGAAGTGATACTTCTTTGTAGTGCAGATTTGCATTGCCCGCTTGCTTGCTTGGCCAAAAAGGGCGTATGCGTTTTCTCCTGAATATATTCAGGAGAAAACGCATACGCCCTTTTTGGCCAAGTGCATCATTGTGGAAGTTGTGCCCCTCTTCCTGTGCTTTAAAGGCGATTCCAACGTACCTCTTGAAATCTGTTTCCTGCTATTCTGCCTCGCTTTCAAGTCCGCCTCGTTGCCTTTCCTGAACAGATTTTTGGACGATAGTTGTCCTTTATTACTCGGCCAGTTTGTGAATTGCTGTGCCCCTGAGCTCCATTTTTCAACTCGTTTTTGGTTAGCTGACCGCAAGTCCAACATTTTGGTTCAGGACCTATGCTGGTTCCCGGTGGGGGGCTGAGACTTTGGTTAATTCTTCTTCCTGCCGGGAAGTTAGAGTGATATGTGCCCGTCCAAATGCCTAACAGCTACTCTCTCATTAGTTCTCCCTCTTCCCTTTCATCCTCTGCCAAATTGGCAACCTGTGCGAACCAGGAGGTTAAAGGGGCTGTCTCTCCAAGTTGGGAGGTTGATAGTAAAGCAGATGGAAAGTCAAACCAGAGCACCAGGAGAGGGACTATTCGTTGAGTTTTAGAAACCTTTCGTATTCACAGTGTGTCCGTTCTCTTGGTTTCCCGTACATGTTATAGCTGTAGTAATATTCCCTTCAACCTGGAGAGTTGGGACCCATGGAATGGGTGCCATGCATTACTGCTTTAAAGGGTCTGCATTTGCTCACCCAATCTCACCAATCCTCTCAGTCCCAAGTGTCCAGCCTTATGCCACATCCAGCTGTCGTTGTAGATAGGGTCATTCCGGGTTTCATCAGAGACCCTGAAGGAATTGTAAAGAATTTCCCAGTTTTTTTGTTTTGTTTTTGATATTCCTTTTTATAGTGGGTTTGAGCTGATTCCCGCTGCCATGTTTATGCCAGTCTAGACACACTTGATTCCCTTACGGTGACATATCAATACATAGGTTTTAAGATTCTTACTAGTCAGATATATTCCTCTGCGGGAAATATGGGGTTTTGAGTCCCTTTCACTGAGGAAGGTGTAGGTCTTGTCTATTCCATAGTTGGTTTTTGGAACGGTACCTGTGCTTATATCAAACTCTGGTTTTATGCATCACCCCACCTCTCCTTCCCCCTTAAGCAGGCATAAGAGTGTTTTCTAAATGTGAGACACTGTTCTCTTTCCTAACTCAGATCAAGTGCAGCCATGTTTACAGGATCTTCATAAGTGATATCTTATGATAAGTTTCTTTTTCTGTGTGACTTATTTCACTTAGAATCATCGTACCTGAATCCACCCATTTTGCTGCTACTGGTCTTATGACATTGATTTCATGGCTGAGGGATAGTCCATCGTATATAAGTACCACAACTTTTGAACCATTTTTTTATTTTCTGGGATATTTAAGGTGTACCCAAGTTGAGGTCCTTATAAGCAGTGCAGACCTAAATTTTGGGGTGGCTCTGTCTTATTGATATTCAGTTTTCCCAAGGTATATTCCCTAGACTGAAAGTGCCCTTGGCTCTGTAGCTCAGTTCTTTACTTGTTTTAGGGAACACAATGAACTCCTCCAGAGAGGCAGTTGGCAATTTACATCCCGCCCATCAGCATAACAAGGCTCCCTGTTCTCCAGGGCTTGTCTTGCCTTTCTGGTTTTTACACATTTTGTGGATGTCCCTTTTGACCGGTGGGAAGTGATACTTCTTTGTAGTGCAGATTTGCATTGCCCGCTTGCTTGCTTGGCCAAAAAGGGCGTATGCGTTTTCTCCTGAATATATTCAGGAGAAAACGCATACGCCCTTTTTGGGCAAGTGCATCATTGTCGAATTTGTGCGCCTCTTCCTGTGCTTTAAAGGCGATTTCAACGTACCTCTTGAAATCTGTTTCCTGCTATTCTGCCTCGCTTTCAAGTCCGCCTCGTTGCCTTCCCTCAACAGATTTTTGGACGATAGTTGTCCTTTATTACTCGGCCAGTTTGTGAATTGTTGTGCCCCTGAGCTCCATTTTTCTACTCGTTTTTGGTGAGCTGACCGCCAGTCCAACATTTTGGTTCAGAACCCTTGCTGGTTCCCGGTGGTGGGCTGAGACTTTGGTTAATTCTTCTTCCTGCCGGGAAATTACATTGATATGTGCCCGTCCAAATACCTAACAGCTACCCTCTCATTGGTTCTCCCTCTTCCCTTTCATCCTCTGCCAAATTGGCAACCTGTGCGAACCAGGAGGTTAAAGGGGCTGTCTCTCCAAGTTGGGAGGTTGATAGTAAAGCAGATGGAAAGTCAAACCGGAGCACCAGGAGAGGGACTATTCGTTGAGTTTTGGAAACCTTTCGTATTCACAGTGTGTCTGTTCTCTAGGTTTCCCGTACATGTTATAGCTGTAGTAATATTCCCTTCAACCTGGAGAGTTGGGACCCATGGAATGGGTGCCAGGCATTTGTGCTTTAAAGGGTCTGCATTTGCTCACCCAATCTCACCAATCCTCTCAGTCCCAAGTGTCCCTCCTTATGCCACATCCAGCTGTCATTGTAGATAGGGTCATTCCAGGTTTCATCAGAGACCCTGAAGGAATTGTAAAGAATTTCCCAGTTTTTTTGTTTTGTTTTTGATATTCCTTTTTATAGTGGGTTTGAGCTGATTCCCGCTGCCATGTTTATGCCAGTCTAGACACACTTGATTCCCTTACGGAGACATATCAATACATAGGTTTTAAGATTCTTACTAGTCAGATATATTCCTCTGCGGGAAATGTGGGGTTTTGAGTCCCTTTCACTGAGGAAGGTGTATGTCTTGTCTATTCCATAGTTGGTTTTTGGAACGGTACCTGTGCTTATATCAAACTCTGGTTTTATGCATCACCCCACCTCTCCTTCCCCCTTAAGCAGGCATAAGAGTGTTTTCTAAATGTGAGACACTGTTCTCTTTCCTAACTCAGTTCAAGTGTAGCCATGTTTACAGGATCTTCATAAGTGATATCTTATGATAAGTTTCTTTTTCTGTGTGACTTATTTCACTTAGAATCCTCGTACCTGAATCCACCCATTTTGCTGCTACTGGTCTTTTGACATTGATTTCATGGCTGAGGGATATTCCATCGTACATAAGTACTACAATTTTTTGAACCATTTTTATATTTCCTGGGATATTTAAGGTGTACCCAAGTTGAGGTCCTTGTAAGCACTGCAGCCCTAAATTTTGGGGTGGCTTTGTCTTATTGATTTTCAGTTTTCCCAAGGTATATTCCCTAGACTGGAAGTGCCCTTGGCTCTGTAGCTCTGTTCTTTACTTGTTTTAGGGAACACAATGTACTCCTCCAGAGAGGCAGTTGGCAATTTACATGTCTCCCATCAGCATAACAAGGCTCCCTGTTCTCCAGGGCCTGTCTTGCCTTTCTGGTTTTTACACATTTTGTGGATGTCCCTTTTGACCGGTGGGAAGTGATACTTCTTTGTAGTGCAGATTTGCATTGCCCGCTTGCTTGCTTGGCCAAAAAGGGCGTATGCGTTTTCTCCTGAATATATTCAGGAGAAAACGCATACGCCCTTTTTGGGCAAGTGCATCATTGTCGAATTTGTGCGCCTCTTCCTGTGCTTTAAAGGCGATTCCAACGTACCTCTTGAAATCTGTTTCCTGCTATTCTGCCTCGCTTTCAAGTCCGCCTCGTTGCCTTCCCTCAACAGATTTTTGGACGATAGTTGTCCTTTATTACTCGGCCAGTTTGTGAATTGCTGTGCCCCTGAGCTCCATTTTTCTACTCGTTTTTGGTGAGCTGACCGCCAGTCCAACATTTTGGTTCAGGACCCTTGCTGGTTCCCGGTGGTGGGCTGAGACTTTGGTTAATTCTTCTTCCTGCCGGGAAATTACATTGATATGTGCCCGTCCAAATACCTAACAGCTACCCTCTCATTGGTTCTCCCTCTTCCCTTTCATCCTCTGCCAAATTGGCAACCTGTGCGAACCAGGAGGTTAAAGGGGCTGTCTCTCCAAGTTGGGAGGTTGATAGTAAAGCAGATGGAAAGTCAAACCGGAGCACCAGGAGAGGGACTATTCGTTGAGTTTTGGAAACCTTTCGTATTCACAGTGTGTCTGTTCTCTAGGTTTCCCGTACATGTTATAGCTGTAGTAATATTCCCTTCAACCTGGAGAGTTGGGACCCATGGAATGGGTGCCAGGCATTTGTGCTTTAAAGGGTCTGCATTTGCTCACCCAATCTCACCAATCCTCTCAGTCCCAAGTGTCCCTCCTTATGCCACATCCAGCTGTCATTGTAGATAGGGTCATTCCAGGTTTCATCAGAGACCCTGAAGGAATTGTAAAGAATTTCCCAGTTTTTTTGTTTTGTTTTTGATATTCCTTTTTATAGTGGGTTTGAGCTGATTCCCGCTGCCATGTTTATGCCAGTCTAGACACACTTGATTCCCTTACGGAGACATATCAATACATAGGTTTTAAGATTCTTACTAGTCAGATATATTCCTCTGCGGGAAATGTGGGGTTTTGAGTCCCTTTCACTGAGGAAGGTGTATGTCTTGTCTATTCCATAGTTGGTTTTTGGAACGGTACCTGTGCTTATATCAAACTCTGGTTTTATGCATCACCCCACCTCTCCTTCCCCCTTAAGCAGGCATAAGAGTGTTTTCTAAATGTGAGACACTGTTCTCTTTCCTAACTCAGTTCAAGTGTAGCCATGTTTACAGGATCTTCATAAGTGATATCTTATGATAAGTTTCTTTTTCTGTGTGACTTATTTCACTTAGAATCCTCGTACCTGAATCCACCCATTTTGCTGCTACTGGTCTTATGACATTGATTTCATGGCTGAGGGATATTCCATCGTACATAAGTACTACAATTTTTTGAACCATTTTTATATTTCCTGGGATATTTAAGGTGTACCCAAGTTGAGGTCCTTGTAAGCACTGCAGCCCTAAATTTTGGGGTGGCTTTGTCTTATTGATTTTCAGTTTTCCCAAGGTATATTCCCTAGACTGGAAGTGCCCTTGGCTCTGTAGCTCTGTTCTTTACTTGTTTTAGGGAACACAATGTACTCCTCCAGAGAGGCAGTTGGCAATTTACATGTCTCCCATCAGCATAACAAGGCTGCCTGTTCTCCAGGGCCTGTCTTGCCTTTCTGGTTTTTACACATTTTGTGGATGTCCCTTTTGACCGGTGGGAAGTGATACGTCTTTGTAGTGCAGATTTGCATTGCCCGCTTGCTTGCTTGGCCAAAAAGGGCGTATGCGTTTTCTCCTGAATATATTCAGGAGAATACGCATACACCCTTTTTGGCCAAGGGCATCATTGTCGCAGTTGTGCCCCTCTTCCTGTGCTTTAAAGGCGAATCCAACGTACCTCTTGAAATCTGTTTCCTGCTATTCTGCCTCGCTTTCAAGTCCGCCTCGTTGCCTTCCCTCAACAGATTTTTGGACGATAGTTGTCCTTTATTACTCGGCCAGTTTGTGAATTGCTGTGCCCCTGAGCTCCATTTTTCAACTCGTTTTTTGTGAGCTGACCGCAAGTCCAACAATTTGTTTCAGGACCTATGCTGGTTCCCGGTGGGGGGCTGAGACTTTGGTTAATTCTTCTTCCTGCCGGGAAGTTAGAGTGATATGTGCCCGTCCTAATGCCTAACAGCTACCCTCTCATTGGTTCTTCCTCTTCCCTTTCATCCTCTGCCAAATTGGCAACCTGTGCGAATCAGGAGGTTAAATGGGCTGTCTCTCCAAGTTGGGAGGTTGATAGTAAAGCAGATGGAAAGTCAAACCAGAGCACCAGGAGAGGGACTATTCGTTGAGTTTTAGAAACCTTTCGTATTCACAGTGTGTCCGTTCTCTAGGTTTCCCGTATATGTTATAGCTGTAGTAATATTCCCTTCAAGCTGGAGAGTTGGGACCCATGGAATGGGTGCCAGGCATTTGTGCTTTAAAGGGTCTGCATTTGCTCACCCAATCTCACCAATCCTCTCAGTCCCAAGTGTCCCTCCTTATGCCACATCCAGCTGTCATTGTAGATAGGGTCATTCCAGGTTTCATCAGAGACCCTGAAGGAATTGTAAAGAATTTCCCAGTTTTTTTGTTTTGTTTTTGATATTCCTTTTTATAGTGGGTTTGAGCTGATTCCCGCTGCCATGTTTATGCCAGTCTAGACACCCTTGATTCCCTTACGGAGACATATCAATACATAGGTTTTAAGATTCTTACTAGTCAGATATATTCCTCTGCGGGAAATGTGGGGTTTTGAGTCCCTTTCACTGAGGAAGGTGTATGTCTTGTCTATTCCATAGTTGGTTTTTGGAACGGTACCTGTGCTTATATCAAACTCTGGTTTTATGCATCACCCCACCTCTCCTTCCCCCTTAAGCAGGCATAAGAGTGTTTTCTAAATGTGAGACACTGTTCTCTTTCCTAACTCAGTTCAAGTGTAGCCATGTTTACAGGATCTTCATAAGTGATATCTTATGATAAGTTTCTTTTTCTGTGTGACTTATTTCACTTAGAATCCTCGTACCTGAATCCACCCATTTTGCTGCTACTGGTCTTTTGACATTGATTTCATGGCTGAGGGATATTCCATCGTACATAAGTACTACAATTTTTTGAACCATTTTTATATTTCCTGGGATATTTAAGGTGTACCCAAGTTGAGGTCCTTGTAAGCACTGCAGCCCTAAATTTTGGGGTGGCTTTGTCTTATTGATTTTCAGTTTTCCCAAGGTATATTCCCTAGACTGGAAGTGCCCTTGGCTCTGTAGCTCTGTTCTTTACTTGTTTTAGGGAACACAATGTACTCCTCCAGAGAGGCAGTTGGCAATTTACATGTCTCCCATCAGCATAACAAGGCTCCCTGTTCTCCAGGGCCTGTCTTGCCTTTCTGGTTTTTACACATTTTGTGGATGTCCCTTTTGACCGGTGGGAAGTGATACTTCTTTGTAGTGCAGATTTGCATTGCCCGCTTGCTTGCTTGGCCAAAAAGGGCGTATGCGTTTTCTCCTGAATATATTCAGGAGAAAACGCATACGCCCTTTTTGGGCAAGTGCATCATTGTCGAATTTGTGCGCCTCTTCCTGTGCTTTAAAGGCGATTCCAACGTACCTCTTGAAATCTGTTTCCTGCTATTCTGCCTCGCTTTCAAGTCCGCCTCGTTGCCTTCCCTCAACAGATTTTTGGACGATAGTTGTCCTTTATTACTCGGCCAGTTTGTGAATTGCTGTGCCCCTGAGCTCCATTTTTCTACTCGTTTTTGGTGAGCTGACCGCCAGTCCAACATTTTGGTTCAGGACCCTTGCTGGTTCCCGGTGGTGGGCTGAGACTTTGGTTAATTCTTCTTCCTGCCGGGAAATTACATTGATATGTGCCCGTCCAAATACCTAACAGCTACCCTCTCATTGGTTCTCCCTCTTCCCTTTCATCCTCTGCCAAATTGGCAACCTGTGCGAACCAGGAGGTTAAAGGGGCTGTCTCTCCAAGTTGGGAGGTTGATAGTAAAGCAGATGGAAAGTCAAACCGGAGCACCAGGAGAGGGACTATTCGTTGAGTTTTGGAAACCTTTCGTATTCACAGTGTGTCTGTTCTCTAGGTTTCCCGTACATGTTATAGCTGTAGTAATATTCCCTTCAACCTGGAGAGTTGGGACCCATGGAATGGGTGCCAGGCATTTGTGCTTTAAAGGGTCTGCATTTGCTCACCCAATCTCACCAATCCTCTCAGTCCCAAGTGTCCCTCCTTATGCCACATCCAGCTGTCATTGTAGATAGGGTCATTCCAGGTTTCATCAGAGACCCTGAAGGAATTGTAAAGAATTTCCCAGTTTTTTTGTTTTGTTTTTGATATTCCTTTTTATAGTGGGTTTGAGCTGATTCCCGCTGCCATGTTTATGCCAGTCTAGACACACTTGATTCCCTTACGGAGACATATCAATACATAGGTTTTAAGATTCTTACTAGTCAGATATATTCCTCTGCGGGAAATGTGGGGTTTTGAGTCCCTTTCACTGAGGAAGGTGTATGTCTTGTCTATTCCATAGTTGGTTTTTGGAACGGTACCTGTGCTTATATCAAACTCTGGTTTTATGCATCACCCCACCTCTCCTTCCCCCTTAAGCAGGCATAAGAGTGTTTTCTAAATGTGAGACACTGTTCTCTTTCCTAACTCAGTTCAAGTGTAGCCATGTTTACAGGATCTTCATAAGTGATATCTTATGATAAGTTTCTTTTTCTGTGTGACTTATTTCACTTAGAATCCTCGTACCTGAATCCACCCATTTTGCTGCTACTGGTCTTATGACATTGATTTCATGGCTGAGGGATATTCCATCGTACATAAGTACTACAATTTTTTGAACCATTTTTATATTTCCTGGGATATTTAAGGTGTACCCAAGTTGAGGTCCTTGTAAGCACTGCAGCCCTAAATTTTGGGGTGGCTTTGTCTTATTGATTTTCAGTTTTCCCAAGGTATATTCCCTAGACTGGAAGTGCCCTTGGCTCTGTAGCTCTGTTCTTTACTTGTTTTAGGGAACACAATGTACTCCTCCAGAGAGGCAGTTGGCAATTTACATGTCTCCCATCAGCATAACAAGGCTGCCTGTTCTCCAGGGCCTGTCTTGCCTTTCTGGTTTTTACACATTTTGTGGATGTCCCTTTTGACCGGTGGGAAGTGATACGTCTTTGTAGTGCAGATTTGCATTGCCCGCTTGCTTGCTTGGCCAAAAAGGGCGTATGCGTTTTCTCCTGAATATATTCAGGAGAATACGCATACACCCTTTTTGGCCAAGGGCATCATTGTCGCAGTTGTGCCCCTCTTCCTGTGCTTTAAAGGCGAATCCAACGTACCTCTTGAAATCTGTTTCCTGCTATTCTGCCTCGCTTTCAAGTCCGCCTCGTTGCCTTCCCTCAACAGATTTTTGGACGATAGTTGTCCTTTATTACTCGGCCAGTTTGTGAATTGCTGTGCCCCTGAGCTCCATTTTTCAACTCGTTTTTTGTGAGCTGACCGCAAGTCCAACAATTTGTTTCAGGACCTATGCTGGTTCCCGGTGGGGGGCTGAGACTTTGGTTAATTCTTCTTCCTGCCGGGAAGTTAGAGTGATATGTGCCCGTCCTAATGCCTAACAGCTACCCTCTCATTGGTTCTTCCTCTTCCCTTTCATCCTCTGCCAAATTGGCAACCTGTGCGAATCAGGAGGTTAAATGGGCTGTCTCTCCAAGTTGGGAGGTTGATAGTAAAGCAGATGGAAAGTCAAACCAGAGCACCAGGAGAGGGACTATTCGTTGAGTTTTAGAAACCTTTCGTATTCACAGTGTGTCCGTTCTCTAGGTTTCCCGTATATGTTATAGCTGTAGTAATATTCCCTTCAAGCTGGAGAGTTGGGACCCATGGAATGGGTGCCAGGCATTTGTGCTTTAAAGGGTCTGCATTTGCTCACCCAATCTCACCAATCCTCTCAGTCCCAAGTGTCCCTCCTTATGCCACATCCAGCTGTCATTGTAGATAGTGTCATTCCAGGTTTCATCAGAGACCCTGAAGGAATTGTAAAGAATTTCCCAGTTTTTTTGTTTTGTTTTTGAAATTCCTTTTTATAGTGGGTTTGAGCTGATTCTCGCTGCCATGTTTATGCCAGTCTAGACACACTTGATTCCCTTACAAAGACATATCAATACAGAGTTTTTAAGATTCTTACTAGTCAGATATATTGCTCTGCGGGAAATATGGGGTTTTGAGTCCCTTTCACTGAGGAAGGTGTAGGTCTTGTCTATTCCATACTTGGTTTTTGGAACGGTACCTGTGCTTATATCAAACTCTGGGTTTATGCATCACCCCACCTCTCCTTCCCCCTTAAGCAGGCATAAGAGTGTTTTCTAAATGTGAGACACTGTTCTCTTTCCTAACTCAGTTCAAGTGTAGCCATGTTTATAGGGCCTTCATAAGTGATATCTTATGATAAGTTTCTTTTTCTGTGTGACTTATTTCACTTAGAATCATCGTACCTGAATCCACTCATTTTGCTGCTACTGGTCTTATGACTTTTATTTCATGGTTGAGGGATATTCCATCGTACGTAAGTACCACAATATTTTGAACCATTTTTATATTTCCTGGGATATTTAATGTGTACCCAAGTTGAGGTTCTTGTAAGCAGTGCAGCCCTAAATTTTGAGGTGGCTCTTTCTTATTGATTTTCAGTTTTCCCAAGGTATATTCCCTAGACTGGAAGTGCCCTTGGCTCTGTAGCTCTGTTGTTTACTTGTTTTAGGCCACACAATGCATTCCTCCAGAGAAGCACTTGACAGTTTTTATCTCGCCCAACACCATAACAAGGCTCCCTGTTCTCCAGGGCCTGTCTTGCGTTTCTGGATTTTACACATTTTGTTGCTTTCCCTTTTGACCAGTGGGAAGTGATACTTCTTTGTAGTGCAGATTTGCATTGCCCGCTTACTTGCTTGGCCAAGAAGGGCGTATGCGTTTTCTCCTGAATATATTCAGGAGAAAACGCATACGCCCTTTTTGGCCAAGTGCATTATTGTCAAAGTTTTGCCCCTGTTCCTGTGCTTTAAAGGCGATTCCAACGTACCTCTTGAAATCTGTTTCCTGCTATTCTGCCTGCCTTTCAAATCCGCCTCGTTTCCTTCCCTCAACAGATTTTTGGACGATAGTTGTCCTTTATTACTCTGCCAGTTTTTAAATTGCTGTGCCCCTGAGCTGCATTTTTCAACTCGTTTTTTGTGAGCTGACCGCAAGTCCAAAATTTTGGTTCAGTACCTATACTGGTTCCCGGTGGGTGGCTGAGACTTTTGTTAATTCTTCTTCCTGCCGGGAAATTAGAGTGACATGTGCCCGTCCAAATCCCTAACAGCTACTCTCTCATTGGTTCTTCCTCTTCCCTTTCATCCTCTGCCAAATTGGCAACCTGTTCGAACCAGCATGTTAAAGTGGCTGTCTCTTCAAGTTGGAAGACTGACAATAAAGCAGTTGTAAAGTGAAACCGGAGCACCAGGAGAGGGACTATTCTTTGAGGTTTAGAAACCTTTCGTATTCACAGTGTGTCCGTTCTCTAGGTTTTCCGTACATGTTTTAGCTGTAGTAATAGTTCCTTCAACCTGGAGAGTTGAGACCCATGGAATGGGTGCCACATATTATTGTTTTAAAGGGTCTGCATTTGCTCACCCTCTCTCACCAACCCTCTCAGTCCCAAGTGTCCAGCCTTATGCCACATCCCGGTGTCGTTGTAGATAGGGTCATTCCAGGTTTCATCAGAGACCCTGAAGGAATTGTAAAGAATTTCCCTGTTTTTTTTTTTTGTTTTTGAATTTCCTTTTCTACTGGGTTTGATCTGATTCTCGCTGCCATGTTTATGCCAGTCTAGACACACTTGATTCCCTTACGGAGACATATCAATACATAGGTTTTAAGATTCTTACTAGTAAGATATATTCTTCTGCGGGAAATATGGGGTTTTGAGTCCCGTTCACAGAGGAAGTAGTAGGTCTTGTCTATTCTGTATTTGGATTATGGAACCGTACCTGTGCTAATATCAAACTCTGGGTTTATTCATCACCCCACCTCTGCTTTCCCCTTAAGCATGCATAAGAGTGTTTTCTAAATATGAGACTCTGTTCCTTTTCCTAATTCATTCCATGTGTAGCCATGTTTATATACCCTTCATAAGTGATATCTTATGATAAGTTTATTTTTCTGTGTGACTTATTTCAGTTAGAATCATCGTACATGAATCCCGTCATTATGCTGCTACTGGCCTTATGACATTGACTTCATGGCTGAGGGATATTCCATCATACGTATGTACCACAATTTCTTTACCATTTTTGTCTTTCCTGGTATTTATAAGGTGTCCCGAAGTCGAGGTTCTTGTAAGCAGTGCTGCCATAAATTTTGGGGTGGCTGTGTCTTATTGATTTTCAATTTTCCCAAGGTATATTCCCGTGACCGGACGTGCCTTAGGTTGTGAAGCACTGTTGTTTACTTCTTTTTGGGAACACAATGCACTCCTCCAGAGTGGCTGTTGGCAATTTACATCCCACCCATCCGTATAACAAGGCTCACTGTTCTCCAGATCCTGTCTTGCCTTTCTTGTTTTTACACATTTTACGGATATCCCTTTTGACCAGTTGGAAGTGATACTTCTTTGTAGTGCAGATTTGCATTGTGCGGTTGCTTGGTTGGCCAAAATTGGCGTATGCGTTTTCTCCTGAATATATTCAGGAGAAAACGCATGTGCCCTTTATGGACAATTCCATAATTGTCGAAGTTGTGATGCTTTTCCTGTGTTTAAAGGCGATTCCAATGTACTTCTGGAAATCTGTTTCGTGCCCTTCTGCCTCATTTTCAAATCCGCCTCATGGCTTTCTCTCAACAGATTTTTGGAAGAGAGTAGTCCTTTATAACTCTGCAAGTTAGTGAATTGCTGTGCCCCTGAGCTCCATTTTTCAACTCGCGTTTTTTTGAGCTGACTGCCAATCCACAATTTTGCTTCAGGACCTATACTGGTTCCATTGGGGGGGCTGGCTCAGAGTTTGTTAATTCTTCTTCGTGACGGGAATTTAGAGTGACATGTGACCATCCAAATGTCTACAGCTACTCTCTAATAGTTTCTCCCTCTTCCCTTATATCCTCTACACCATGTGCCAACTGTGCGAACCAGGAGGTTATAGGTGCTGACTCTCCAATTTGGGAGATTGATACTAAAGCAGTTGGAATGTCAAACTGGTGCACAAGGAGATAAAAAAATTAGTAGAGTTTTAGAAACCTTTCACCATCAGATGGTGTCCATTCTCTAGGTTTCCCATACATGTTATAACTGTAGTGATATTCCCTTCTACCTGGAGAGTTGGGACCCATGGAATGGGTGCCAGGTATTATTGCTTTATACGGTCTGCATTTTCTCACCCAATCTCACCAATCCTCTCAGTCCCAAGTGACCAGCCTTATGCCACATCCAGCTGTCGTTGTAGATAGGGTCATTCTAAGTTTCATCAGAACCCCTGAAGGTATTGTGTAAGAATTTCACTGTTTATTTGTTTTGTTTTGAAATTCATTTTTATAGTGGGTTTGAGCTGATTCTCTCTGCCGTGTTTATGTCATTCTAGACATACTTAGTTACCTTATGGAGACATATCAATACATAGGTTTTAAGATTCTTACTAGTCAGATATACTACTCTGCGGGGAATAGGGGTGTTGAGCCCCGTTCAGTGAGGAAAGAGTAGGTCTTGTCTATTTTGTATTTGGATTATGCAACCGTACCTGTGCTAATATCAAACTCTGGTTTTATGCATCACCCCACCTCTCCTTTCCTCTTGAGCAGGCATAAGAGTGTTTTCTAAATGTGAGACTCTTCTCTTTCCTAATTCAGTTCATGTGTAGACATGTTTACAAGACCTTCATAAGTGATATCTTATGATAAGTTTCTTTTTCTGTGTGACTTATTTCAGTTAGAATCATCGTACATGAATCCACTCATTATGCTGCTACTTGCCTTATCATATTGATTTCATGGCTGAGGGATATTCCATCGTACGTATGTACCACAATTTCTTTACTATTTTTGTCTTTACTGGGATATTTAAGGTGTCCCGAAGTCGAGGTTCTTGTAAGCAGTGCTGCCCTATATTTTGGGTTGGCTGTGTCTTATTGATTTTCAATTTCCCCAAGGTATATTCCCATGACTGAAAGTGCCTTTGGTTGTGAAGCTCTGTTGTTTAATTCTTTTAGGGAACACAATGCACTCCTCCAGAGTGGCTGTTGGCAATCTGCATCCCACCCATCAGCATAACAAGGCTCCCTGTTCTCTAGAGCCCCTCTTGCCTTTCTGGTTTTTACACATTTTACAGATATCCCTTTTGACTGGTGGGAAGTGATACTTCTTTGTAGTGCAGATTTGCATTGTGCGGTTGCTTGGTTGGCTAAAATGGGTGTATGCGTTTTCTCCTGAATATATTCAGGAGAAAACACATGCGCCCTTTATGGACAATTCCCTAATTGTCGAAGTTGTGATGCTTTCCCTGTGTTTAAAGGCGATTCCAATGTACTTCTGGAAATCTGTTTCGTGCAAATCTCCCTCATTTTCAAGTCCGCCTCATGGCTTTTCCTCAACAGATTTTTCGAAGAGAGTAGTCCTGTATAACTCTGCAAGTTAGTGAATTGCTGTGCCCCTGAGCTCCATTTTTCAACTTGTGTTTTTGTGAGCTGACCTTAAACCCACAATTTTGCTTCAGGACCCATACTAGTTATGGGGGTGGGGCAGGCTGAGAGTTTGGTTAATTCTTCTTCATGACGGGAAATTAGAGTGACATGTGGCCGTCCAAATGCCTACAGCTACTCTCTCATTGGTTCTCCCTCTTCCCTTATATCCTCTGCACAATGTGCCAACTGTGCGAACCAGGATGTTATAGGGGCTGACTCTCCAAGTTGGGAGATTGATATTAAAGCAGTTGGAATGTCAAGCTGCAGCACATGGAGAGAAAAAAATTAGTAGAGTTTTAGAAACCTTTCACCATCAGAGGGTGTCCATTCTCTAGGTTTCCCATACATGTTATAACTGTAGTGATATTCCCTTCTACCTGGAGAGTTGGGAACCATGGAATCAGTGGCAGGCATTATTGCTTTAAAGCATCTGCATTTTCTCACCCAATCTCACCAATCCTCTCAGTCCCAGGTGAACAGCCTTATGCCACATCCAGCTGTTGTTGTAGATAGGGTCATTCCAAGTTTCATCAGAACCCCTGAAGGTGTTGTGTAAGAATTTCACTGTTTCTTTGTTTTGTTTTGAAATTCCTTTTTATAGTGGGTTTGAGCTGATTCTCACTGCCGTGTTTATGTCATTCTAGACACACTTGGTTCCCTTATGGAGACATATCAATACATAGGTTTTAAGATCCTTACTAGTCAGATATATTTCTCTGTGGGGAATAGGGGTGTTGAGTCCCATTCACTGAGGAAGGAGTCGGGCTTGTCTCTTCTGTATTTGGATTATGGAACGGTACCTGTGTTAATATCAAACTCTGGTTTTGTGTGTCTCCCCACCTCTCCTTCCCCCTTAAGCAAGCATAAGAGTGTTTTCTAAATCTGAGACTCTGTTCTCTTTCCTAATTCAGTTCATATGTAGCCAGGTTTACAGTCCCTTCATAAGTGATATCTTATATCAGAATGCACCATGGCCCTTGTCATAATAATGCTCCATGACCCCTGTCATCACAATGCTCCATTCCCTGGTTATCACAATGCTCCATGTCCCTTGTCATAACAATTCTCCACGTACTTGTCATCACAATGCTACATGACACTTCTCTTCACAAAGTTACATGCTCGTTTCATCACAATTCTCCATGCACTTGTCATTGCAATGTTCCATGACCCCTGTCATAGCAAGCTCCAAGTGTTTGTCATCACAATGCTTCACGACTTTATCATCTAAATTCTCAATGGCACTTTTCATCACAATGTTCCGTTACCTTGTCATCACAATGCTCCATGCCCTTGTCATCACAATGCTCCCTGACACCTATCATCACAATGCTTCATGCCCCTTGTCATTACAGTGCTCCATGATGCTCGTCATCACAATTACCCATGGTCTTCTCATCACAATGCTCCACGGTTTTGCCATCACAATGCTCCATGCCCTGGTCATCTCAAAGCTCAATGTCCCTTGTCCTCACAATTCTCCACGTCCTTGTCATCACAATGCTCCATGGCACTT
This sequence comes from Hyperoodon ampullatus, assembly GCF_949752795.1. NCBI lineage: Eukaryota > Metazoa > Chordata > Mammalia > Artiodactyla > Ziphiidae > Hyperoodon > Hyperoodon ampullatus. The sequence goes on along the minus strand of NW_027640739.1, from coordinate 271,912 downwards.
CTCATCACAATGTTATATGCTCTTGTCATAACAATACTCCATGCACTTGTCATCGCAATGCTCCATGACCCCTGTCATAGGAAGCTCCATGCGCTTGTCATCACAATGTTTCAGGACATGGACATTAAAATTATCAATGGCCCTTGTCATCTCAATGCTCCATGCGCTTATCATCACAATGCTCCTTTACCTTTGTCACAACAATCCTCCATGACACTTGGCATCACAATGCTCCGTGCTATTGTCATCACAATGGAACATGACATATGTCATCACAATGCTCCCTGACACCTGTCTTCACAATACTCCATGACCTTGTCATCACAATGCTCCATGCCCTTGTCATCACAATGTGCCATGCCCACTGTCATCAAAATAATCCATGAAACTTGTCAGACCAAAGCTCCATGCCACCTTTCATCACAATGCTCCATGAACCCTGTCATCACAATGCACCATGCCCATCATCATAATGCTTCATGCTCTTGTCAGCACAATGAAATCAAAATGCTCCATGACCTCTGTCATCACAATGCTCCAAACCCTTGTGATCACAATGTTCCATAACACTTGTCATCACAATACCCCATGACGCTACTCATCACAATTATCCATGGACTTCTCATCACAATGCCCCATGACATTTGTCATCACAATGCGCAATACACATGTCATCACAATTCTCCCTGACTCTTGCCATCAGTATGCTCCCTGAACCCTTTCATGACAAGGCTCCATGCCTTTTTCATCACAATTATCCATGCCATTTTCATCACAATGCGCCAAGACCCCTTTAATCACAATGCTCCATGTCCTTGTCATCACAAAGCTCCATGATGCATGTCATCAGAATGCTCAATGGCCTTCTCATCACAATGCTCCATGCCCTTGTCATCACAATGCTCCAAGATCCCTGTAATCACAATGGTCCATGCCCCTTTTCATCAGAATGCTCCATGAGACTTGTCATCACAAGGCTCCATGGTCTTCTCATCACAATGCTCCAGGACATTGTCATCAAAATGCTCCATTCCCTTATCATCACAATGCTCCATGACCCCTGTCATCACAATACTCCATGAACATTTTCAGCCCAATGCTCCATGACCTTCTCATCACAATGCTCCATGACCAATATCATCACAATGCTCCATGACCACAGTCATCACAACGCTCAATATCACCTGACAACACAATGATCCGGGACTCTTGTCATCACAATGTTCCATTCCCTAGTAATCACAATGCTCCATGACCCCTGTCATCACAATACTCCATGAACATTTTCAGCCCAATGCTCCATGACACTTGTCATCACAATGATGCATGCCCTTGTCATCCCAATGCTCCATGACCCCTGTAATCACAATGCTCCGTGACGCTTGTCATCACAGTGCTCCATGACACCTGTCATCACAATGCTCCATGCCTTTGTCAGCAAAATGCTACATGACTTGTCATTACAATGTTCTATGCACTTGTCATCACAATACTCCATTACCATTGCCATCACAATCCTCCATGAACCTTGGGATCACATTGCTCCATGCCCTTGTCATCACAATGCTCCATGCTCCTTGAAATCAAAATGATCCATGACCTCTGTCATCACAATGCTCCAAACCCTTGTGATCACAATGTTCCATAACACTTGTCATCACAATGCTCCATGATGCCTGTCATCACAATACTCCATGCCCTTTTCATCACAATGCTCCATGACCTTTGTCATCACAATTCTCGATACACTTGTCATCACAATGCTCCCTGACACTTGTCATCAGAATGCTCCTTGAACCCTGTCACAAAAAGGCTCCATGCCTTTTTCATCAAAATGCACCATGCCGTTTTCATCCCAATGCTCCATGCCATTGTCATCAAAATACTCCACAAGCTTGTCATCAGAATGCTCCATGTCCCTTGTCATCACAATTTTCCATGCACTTGTCAGCACAATGCTCCAAGCCATTGTCATCACAATGCTCCATTACCTTTGTCATCAGAATCCTCCATGACACTTGGCATCACAATGCTCCATGGCATTGTCATCACAATGGGCCATTACATATGTCATCACAATGCTCCCTGACACCTGTCTTCACAATAATGAATGACCTGGTCATCACAATGCTCCATGCCCTTGTCATCACAATGCGCCATTCCAACTGTCATCGCAATAAGCCATGAAACTTATTAGACCAATGCTCCATGCCCTTGTCATCACAATGCCCCATGCCCTTGTTATCACAATGCTCCATGACCCCTGTCATCACAATGCTCCGTGACTCCAGTCATCACAAGGCTTCATGACCTTTGTCATCACAATGGTCCATGCCCTTGTCATCAACAGTCTCTGTGACCTTTTTAACCACAATGCTTCATGAACTTTTCATCACAATGCTCTTTGACCCTTGTCATCACAATGCTCTATGCCTTTCTCAGCACAATGCTCCATGCCCTTGTCATTACAATCCTCCATGACCCATGTATCACTGTGTTCCATGCCCTTTTCATCACAATGCTCCATGCCCACTCTCATCACAATAATCCATGAAACTTTTCAGACAAATGTTCCATGCCCTTGTCATCACAATGCTCCATTACCCCTGTCATAACAATGCTCCATGACCCCTGCCATCACAACGTTCCACGGCCTTGTCATCACATGGCTCCATGACCCTTGTCATCACAATGCTCCAAGACCCCTGTAATCACAGTGCTACATGGCCTTGTCATCACAAAGCTCCATGATGCATGTCATCACAATGCTCCATGCCCTTGCCATCACAATGCTCCATTACCCCTGTGATAACAATGCTCCATGACCCCTGCCATCAAGATGTTCCATGGCCTTGTCATCACAAGGCTCCATGACCCTTCTCATCACAATGCTCCAAGACCCCTGTAATCACAATGCTCCATGTCCCTTTTTATCTCAATGATCCATGAACCCTGTCATCACAATGCACCATGACCATCATCATAATGCTTCAGGCTATTGTCATCACAATGAAATCAAAATTCTCCATGACCTCTGTCATAACACTGCTCCAAACCCTTGTGATCACAATATTCCATAACACCTGTCATCACAATGCCCCATGATGCTCGTCATCACAATTATCTATGGTCTTCTCATCACAATGCTCCATGACCTTTGTCATCACAGTGCTCAATACACTTGTCATCAAAATGCTCCCAGACACTTGTTCTCTGTATGCTCCTTGAACTCTGTCATGACAAGGCTCCATGCCTTTTTCATCACAATGATCCATGCCTTTTTCATCACAATGCTCCAAGACACCTGTAATTACAATGCTCCATGCCCTTGTCATCACAAAGCTCAATGACGCATGTCATCAGACTGCTCCTTGTCCTTCTCATCACAATGCTCCATGCCCTTGTCATCACAATTTTCCAAGACACTCTAATCACAATGCTCCATGCCCCTTTTCATCAGTATGCTCCATGAGACTTGTCTCACAAGGCTCCATGGTTTTCTCATCACAATGCTCCAGCACCTTGTCATCACAATGCTTCACGACCTTGTCATGAAAATTTTCAATGGCACTTGTCATCATAATGCTCCAAGCCCTAGTCATCACAATGCTCCATTATATTTGTCATCACAATCCTCCATTACATTTGGCATCACAATGCTCCATGCCATTGTCATCGCAATGGACCATGACATATGTCATCACAATGCTCCCTGACACTTGTCTTCACAATACTCCATGACCTTCTCATCACAATGCCCCATGCCCTTGTCATCACAATGCCCCATGCCCACTGTCATCACAATAATCTATTAAACTTGTCAGACCAATGCTCCATGCCCCTGTCATCACAATGCTCCATGCCCTTGTCATCACAATGCTCCATGACCCCTGTCATCACAATGCTCTGTGACTCCAGTCATCACAATGCTTCATAACATTTGTCATCACAGTGTTCCATGCCCACATCATCACAAGGCTCTGTGACCTTTGTAACCACAATACTCCATGAACTTTTCATCACAATACTCCGTGACCCTTGTCATCACAATGCTCCATGCCTTTGTCAGAACAATGCTCCATGACCCTTGTCATCACAATGTGCCACGTGATTTTCATCACAACGGTCCACAACCTTGTCATCGTAATGCTCCATAAACCTTGTAATCACAATGCTCCATGCACTTCTCATCAAAATGCTCTCTCAACAGAGATATCACAATGTTCCATCACTAGTCATCACAATACTCCCTCACCCCTGTAATCACAATGTTGCATGACCCCTGTCATCACAATGCTACATCCCCTTATCATCACAATGTTCCATGACCCCTGACATCACAATGTTCCATAACCCCTGTCATCAAAATGCTCCATGACCCTTTTCATCCCAAAGCTCCATGACCCCTGACATCACAATGTTCTATAACCCCTGTCATCAAAATGTTCCATTACACTTTTCATCAAATTGCTGCATGACCCTGTCATCAAAATGCTCCCTGCCCTTCTCATCACAATGCACCACGCCCTTGACATCAAAATGCTCCATGACTTTTGTCATCACAAAGCTCCATAACCCTTGGAATCACAGTGTTCCATGAACCCTCTCATCACATTGTTCCATGCCCTTGTCATCACAAAGCTCCATGACGCTTGTCAAAACAATGTTCGATGCCCTTCTCATCACAATGCTCCATGCCCTTGTCATTACAATCCTCCATGACCCATGGATCACAGTGTTCCGTGACCTTGTCATCACAATGCTCCATGCCCACTCTCATCGCAATAATCCATGAAACTTTTCAGACCAATGCTCCATGCCCTTCTCATCACAATGCTCCATTACCCCTGTCATAACAATGCTCCATGACCACTGCCATCACAATGTTCCACACCATTGTCATCACAAGGCTCCATGACCCTTGTCATCACAATGCTCCAAGACCCCTGTAATCACAATGCTCCATGCCCTTGTCATCACAAAGCTCAATGACGCATGTCATCAGAATGCTCCATGGCCTTCTCATCACAATGCTCCTTGCCCTTGTCATCACAATGCTCCAAGACCCCTGTAATCACAATGCTCCATGCCCCTTTTCATCTCAATGCTCCATGAACCCTGTCATCACAATGCACCATGCCCATCACCATAATGCTTCAGGCTATTGTCATCACAATGAAATCAAAATGCTCCATGACCTCTGTCATCACAATGCTCCGAAACCTTGTGATCACAGTGTTCCATAAAACTTATCATCACAACACCCCATGACGCTCATCATCACAATTATCCATGGTCTTCTCATCACAATGCTCCATGAACTTTGTCATCACAATGCTCAATACACTTGTCATCACAATGCTCCGTGACACTTGTCGTCAGTATGCTCCTTGAACCCTGTCATGACAAGGCTCCATGCCTTTTTCATAACAATGATCCATGCCATTTTCATCACAATACTCCATGCCCTTGTCAGCACAAAGCTCCATGACGCATGTCATCAGAATGCTCCATGGCCTTCTCATCACAATGCTCCAAGACCCCTGTAATCACAATGCTCCATGCCCCTTTTCATCAGAATGTTCCATGAGAATTGTCATCACAAGGATCCATGGACTTCCCATCACAATGCTCCAGGACCTTGTCATCACAGTGCTCAATTCCCTTCTCATTACAATGCTCCATGACCCCTGTCATCACAATACTCCATGAACATTTTCAGCCCAATGCTTCATGACCTTCTCATCACAATGCTCCATGACCCATATCATCACAATCCTCCATGACCACTGTCATCACAACACTCCATGACCCCTGACAACACAATGATCCGGGACTCTTGTCATCACAATGCTCCATTCCCTTGTCATCACAATGCTCCATGAACATTTTCAGCCCAATGCTCCATGACACTTGTCATCACAATGATCCATGCCCTTGTCATCCCAATGCTCCATGACCCCTGTAATCACAATGCTCCATGACGCTTATCATCACAGTGCTCCATGACCCTTATCATCACAATTCTCCATGCCTGTGTCATCAAAATCCTACATGACCTTGTCATCACAATGCTCCATGAGCTTGTCATCACAATACTCCATTACCATTTTCATCACAATCCTCCATGAACCTTGGGATCACATTGCTCCATGCCCTTGTCATCACAATGCTCCATGCTCCTTGAAATCAAAATGGTCCATGACCTCTGTCATCACAATGCTCCAACCCCTTGTGATCACAATGTTCCATAACACTTGTCATCACAACACTCCATGATGACTGTCATGACAATACTCCATGCACTTGTCGTCACAATGCTCCATGACCTTTGTCATCACAATTCTCAATACACTTGTCATCACAATGCTCCCTGACACTTGTCGTCAGAATACTCCTTGAACACAGTCATGAAAAGGCTCCATTCCTTTTTCATCAGAATGCTCCATGCCCTTTTCATCACAACGATCCAGGTCATTGTCATCACAATACTCCACAAGCTTGTCATCAGAATGCTCCATGATCATTGTCTTCAGAAGGCTCCATGACCCCTGTCATCACAATGCTCCATACCCCTTGTCATTACAGTGTTCCATGACGCTCGTCATCACAATTATCCATGGTCTTCTCATCACAATGCTCCACAGTCTTGCCATCACAATGCTCCATGCCTTGGTCATCACGATGCTCCATGTCCCCAGTCATCACAATGCTCCATGACCCCTGTCATCACAATGCTCCATACCCCTTGTCATTACAGTGCTCCATGACGCTCGTCATCACAATTATCCATGGTCTTCTCATCACAATGCTCCACGGTCTTGCCATCACAATGCTCCATGCCCTGGTCATCACAATGCTCCATGTCCCCTGTCATCACAATTCTCCACGTTCTTGGCATCACTATGCTCCATGATACTTCTCATCACAGTGTTACATGTTTTGTCATAACAATTCTCTATGCACTTGTCATCGTAATGCTCCATGACCCCTGTCATAGCAAGCTCCATGTGATTGTCATCACAATGCTTCATGAACATGTCATCAAAATTCTCAATGGCCCTTGTTATTACAATGCGCCATGACCCTTGTCATCACAATGCTCCAAGCCCTTGTCATCAAAATGCTCCATTACCTTTGTCATCACAATCCTCCATGACACTTGGCATCACAATGCTACATTCCATTGTCATTGCAATAGACCATGACATATGTCATCACAATGCTCCCTGACACCCTTCTTCACAATACTCCATGACCTTCTCATCACAATGCTCCATGCCCTTGTCATCACAATGCGCCATGCCCACTGTCATCACAATAATCCATGAAACTTGTCAGAAAAATGCTCCATGACCCTGTCATCACAAGGCTCCATGCCCTTTCATCACAATGCTCTATGACCCCTGTCATCACAATGCTCTGTGACTCCAGTTATCACAATGCTTCATGACCTTTGTCATCACAATGGTCCATGCCCTCGTCATCACAAGACTCTGTGACCTTGGTGACCACAACACTCCATGAACATTTCATCACAATGCTCGGTGACCCTTGTCATCACAATGCTCCATGCCTTTGTCAGCACATTACTCCATGACACATGGCATCAAATGTGCCATGCGCTTGTCATCACAATGCTCCACATCGCTGTCATCACAATGCTCCACAAAACTTGTCATCACAATGCTCCATGCGTTTGTCAGCACAATGATCCATGACCCATGTCATCACAATGTGCCCTGCGTTTCTCATCACAATGCTCCACAGCCTTGTCATCACAATGCTCCATGCACCTCTCATCAAAATGCTCTCTCACCACTGATATCACAGTGTTCCACCACTAGTCAACACAATACTCCCTCCACCCTGTCATCCCAATGTTCCATGACCCTTGTCACAACAATGCTACATGCTCTTATCATCACAATGCTCCATGACCCTTTTCATCACAATGCTCCATGACCCCTAACATCACAATGTTCCATAAACACTGTCATCAAAATGTTCCATGACCCTTTTCATCCAATTGCTCCATAACCCTGTCATCACAATGCTCCCTGCCCTTCTCATCACAATGCACCACGCTCTTGTCATCAAAATGCTCCATGGCCTATGTCATCACAAAGCTCCATGACCCTTGGAATCACAATGCTCCATGCCATTGTCATCACAAAGCTCCATGAAACCTCTCATCACATTGCTCCATGCCATTGTCATCACAAAGCTCCATGACGCTTGTCATCACAATGCTCCATGCCCTTGTCATTGCAATCCTCCATGACACATGTATCACTGTGTTCCGTGCCCTTGTCATCACAATGCTCCATGCTCACTCTCATCACAATAATCCATGAAACTTTTCAGACCAATGCTCCATGCCCTTGTCATCACAATGCTCCATTACACCTGTCATAACAATGCTCCATGACCCCTGCCATCACAATTTTCTACGGCCTTGTCATCACAAGACTCCATGGCCCTTGTCATCACAATGCTCCAAGACCCCTGTAATCACAATGCTCCATGCCCATGTCATCACAAAGCTCCCTGACGCATGTCATCAGAATGCTCCATGGCCTTCACATCACAATACTCCATGCTCTTGTCATCACAATGCTCCAAGACCCTTGTTATTACAATGATCCATGCCTCTTTGCATCTCAATGCTCCATGAACCCTGTCATCACAATGCACCATGCCCATCATCATAATGCTTCATGCTATTGTCATCACAATGAAATCAAAATTCTCCATGACCTCTCTCATCACAATGCTCCAAACCCTTGTGATCACAATGTTCCATAACACTTGTCATCACAACGCCCCATGACGCTGGTCATCACAATTATCCATGGACTTCTCATCACAATGCTCCATGACCTTTGTCATCACAATTCTCAATACACTTGTCATCACAATGCTCCCTGATACTTGTCATCAGTATGCTCATTGAACCCTGTCATGACAAGTCTCCATGCCTTTTTCATCACAATGATCCATGCCCTTTTCATCACAATGCTCCATGCCATTGTCATCACAATACTCCACAAGCTTGTCATCAGAATGCTCCGTGACACTTTTCATCTCAATGATCCATGGGCCCTGTCATCACAATGCTCCATGACACCTGTCATCACAATGCTCCATGCCCCTTGTCATTACAGTGCTCCATGATGTTCGTTATCACAATTATCCATGGTCTTCTCATCACAGTGCTCCACGGTCTTCCCATCACAATGCTCCATGCCCTGGTCATCACAGTGCTCCATGTCCCCAGTCAACACAATGCTCCATGACCCCTGTCATCACAATGCTCCATACCGCTTGTCATTACAGTGCTCCATGACACTCGTAATCACAATTGTCCATGGTCTTCTCATCACAATGCTCCACGCCCTTGTCATCAAAATGCTCCATGACCCTTGTCATCACAATGCTCCATGACCACTGTCATAACAATGCTCCATGACCCCTGTCATCACAAGGCTCCATACCACTTGTCATTACAGTTCTCCATGACGCTCCTCATCACAATTATCCATGGTCTTCTCATCACAATGCTCCACGGTCTTGTCATCACAGTGCTCCATGCCTTGGGCATCACAATGCTCCATGTCCCCGGTCATCACAATGCTCCATGACCACTGTCATCACAATGCTCTATACCCCTTGTCATTACAGTGCTCCATGACCCTCGTCATCACAATTATCCATGATCTTCTCATCACAGTGCTCCACGACCTTGCCATCACAAGGCTCCATGCCCTGGTCATCACAATGCTCCATGTCCCCAGTCATCACAATGCTCCATGTCCCCGGTCATCACAATGCTCCATGACCACTGTCATCACAATGCTCTATACCCCTTGTCATCACAGTGCTCCATGACGCTCGTCATCACAATTATCCATGGTCTTCTCATCACAGTGCTCCACGGTCTTGCCATCACAATGCTCCATGCCCTGGTCATCACAATGCTCCATGTCCCCTGTCATCACAATTCTCCACGTTCTTGGCATCACTATGCTCCATGATACTTCTCCTCACAGTGTTACATGTTTTGTCATCACAATTCTCTATGCACTTGTCATTGCAATGCTTCATGACCCCTGTCATAGCAAGCTCCATGTGATTGTCATCACAATGCTTCATGAACATGTCATCAAAATTCTCAATGGCCCTTGTTATCACAATGCTCCATGACCCTTGTCATCACAATGCTCCAAGCCCTTGTCATCAAAATGCTCCATTACCTTTGTCATCACAATCCTCCATGACACTTGGCATCACAATGCTACATTCCATTGTCATTGCAATAGACCATGACATATGTCATCACAATGCTCCCTGACACCCTTCTTCACAATACTCCATGACCTTCTCATCACAATGCTCCATGCCCTTGTCATCACAATGCGCCATGCCCACTGTCATCACAATAATCCCTGAAACTTGTCAGAAAAATGCTCCATGACCCTGTCATCACAATGCTCCATGCCCTTTCATCACAATGCTCTATGACCCCTGTCATCACAATGCTCCGTGACTCCAGTCATCACAATGCTTCATGACCTTTGTCATCACAATGGTCCATGACCTCGTCATCACAAGGCTCTGTGACCTTTGTGACCACAACACTCCATGAACATTTCATCACAATGCTCGGTGACCCTTGTCATCACAATGCTCCATGCCTTTGTCAGCACATTACTCCATGACACAGGGCATCAAATGTGCCATGCGCTTGTCATCACAATGCTCCACATCGTTGTCATCACAATGCTCCATAAACCTTGTCATCACAATGCTCCATGCGTTTGTCATCACAATGTTCCATGACCCATGTCATCACAATGTGCCCTGAGTTTCTCATCACAATGCTCCACAGCTTTGTCATCACAATGCTCCATGCACCTCTCATCAAAATGCTCTCTCACCACTGATATCACAATGTTCCATCACTAGTCAACACAATACTCCCTCCACCCTGTCATCCCAATGTTCCATGACACTTGTCACAACAATGCTACATGCTCTTATCATCACAATGCTCCATGACCCCTGACATCACAATGTTCCATAACCCCTGTCATCACAATGCTCCATGACCCTTTTCATCACAATGCTCCATGACCCCTAACATCACAATGTTCCATAAACACTGTCATCAAAATGTTCCATGACACTTTTTATCCAATTGCTCCATGACCCTGTCATCACAATTCTCCCTGCCCTTCTCATCACAATGCACCACGCCCTTGTCATCAAAATGCTCCATGGCCTATGTCATCACAAAGCTCCATGACCCATGGAATCACAATGCTCCATGCCATTGTCATCACAAAGCTCCATGAAACCTCTCATCACATTGCTCCATGCCGTTGTCATCACAAAGCTCCATGACGCTTGTCATCACAATGCTCCATGCCCTTGTCATTGCAATCCTCCATGACACATGTATCACTGTGTTCCGTGCCCTTGTCATCACAATGCTCCATGCTCACTCTCATCACAATAATCCATGAAACTTTTCAGACCAATGCTCCATGCCCTTGTCATCACAATGCTCCATTACACCTGTCATAACAATGCTCCATGACCCCTGCCATCACAATGTTCTACGGCATTGTCATCACAAGACTCCATGACCCTTGTCATCACAATGCTCCAAGACCCCTGTAATCACAATGCTCCATGCCCATGTCATCACAAAGCTCCCTGACGCATGTCATCAGAATGCTCCATGGCCTTCTCATTACAATACTCCATGCCCTTGTCATCACAATGCTCCAAGACCCTTGTTATTACAATGATCCATGCCTCTTTGCATCTCAATGCTCCATGAACCCTGTCATCACAATGCACCATGCCCATCATCATAATGCTTCATGCTATTGTCATCACAATGAAATCAAAATTCTCCATGACCTCTCTCATCACAATGCTCCAAACCCTTGTGATCACAATGTTCCATAACACTTGTCATCACAACGCCCATGACGCTGGTCATCACAATTATCCATGGACTTCTCATCACAATGCTCCATGACCTTTGTCATCACAATACTCAATACACTTGTCATCACAATGCTCCCTGACACTTGTCATCAGTATGCTCATTGAACCCTGTCATGACAAGTCTCCATGCCTTTTTCATCACAATGATCCATGCCCTTTTCATCACAATGCTTCATGCCATTGTCATCACAATACTCCACAAGTTTGTCATCAGAATGCTCCGTGACCCTTGTCATCTCAATGATCCATGACCCCTGTCATCACAATGCTCCATGACACCTGTCATCACAATGCTCCATGCCCCTTGTCATTACAGTGCTCCATGATGTTCGTTATCACAATTATCCATGGTCTTCTCATCACAGTGCTCCACGGTCTTGCCATCACAATGCTCCATGCCCTGGTCATCACAATGCTCTATGTCCCCAGTCATCACAATGCTCCATGACCCCTGTCATCACAATGCTCCATACTGCTTGTCATTACAGTGCTCCATGACACTCGTAATCACAATTGTCCATGGTCTTCTCATCACAATGCTCCATGCCCTTGTCATCAAAATGCTCCATGACCATTGTCATCACAATGCTCCATGACCACTGTCATAACAATGCTCCATGACCCCTGTCATCACAAGGCTCCATACCACTTGTCTTTACAGTGTTCCATGATGCTCCTCATCACAATTATCCATGGTCTTCTCATCACAATGCTCCACGGTCTTGTCATCACAGTGCTCCATGCCTTGGACATCAAAATGCTCCATGTCCCCGGTCAACACAATACTCCCTCACCCCTGTCATCACAATATTCCATGACCCTTGTCACAACAATGCTACATGCCTTTATCATCACAATGCTCCATTCCCCTGACATCACAATGTTCCATAACCCCTGTCATCACAATGCTCCCTGCCCTTCACAACAGAATGCACCGCCCCCCTGTCATCAAAATGCTCCATGACCTTTGTCATCACAAAGCTCAATGACCCTTGTCATCACAATGCTGCATGCCATTGTCATCACAATGCTCCATGAACCCTCTCATCAAATTGTTCCATGCCCTTGTCATCACAGGCTCCATGATGCTTTTCATCACAATGCTCGATGCCATTCTTATCACAATGCTCCATGCGCTTCTCATTACAATCCTCCATGACCCATGTATCACAGTGTTCCATGCCCTTGTCATCACAATGCTCCTTGCCCCCTCTCATCACAATAATCCATGAAACTTTTCAGACCAATGCTCCATGCCCTTGTCATCACAATGCTCCATTACCCCTGTCATAACAATGCTCCATGACCCCTGCCATCACAATGTTCCACAGCCTTGTCATCACAAGGCTCCATGACCCTTGTCATCACAATGCTCCAAGACCCCTGTAATCACAATGCTCCATGCCCTTGTCATCACAAAGCTCAATGATGCATGTCAACAGAATGCTCCATGGCCTTCTCATTCACGATGTTCCATGCCTTTGTCATCACAATGCTCCAAGACTCCTGTAATCGCAATGCTCCATGCCCCTTTTCATCTCAATGCTCCATGAACTCTGTCATCACAATGCACCATGCCCATCATCATAATGCTTCAGGCTATTGTCATCACAATGAAACCAAAATGCTCCATGACCTCTGTCATCACAATGCTCCAAATCCTTGAGATCAAAATGTTCCATAACACTTATCATCACAACGCCCCATGACGCTCGTCATCACAATTATCCATCGTCTTCTCATCACAATGCTCCATGACCTTTGTCATCACAATACTCAATACCCTTGTCATCACAATGCTCCCTGACACTTGTTGTCAGTTTGCTCCTTGAACCCTGTCATGACAAGGCTCCATGCCTTTTTCATCACAATGATCCATGCCCTTTTCATCACAGTGCTCCAAGACCGCTGTAATCACAATGCTCCATGCCCTTGTCCTCACAAAGCTCCATGATGCATGTCATCAGAACACTCCATGGCCTTCTCATCCCGATGCTCCATGCCCTTGTCATCACAATGCTCCAAGACCCCTGTAATCACAATGCTCCATGGCACTTTTCATCAGAATGCTCCATGAGACTTGTCATCACAAGGCTCCATGGTCTTCTCATCACAGTGCTCCAGTACCTTGTCATCACAATGCTCCATGACCCCTGTCATCCCAGTACTCCATGGACATTTTCAGCCCAATGCTCCACGACCTTCTCATCACAATGCGCCATGACCCCTGTCATCACAATGCTCCATGACCACTGTCATCACAACGCTCCATGAACCCTGACAACACAATGATCCGGGACTCTTGTCATTAAAATGCTCCATGACCATTGTCATCACAATGATCCATGTGCTTGTCATCCCAATGCTCCATGACCCCTGTAATCACAATGCTCCGTGATGCTTCTCATCACAGTGCTCCATGAACCTTGTCATCATAATGCTCCTTGCCTTTGTCAACAAAATGGTACATAATCTTGTCATCACAATTCTCCATGCGCTTGTCATCACAATCCTCCATGACCATTGGGATCACATTGCTTCATGCCCTTGCCATCTCTCTCTTTCCTTTCTGGTTTTTACAGATATTCGGATGTCCCTTTTGACCGGTGGTAAGTGACAATTCTTTGTAGTGTGGATTTGTATTGCGCGCTTGCTTGATTGGCCAAAAAGGGCGTATGCGTTTTCTTCTGAATATATTCAGGAGAAAAGGCATACGCCCTTTTTGGCCAAGTGCATCTCTGTCCAAGTTGGGATGCTTTTCCTGTGCTTTAAAGGCGATTCCAATTTACCTCTTGAAATATGTTTTGTGCAATTCTGCCTCATTTTCAAGTCCGCTTCATTGCCTTCCCTCAACAGATTTTTGGAAGAGAGTAGTCCTTTATAAGTCTGCAGGTTTGTGAAATGCTGTGCCCCTGAGCTCCAATTTTCAAATCCCATCTTTGTGAGCTGGCCGCAAATCCACAATTTTGCTTCAGGACCTATACTGGTTCCAGGGGTCGCTATATTGGTTCCCTGTGGGTGGTTGAGGCTTTGGTTAATTCTTCTTCCTGCCGGGAACTTAGAGTGACATGTGCCCGTCCAAATGCCTACATCTACTCTCTGATTGGTTCTCCCTCTTCCCTTTCATCCTCTGCACAATTAGCAAACTGTGCGAACCAGGAGGTTATAGGGGCTGACTCTCCTAAGTTGGGAGATTGATAGTAAAGCAGTTGGAATGCCAAAGTGGAGCACAAGGAGAGGAAAAATTAGGAGAGTTTTAGAAACCTTTCGCCATCACAGGGTGTCCATTTTCTAGGTTTCCCATACATGTTATAATTGTAGTGATATACCCTTCTACCTGGAGATTTGGGACACATGGAATGGTGGCATGCATTACTACTTTAAAAGGTCTGCATTTTCTCTCCCAATCTCACCAGTCCTCTCAGTCCCAAGTGTCCAGCCTTATGTCTCATCCAGCTGTCTTTGCAGATAGGGTCATTCCAGGTTTCATCAGAAACCCTGAAGGAATTGTGTAAGAATTTCGCTGTTTTTTGGGGTTTTTTTGAAATTCATTTTTATAATGGGGTTGAGCTGATTTTCACTGACGTGTTTATGCCAGTCTAGACACAATTGATTCCCTTACGGAGACATATCAATACATAGGTTTTAAGATTCTTAGTAGTCAGATATATTCCTCTGTGGGGCATAGGGGTGTTGAGTCCCGTTCACTGAGGATGGTGTAGGTCTTGTCTATTCTGTATTTGGTTTATGGAATGGTACCTGTGCAAATATCAAACTCTGGTTTTATGCATCACCCCACCTCTCCTTTCCCCTGAAGCAGGCATAAGAGATTTTTGCTAAATGTGAGACTCTGTTCTCTTTCCTAATTCAGTTCATGTGTTGTGATATTGACATTCCCTCTATAAGTGATATCTTATGATAAGATTCTTTTTCTGTGTGACTAATTTACCTTAAAATCATCATACCTAAATCCACTCTTTATGCTGCTACTGGCCTTATATACATTGATTTCACGTCTGAGTGATATTCCGTTGTACAAAATTACCACAAGTTCTTTATGCATTTCTCTTTTTCCTGGGATATTTTAGGTGTACCAAAGTTGAGGTTCTTGTATGCAGAGCAGCCCTAAACTTTGGGGTGCCTGTGTCTTATTGACATTTAGTCTTCCCAAGTTATATGTCCATGAGTTGAAGTCCCCTTGCTCCGGGGCTTTGTATTTTAGATGTTTTAAAAACAGCATACACTTCTTCAGAGTGGCTCTTGGATATTTATACCCCACCCATCAGCGTGACTAGGCTCCCTGTTTTCCATGGCCTCTCCTGCATTTCTGGTTTGTACACATTTTTTGGATGGCCTTTCTGAGCAGTGGAAATTGAGACTTCTTTGTTGTGTGGATTTGCATTTCCCTCTTGCTTGGTTGGCCAAAAACTCTGCATGTGTTTTTTTCCTGAAGATATTCACGAAAAAAACGCATACACCCTTTTGCCCAACCGCATCATTTTAGAAATTCTGCTGCTTTTCATATGCTTTAAATGTGAGTACAATCTACCTTTTGAAATATGTTTCCTGCAATTCTGCCTCTCATTCAGATCCTCTTCGTTACCTTACCTGAATATATTTTTGGACGTTGGTTATCATTTATATCTTTGCAGGTCTTTGAATTGTCTGCTCCTGAGCTCCATTTTGCAACTCGCTTTTTTTGTGAGCTGGCCGCCAAACATTTGGATTACTTCTGGCCCTATTCTGGTTCTGGGGAGGCAGGCTGAGCCTTTGGTTAATTCTTCTTCCTAATGGGAAATTAGAGTGACATGTGCCTGTCAAAAGTCCTACAGCTAATCTCTCATTGGTTCCCCCTCTTCCCATTTATCCTCTGCACAAATTGCAAACTGTGTGAAACAGGAGGTTAAAGGTGCTGATTCTCCAAGTGGGGAGATTGTTAGTAATGTGGCTGGAATGGCGAACCCCAGCACCAGGATATCAAAATAGAGGTGCATTTTAGACACCTTTCCTGAGCACACGGTGTACATTCATCTCGGTTTCCCAGGCATGTTTTCGCTGTCAGAAGATTCCCTTGAACCTGCAGATTTGGGACCCATGGAATGGGTACCAGGCAGTATTACTTTAAAAGGTCTGCATTTCCTCACCCAGCCTCTCTAACATCTCTTAGCGTGCATAGCTTCCAGCCTTATATAATCATCCTGCTGTGGGTCTACATGTGTTCAATCCATGTTACATCGTAGCCCTTCAACAAAAGTTGTAAGAATTTTTGCCTGTCTCACTGTTTTTATAAATAGTTTTAAATTTATTTTTATATTGGTTACAGCTGATTTTCAAAGCTCTGTTTTTTGCTGCTGTACATCCACTTGATTCATGTACTGTGAGACAACAATAACTTCTTTTTCAGATGCTTACCAGTCATATGTATTATTTTCCAGTAACTTGAGTGGGCTGAGTGCAGTTCTTTGAGGTACCGTGTAGGCCTTGTCAGTTATTCAATTTGGTACTTGGAATGGTATCTTTGCTAATTTCAACCTCCTGGATAATACCTCACCATTCCCCACCTTTCCCATTTAGCAGCCTTATGTCTATTTTCTACATATTTGACTATGTTTCTGTTTTGTAATTTATTTCATGTGTAGCCATTTTTGATTCCACCTTTAAGTGACATCTTATGATATGTGTCTTTTTCTTTCTGACATATGTCACTTAGAATGATCGTATGTAACTCCTCCAGAGTTGTTACAACTGGCCTTATTTCATTGATTTCTGGATGAGTAATATTCCACTCTACATAAGTACCTCATCTCTTTTATCCATTTTATCCTTCCAGGGACATTTAGGTTATATCCAAGTTGAGGCCCTTTTTAACAGAGAGGTGGTAAACGTTCGGGTGCCTGTTTTCTGTCGATTTTTGTTTTTCCCAAGGTACACACCCATGAGTGCAAGTGCCCTATGCTCTGTAGCTCATTTTTTAGATGTTTTAGCAAACACAATACACTTCTCCAGAGTGGCCGTTGGCAAATTACATTTCCACTATCAGCCTCACAGGGCTCCCTTTTCTCCTCGCCCTGTCCTGCATTTCTGGTGTTTACACTTTATGTGGATGGCCCTTCTGACTGATGTGAAGTGATACATTTTGTGATATTGATTTCCAGTGCACACCTGTTTGGTTGGATAAAAAGTGTGTATGGCCTTTACTTGAATATATTCAGAAAAAAATGCATACACCCTTTTTGGCCAACTGCATCATTGGCGATGTTCAGCCCCTTTTCTTGTGCTTTAATGGGGAGTCCTTTCTACCTCTTCAAATCTGTTTCCTGCCACTCTCCCTTGCTTACAAGTCCTTTTCTGTGACTTACCTCAAGACATTTTTCGACGATAGATATTTTCAACTCTGCAGTTTCATGAATTTTAGTGCCCCTGAGTTCCATTTTTCAACTTGTGTTTTTGGAAACTGGACACAAAACAGCGGGATTTCCTATAGCCCTATTCTGTTTCCATGGGCAATTCTAGCCTTTGATGAATTTGTCTTCTGGATTGGAAATTAGAGTGGTATGTGCCTGTCCGAACACCTAAGACTTGTCTCTAAATTTTTCTCATCCTTCCGCTTCATCCTCTGGACAAATTCCAAACTGTGTGCAACAGGATGTTGACGGTGCTGATATCCCCAAGTGAGGAGATTGTTAGGAAAGATGCTGGAGGGTTGAACCCGAGCACCAGGCGATGAGGAGATGAGGTGCCTTTTCCAAACTCTTTCCGATCAAACGGTGTACCATCCTCTAGGTGTGACAGGCATGTTTTAGCTGTAGGAAGGGTCCCGTGCATGTAAGGAGAACACCAGGGATTTTTCCAATTCAGTGCCTCCCCGAACCCCAAACTGGGGAATTTTTAAGCTACGGCTACACGTATGTCCTTTAAGGGCCTTGGGAAATAGGCAGAGCCCAAACTTTAGATGACTGAAATCTTCAGGGTCAGAAGCGCTCACCATCGGCCTTGCTTAGGTTACATTTTATCTGTCATTGATAGATGATGTCAATAAAAATATCTATTCTTTTTCAGATTATTTCCCCTTATAGGTTATTGCAAAATATTCAGTGTAGTTCCCTGTGCTATACAGTAGTTCATTGTTGATGATCTATTTTATACATAGCAGTGTGTATGTGTTAATCCCAAACTGTTAATTTATCCCTTCTCTTACCTTTCCCCTTTGGTAATAATAAATTATAAGGTTTTATACTTCTCAGAAATGGGGGAGCTGAAAGAGAGGTATCATTTTCAATGGAAAAGCATTCAAAACAAGATTGAAGCTTCAGCCAAGAGTATTCGATGTACATCCATGGAAATAAATCACTTCATTTCTCTAATGTTGACCTGACAAATAAGACAGACGTCTTCACTGAACTTGCTTATAGGAAAGTGATGGAAATATCAAATGTAAGTCTTAGAAACATCTTACTTTACCCGAGCATTATACACTGCTCTATGTTAACTACAGTTTGGCTCACACATCTGTTCATTGAAGTTACAATGTTCTCAATTTCTGTTACTGATCCTCCAGAGTGGACCCCAACAGGAGTCCCCGTGCCCAGTGTCATTGGAGCCAACAGATCAAGACTGAGTTTGGTTCAGAAGCAAAGGAAACATTATTTTGAAAACAGAATGGAGAGGTGAGATCGTGCACTCCCCCATGGGCTGTGGGCTGGGCTGCTGTGTAGGGTCCCCGGCAGCGTCAGTGGGAGGGAGGTGATGGAGCTCTCGAGGGCTGCATTGGCTGCAGCTCAGACTCTATGCCGCGGAGTCTGCATGGGACCCCGCTAGCTGAGGTGTCGACCCAGCCATTCTGCACTAGGAAATCGGGTCTGAAGTGCCGGGTGTGGGACCTCTGCATGCGGAACCCTAGGAGCACGTGAAATTAGACAAAGCACAAAGGAAAAACAGGTTAGACTTTATTTTATTGCCCAGATTCTCTTTTTATCTCCCAGGAATTTTTAATGAACGTTGCCGGAGACGAACACCTCCTCTGCTTTTTGTTCCGTTCCTTATTCTTGGGGTGTTGAGGGTGCAGACCCCTCTTTTGTAACTGCTTCATGCTGTGGTGGGAGCCCTGATACATGGGGGGAAGGGCAAAACGTCTCCCCACCAGCCTCCTGGTGAGGTTGATTGTCCCAAGGCCTCCTGCCTCACTTCTCGTCCGCCTGAGCACCAGCATTGGAAGTGTTACAGATTCTAATGACCTTTAAGGGTCCAGGAAAGAGAGGCGCAGAGATGCTGCGGTGGCAGGTTTCACCCCACCCCACATATGTTCGGCGACCTTAGGCTGACAGTTTTTGCCAGACTA
This sequence comes from Hyperoodon ampullatus, assembly GCF_949752795.1. Classification (NCBI taxonomy): domain Eukaryota; kingdom Metazoa; phylum Chordata; class Mammalia; order Artiodactyla; family Ziphiidae; genus Hyperoodon; species Hyperoodon ampullatus. The sequence continues at coordinate 251,553 of NW_027640739.1, read as the reverse complement.
GATGCTCTGACCAGTAGTCTGTGCTTTCTTTAATTAGGTCCCTGAATTAATGTACAAACAGCACCATGTGTCAGAGCCCTGCCCGCGCAACTCCCAGACAGTCCAGGGTCAGTGGTGATCCAGGACCATGACGTCCACTGAGTCAACGGCCTTTAGAAGTAGCCAGCAGTCCAGCCGGTCATATTGGCCACCATCACCGCGGTGTCTGTAGGGTTTTCTATGGTGAAAGCGTGATATACGTTTCCCCCGCCAAGCTTATTAGCTCCCCTCTGGGTGCAGTAAGTCCTGCAAGCAGTAGTCTGCTCTTTCGGGGCACAGTCTTGTCGTTTTCTGAGAGAAACTCCAGGTCAAGTGATGGTCACACGAGTCATCTTGGGGGCCCGTTGCCCCCGTTTATCTCTCTGGAGGTTGGAGTTGGAGGGCCTCCTCACTCGAGGTCAGTGTGTCCACAGAGCGACCCCTGCAACTTCAGGGCATGATGGGTGGTTAAGATCACCACGAGGGGTCCTTTTCCCTTAGGAGGGAGCTGGCCTTGTGGGCTGCTGATTTCCAGCTTTTTAGATACCCCAGTATCCTGGCCTGATGAGTCGGTGGGCAAAGCCCTTGGTGACCATAGTTTATCATACCTGAAGGGCATTCTTGTGTTGCTCCATTTCAAGTGGTCCCAGTTTTTGCACTAAGGCTCCAAGGGCGATTAACCTTTGACCGGGTATGTAAAGGTCAAAGGGTTTAGCTAAATTAGGCAGTTCCTGGGCAAGGGTCTGTATTGACTGCTCTTTCCATTCTTGAAAGGCTGCTTCTGGATTCTATTCAAAAGGATCATCATCTTTTCGTGTCAGTGTTTCATGTAGAGGCCCAGCTATTAGACTGTAGTTAGGGATCCAGATGCAGAAAACCTTGGCCTCCCCAGGAACCCCTAAGCTGTCTTCTAGTTGTAGAAGAGGTAAGGCTGCAAATGGCTTCTTCCCTATCCTGGGATGCGTTTCTCCGAATATCTGTGAGAATGAAGCCCAGGCATGTCACCTTAGCCTGGGATATTTGAGCGTTTTTCTTGGACACCTTCTATCCTTTCTTGGCTAGGTAGTTCAGAGGCGTCTTTAGTAGGCCTGGCGATCAGAATGTCATCTGCATATTGAAGGAGGGTTCCCTTTTACAGAGGTTGAACTTTTAGGTCTTTAGAGGACATTTCCCAAATGATGGTGTGGGGATTTTTGAACCATTGGGGCAGGACGGCCCAGCATTATTGCTTTTGTTGCATGTTGTGTCCTGCCACTCACAAGCCAAAAATTCTTGTGACTCTGAGATGAATGGAATACAGAAGAAGGCATCATTGAAGTCTAATACAGAATGCCATGGCCTGGTGGAAGGTAGAATGACCAGCAGGGAGTAGGAAATAGGAGCTACTGGATGTATATCCTCGGTGGCTTCACTGACTGTCCTGATATCCTTTATCAGGTCTCCAGCAGCCCATGGGGCTCTCATGGTCAGGCCAATCCCAGGATATGGAGCTCACCTGGGCTGCACCCCTACCCCACAGCCCACGGGGCTCTCGTGGTCAAGTCCCTCCCAGGGTATGGAGCTCAACTCTGCAGCTACCCAGCAGCCCATGGGGCTCTCCTACTCAGGCCCTTCCCAGGATACAGAGCTCCCCTGGGCAGGTACCCCAGCAGGGCTGGACATACAGGAACTGTGCACATAGCCCACCTTGCAGAGAACCCCCAGCTCACCTGTCGCTCACAGCTGACACAGAATACCTCAGAGCAGGACTTGAACTGACAAACAGCAGCTCTGACAGGTCTGTGACCATGGCTATCACTCTCTGCAGGCTCTTTCTGCCTGGTCTTCCAGACACTTCCACTGCAGCCAGGGCACCAGGCCTCTGTCTCCACCCACCATCACTCCTCTCCCTGACTCCTGGGTTCCTCTCATTAGGATAGTGTCTTCTTGAAGTTGTTTTCCACTCATGGACCAGATAAAATGATAAGAAAACAAGCCGCAGCTGCAGCCCCTTGTCTATCCTGACTCTCAAGAGCCCACACCTGTTCCTAGGGCCTGGCCCGTTTAGCAAGTTTCATTTTCTGCAACTGTGAGCCCCTGTGGGTGAGGATTGGCTGATTTTGGTAGCCTGAAACTGCCTGCCAGCCCTCCACAGGTGTGCCTGGGTTGAGGGCAATATAAACAGCTCTCCAGTGAGCGACAGCCCTTGTAGCTGTGACTGACGCCATATTCTCTGCCCTGTAGGCAGTGCCGGGGCTGTGCTGGTGGGAGGGAGTGAGGGGCCGTGGCTTTGTGGGTGGCCAGGTGTGAGTGGGGCTCTGCTGGACTTTCTGCAGGAGTTGTCAGGCTGCCACCTGCTAAAGAAGAAGATGTGTCACCGATACCTGCCGCTGGAATTTCTCCCCAGGCAGAGGTGAGGAAGTAAAAAAGCAGTGGGGGCCGTGGCAGGAGGGGTATCTCAGGCAGGGAAATGGAAAGCTTCCAGAAGAGCATCTGGGGCCAGGACCATCCTGACTGGCCTGCAGGCACCAAGTTGGCCTGTGTGCTGTCGCTGGTGTGGCTCCACAGCCCTTCCTCTAAGCTTGCAAGTTCTTGTACATATTCAGGTGTTTTACCTGGAAAGGGTGGGAAGAGTTCAGCTGCCGCAGGACTGGGGCTCAGCTCACGTTTACTCACAGATGCCTTGGCTTGGTCCCCCAGCTTTGCAATGAGGACCCTCCTTGCTTGGGGGGTGGGCTGCTGGCTGTATGGGTGATGATTCCCCACCTATGACCAATTTCAGAATTGTTTACCGCTGGAGCAAGTTCCCTGATAGGGTTTTCCTCTGTATAACTGGTGGGTTCAGGTTTTTTTTCCTTTTTTGGTTCAAGTTAGATTTTATTCCTCTTTTATGTATTTATTGATATAAGCATGGAAATAATTCATTCATATAAATACATCTGTGTGAAGGGAAGAACTTTTTTCTGTTTTATTTTTAAATTTTATTTTTTTAAATTTTAAAATTTAATTTTATTTATATTTTTATACAGCAGGTTATTATTAGTTATGTATTTTATGCATATACATGTATACAGGTCAATCCCAATCTCTCAACATATGCCACCACCACCACCCCATGGCTTCCCACACTTGGTGTCCATACGTGTGTTCTCTACCTCTGTGTCTCTATTTCTTCCCTGCAAACCAGTTCATCTGTACCATTTTTCTAGGTTCCACGTATATGCATTAATATACAATATTTGTTTTTCTCTTTCTGACTTACTTCATTCTGTATGACAGTCTCTAGATCCATCGACGTCTCTACAAATGACCCAGTTTCATTCCTTCTTATGGCTGAGTAATATTCCATTTTATATATGTACCACATCTTTATCCATTCGTCTGTCTGTGGGTATTTAGGTTGCTTCCATTACCTGGCTATCGTAAATAGTGCTGAAATGAGCATTGTGGTGAATGTGCCTTTTTGATTTATGGTTTTCTCTGGGTATATGCCCAGAAGTGGGATTGCTGGATCATATGGTAATTCTATTTCTAGTTTTTTTAAGGAAACTCCATACTGTTCTCCATCGTGACTGTATCAATTTACATTTCCACCACTAGTGGAAGAGGGATCCTTTTGTCCACACCCTCCCCAGAATTTGTTGTTTGTAGATTTTCTGATGATGCCGATTCTAACAGGTGTGAGGTGATACCTCATTGTAGTTTTGATTTGCATTTCTCTAATAATTAGTGATGTTGAGCAGCTTTTCATGTTGGTCTTGGCCATCTCTGTGTCTTCTTTGAAGAAACGTGTCTTTAGATCTTCTGCCCAATTTTGTATTGGGTTGTTTGTTTTTTTAATATTAAGTTGCATGAGCTCTTTATATATATTGGAGATTAAACCTTTGTCCATTGATTCGTTTGCAAATATTTTCGCCCATTCTGAGGGATGCTTTTTGCCATTCCCGTTTTTTTAACAAAAAAAGAAAGAAAGAAAAAGAAGCAGAACACTAATGTGTGTACAATATCCCTTTTGAAACTGTCGTTTTGAAATATGGACGTCCTTTGAATTTTTTGGTCGATATATGAACCCAGGATTTGTTTTCAGGGCAGGTGTCATTTACAGGCCTGCAATGATTTTGAATATCAACTGACCATTAGCGCTGGGATTAAAGCTGCTGTTTTGTGACACGACCACAATGTGGCAGCAGTTCTCCCTTACCAAATCTGGTTACTGGGGCAACAGAGCGTCAATGGAAGTCGTGTTCTAGATTGGAATGTAGAATGGAATGTAACAGGAGAAAGCCCCTCAAGTTTGTCTCACTACTTCTTGTTCGTGTTTTTAATTTAATTTTTTATTTTTTATTACAGCAAATTTGATTACAATGTTTGGCTTGTTGTAGGTGTGGAAGATGTGGTTCTTTTACACATATACATATGTCTGTTCTTCCTGGGATCCTTTTCCCATGTACCTTATGACAGAATGTTGAGTAGTCTTCTCTTGGTATTCTGTAGGTCTTTGGTGATTATATATGTCACCTGTGTTTGTATATGTCTGTTAACCCCAATATCATAATGAAACCAATCCTCACACCTTTTCATTGGTGAACCATAAGTTTGTTGAATGAATCTGTGATAGCCCTTCTCCGTGGAAATATCTGCCCTGGTATCCATTTTTCGGTCACACCTATAAGAGATATGATATGATATGTATCTTTAACTTTCTGACTTACTACAAGTAACGTGATTACCTCTAGACACACCTACGGTGCTGCAAATGGCATTGTGTCCTTTTATTCCTTGGCTTCTATTCTGACTTAGTGAGGTCCATTTTCAACAATGTGATTCCCTGAGTGCTGAGGATTAGCTGACCTGGGTAGCCTGACCCTGCCGGCCGGCCCTCCCCAGGTGTGCCTGTGTTGAGGTCAATATAAACAGCGCTGCAGGCAGCAGTAGCCCCTGAAGCTGTGCCTGACTCCATATTCTCTGCCCCGTCAGCAGTCTCGGGGCTGTGCTGGTGGGAGGGAGTTAGGGGCCACGGCTATGTGGGTGGCCCGGTGTGAGTGGGTCTCTGCTGGACTTTCTGCAGGAGTTGCCAGGCTGCCACCTGTAAAGAAGAGGATGTGTCACCCATTCCTTCCGCTGGAATTTCTCTCCGGACATAGGTGAGGAAGGAAAAAAGCAGTGGGTGCCGGGACAGGAGGGGTATCTCAGGCAGGGCAATGGAAACCTTCCAGAAGAGCGCCCAGGGCCAGGACCATCCTGACTGGCCAGCAGGCACCAAGTTGGCCTGCGTGCTGTCGCTGGTGTGGCTCCACGGCCCTTCCTCTAGGCTCTCAAGCCCTTGTACATATTCAGGTGTTTTACCTGGGAAGGGTGGGAAAAGTTCAACAGCAGCTGGCGTGGGGCTCAGCTCACGGTTACTCACAGATGCCTCGGCATGGACCCCAGCTTTGAAATGAGGACGCTCCTTGCGTAGGAGTGGGATGCTGGCTCTATGGGAGATGATTCCCCACCTCTGACCAATTTCAGAATTGTTTACCGCTGGAGCAAGTGCCCTGATAGGGTTTTCCTCTGTCTAACTCGTGGGTTCAGGTTTTTTTTTTTCTTTTTTGGTTCAAGTTAGATTTTATTCCTCTTTTATGTATTTATAGATATAAGCATGGAAATAATTCATTCATATAAATACATCTGTGTGAAGGGAAGAACTTTTTTCTGTTTTATTTTTAAATTTTATTTTTTAAAATTTTGAAATTTAATTTTATTTATTTTTTTATAAAGCAGGTTATTATTAGTTATGTATTTTATGCATATACATGTATACAGGTCAATCCCAATCTCCCAACTCATCCCAACACCACCTCCCCATGGCTTCCCACACTTGGTGTCCATACGTGTGTTCTCTACCTCTGTGTCTCTATTTCTTCCCTGCAAAGCAGTTCATCTGTACCACTTTTCTAGGTTCCACGTATATGCATTAATATGCAATATTTGTTTTTCTCTTTCTGACTTACTTCATTCTGTATGACAGTCTCTAGATCCATCGACGTCTCTACAAATGACCCAGTTTCATTCCTTCTTATGGCTGAGTAATATTCCATTTTATATATGTACCACATCTTTATCCATTCGTCTGTCTGTGGGTATTTAGGTTGCTTCCATTACCTGGCTATCGTAAATAGTGCTGAAATGAGCATTGTGGTGCATGTGCCTTTTTGATTTATGGTTTTCTCTGGGTATATGCCCAGAAGTGGGATTGCTGGATCATATGGTAATTCTATTTCTAGTTTTTTTAAGGAAACTCCATACTGTTCTCCATCGTGACTGTATCAATTTACATTTCCACCACTAGTGGAAGAGGGATCCTTTTGTCCACACCCTCCCCGGAATTCGTTGTTTGTAGATTTTCTGATGATGCCGATTCTAACAGGTGTGAGGTGATACATCATTGTAGTTTTGATTTGCATTTCTCTAATAATTAGTGATGTTGAGCAGCTTTTCATGTGCGTCTTGGCCATCTGTGTGTCTTCATTGAAGAAATGTCTCTTTAGATCTTCGGCCCATTTTTGTATTGGGTTGTTTGTTGTTTTAATATTAAGCTGCATGAGCTCTTTATATATATTGGAGATTAAACCTTTGTCCATTGATTCGTTTGCAAATATTTTCGCCAATTCTGAGGGATGCTTTTTGCCATTCCCGGTTTTTAACAAAAAAAGAAAGAAAGAAAAAGAAGCAGAACACTAATGTGTGTAAAATATGCCTTTTGAAACTGTCGTTTTGAAATATGGACGTCCTTTGAATTTTTTGGTCGATATATGAACCCAGGATTTGTTTTCAGGGCAGGTGTCATTTACAGGCCTGCAATGATTTTGAATATCAACTGACCATTAGCGCTGGGATTAAAGCTGCTGTTGTGTGAAATGGCCACAAGGTGGCAGCAGTTCTCCCTTACCAAATCTGGTGTCAGGGGCAACAGAGCGTCAATGGAAGTCGTGTTCTAGATTGGAATTTAGAATGGAATGTGCCAGGAGAAAGCCCCTCAAGTTTGTCTCACTACTTCTTGTTCGTGTTTTTAATTTAATTTTTTATTTTTTATTACAGCAAATTTGATTACAATGTTTGGCTCGTTGTAGGTGTGGAAGATGTGGTTCTTTTACACATATAAATATGTCTGTTCTTCCTGGGATCCTTTTCCCATGTACCTTATGACAGAATGTTGAGTAGTCTTCTCTTGGTATTCTGTAGGTCTTTGGTGATTCTATATGTCACCTGTGTTTGTATATGTCTGTTAACCCCAATATCATAATGAAACCAATCCTCACACCTTTCCATTGGTGAACCATAAGTTTGTTGAATGAATCTGTGATAGCCCTTCTCCGTGGAAATATCTGCCCTGGTATCCATTTTTTGGTCACACCTATAAGAGATATGATACGATATGTGTCTTTCACTTTCTGACTTACTACAAGTCACGTGATTACCTCTAGACACACCTACGGTGCTGCAAATGGCATTGTTTCCTTCTATTCCTTGGCTTCTATTCTGCCTTAGCGAGGTCCATTTTCAACAATGTGATTCCCTGAGTGCTGAGGATTAGCTGACCTGGGTAGCCTGACCCTGCCGGCCGGCCCTCCCCTGGTGTGCCTGCGTTGAGGTCAATATAAACAGTGCTGCAGGCAGCAATAGCCCCTGAAGCTGTGCCTGACTCCATATTCTCTGCCCCGTCAGCAGTCTCGGGGCTGTGCTGATGGGAGGGAGTGAGGGGCCACGGCTTTGTGGGTGGCCCGGTGTGAGTGGGTCTCTGCTGGACTTTCTGCAGGAGATGCCAGGCTTCCACCTGTAAAGAAGAGGATGTGTCAACCATAACTTCCGCTGGAATTTCTCTCCGGACAGAGGTGAGGAAGGAAAAAAGCAGTGGGTGCCGGGACAGGAGGGGTATCTCAGGCAGGGCAATGGAAAGTTTTCAGAAGAGCGCCCAGGTCCAGGACCATCCTGGCTGGCCTGCAGGCACCAAGTTTTCCTGCGTGCTGTCGCTGGTGTGGCTCCACGGCCCTTCCTCTAGGCTTTCAAGCCCTTGTACATATTCAGGTGTTTTACCTGGGAAGGGTGGGAAAAGTTCAGCAGCAGCTGGCCTCGGGCTCAGCTCACGGTTACTCACAGATGCCTCGGGTCCCCTTCACTGAGGAAAGTGTAGGTCTTGTCTATTCCATAGTTGGTTTTTGGAACGGTACCTGTGCTTATATCAAACTCTGCTTTTATGCATCACCCCACCTCTCCTTCCCCCTTAAGCAGGCATAAGAGTGTTTTCTAAATGTGATACACTGTTCTCTTTCCTAACTCAGTTCAAGTGTAGCCATGTTTACAGGATCTTCATAAGTGATATCTTATGATAAGTTTCTTTTTCTGTGTGACTTATTTCACTTAGAATCATCGTACCTGAATCCACCCATTTTGCTATTACTGGTCTTATGACATTGATTTCATGGCTGAAGGTTATTCTATCGTACCTAAGTACCACAATTTTTTGAATCATTTTTATATTTCCTGGGATATTTAAGGTGTACCCAAGTTGAGGTCCTTGTAAGCACTGCAGCCATAAATTTTGGGGTGGCTCTGTCTTATTGATTTTCAGTTTTCCCAATGTATATTCCCTAGACTGGAAGTGCCCTTGGCTCTGTAGCTCTGTTGTTTACTTGTTTTAGGGATCACAATGCACTCCTCCAGAGAGGCAGTTGGCAATTTACATCCCGCCCATCAGCATAACAAGGCTCCCTGTTCTCCAGGGCCTGTCTTACCTTTCTGGTTTTTACACATTTTGTGGATGTCCCTTTTGACCGGTGGGAAGTGATACTTCTTTGTAGTGCAGATTAGCATTGCCTGCTTGCTTGCTTGGCCCAAAAGGGTGTATGCGTTTTCTCCTGAATATATTCAGGAGAAAACGCATACGCCCTTTTTGGACAAGTGCATCATTGTCGAAGTTGTGCCCCTCTTCCTGTGCTTTAAAGGCGATTCCAACGTACCTCTTGAAATCTATTTCCTGCTATTGTGCCTCGCTTTAAAGTCTGCCTCGTTGCCTTCCCTTAACACATTTTGGACGATAGTTGTCCTTTATTACTCTGCCATTTTGTGAATTGTTGTGCCCTTGAGCTCCATTTTTCAACTCGTTTTTTGTGAGCTGACCGCAAGTCCAAAATTTTGGTTCAGGACCTATGCTGTTTCCCGTTGGGGGGCTGAGACTTTGGTTAATTCTTCTTGCTGCTGGAAAGTCAGAGTGATATGTGCCCGTCCAAATGCCTAACAGCTACTCTCAAACTGGTTCTCCCTCTTCCCTTTCATCCTCTCCCAAATTGGAAACCTGTGCGAACCAGGAGGTTCAATGGGCTGTCTCTCCAAGTTGGGAGATTGATAGTAAAGCAGATGGAAATTCAAACCGGAGCACCAGGTGAGGGACTATTCGTTGAGTTTTAGAATCCTTTCGTATTCACAGTGGGTCCGTTCTCTAGGTTTCCCGTACATGTTATAGCTGTAGTAATATTCCCTTCAACCTGGAGAGTTGTGACCCATGGAATGGGTGCCAGGCATTTGTGCTTTAAAGGGTCTGCATTTGCTCACCCAATCTCACCAATCCTCTCAGTCCCAAGTGTCCAGACTTATGCCACATCCAGCTGTCATTGTAGACAGGGTCTTTCCAGGTTTCATCAGAGACCCTGAAGGAATTGTTAAGAATTTTCCAGTTTTTTGTTTTGTTTTTGATATTCCTTTTTATAGTGGGTTTGAGCTGATTCTCGCTGCCAAGTTTATGCCAGTCTAGACACACTTGATTCCCTTACGGAGACATATCAATACATAGGTTTTAAGATTCTTACTTGTCAGATATATTCCTCTGCGGGAAATATGGTGTTTTGAGTCCCTTTCACTGAGGAAGGTGTAGGTCTTGTCTATTCCATAGTTGGTTTTTGGAACGGTACCTGTGCTTATATCAAACTCTGGTTTTATACATCACCCCACATCTCCTTCCCCCTTAAGCAGGCATAAGAGTGTTTTCTAAATGTGAGACACTGTTCTCTTTCCTAACTCAGTTCAAGTGTAGCCATGTTTACAGGATCTTCATAAGTGATATCTTATGATAAGTTTCTTTTTCTGTGTGACTTATTTCATTTAGAATCATCGTACCTGAATCCACCGATTTTGCTGCTACTGGTCTTATGACATAGATTTCATGGCTGAGGGATATTCCATCGTACGTAAGTACCACAATTTTTTGAACCATTTTTATATTTCCTGGGATATTTAAGGTGTACCCAAGTTGAGGTCCTTGTAAGCACTGCAGCTCTAAATTTTGGGGTGGCTCTGTCTTATTGATTTTCAGTTTTCCCAAGGTATATTCCCTAGACTGGAAGTGCCTTTGGCTCTGTAGCTCTGTTGTTTACTTGTTTTAGGGAACACAATGCACTCCTCCAGAGAGGCAGTTGGCAGTGTACATCCACCCATCAGGATAACAAGGCTCCCTGTTCTCCAGGGCCTGTCTTACCTTTCTGGTTTTTACACATTTTGTGGATGTCCCTCTTGACTGGTGGGAAGTGATACTTCTTTGTAGTGCAGATTAGCATTGCCCGCTTGCTTGCTTGGCCAAAAAGGGTGTATGCGTTTTCTCCTGAATATATTCAGGAGAAAACGCATACGCCCTTTTTGGCCAAGTGCATCATTGTCGAAGTTGTGCCCCTCTTCCTGTGCTGTAAAGGCGATTCCAACGTACCTCTTGAAATCTATTTCCTGCTATTCTGCCTCGCTTTAAAGTCTGCCTCGTTGCCTTCCCTTAACAAATTTTGGACGATAGTTTTCCTTTATTACTCTGCCATTTTGTGAATTGCTGTGCCCTTGAGCTCAATTTTTCAACTCGTTTTTTGTGAGCTGACCGCAAGTCCAAAATTTTGGTTCAAGACCTATGCTGTTTCCCGTTGGGGGGCTGAGACTTTGGTTAATTCTTCTTCCTGCTGGGAAGTTAGAGTGATATGTGCCCGTCTAAATGCCTAACAGCTACTCTCTCACTGGTTCTCCCTCTTCCCTTTCATCCACTGCCAAATTGGAAACCTGTGTGAACCAGGAGGTTAAATGGGCTGTGTCTCCAAGTTGGGAGATTGATAGTAAAGCACATGGAAAGTCAAACCGGAGCACCAGGAGAGGGACTATTCGTTGAGTTTTAGAATCCTTTCGTATTCACAGTGTGTCCGTTCTCTAGGTTTCCCGTACATGTTATTGCTGTAGTAATATTCCCTTCAACCTGGAGAGTTGTGGCCCATGGAATGGGTGCCAGGCATTTGTGCTTTAAAGGGTCTGCATTTGCTCACCCAATCTCACCAATCCTCTCAGTCCCAAGTGTCCAGCCTTATGCCACATCCAGCTGTCGTTGTAGATAGGGTCTTTCCAGGTTTCATCATAGACCCTGAAGGAATTGTTAAGAATTTTCCAGTTTTTTGTTTTGTTTTTGATATTCCTTTTTATAGTGGGTTTGAGCTGATTCTCGCTGCCATGTTTATGCCAGTCTAGACACACTTGATTCCCTTACGGAGCAATATCAATACATAGGTTTTAAGATTCTTACTAGTCAGATATATTCCTCTGCGGGAAATATGGGGTTTTGAGTCCCTTTCACTGAGGAAGGTGTAGGTCTTGTCTATTCCATAGTTGGTTTTTGGAACGGAACCTGTGCTTATATAAAACTCTGGTTTTATACATCACCCCACCTCTCCTTCCCCCTTAAGCAGGCATCAGAGTGTTTTCTAAATGTGAGACACTGTTCTCTTTCCTAACTCAGTTCAAGTGTAGCCATGTTTACAGGATCTTCATAAGTGATATCTTATGGTATGTTTCTTTTTCTCTTTGACTTATTTCACTTAGAATCATCGTACCTGAATCTACCCATTTTGCTGCTACTGGTCTTATGACATTGATTTCATGGCTGAGGGATATTCCATCGTACGTAAGTGCCACAATTTTTTGAACCATTTTTAGATTTCCTGGGATATTTAAGGTGTACCCACGTTGAGGTCCTTGTAAGCACTGCAGCCCTAAATTTTGGGGTGGCTCTGTCTTATTGATCTTCAGTTTTCCCAAGGTATATTCCCTAGACTGGAAGTGCCCTTGGCTCTGTAGCTTTGTTGTTTACTTGTTTTAGGGAACACAATGCACTCCTCCAGAGAGGCAGTTGTCAGTGTACATCCCGCCCATCAGGATAACAAGGCTCCCTGTTCTCCAGGGCCTGTCTTACCTTTCTGGTTTTTACACATTTTGTGGATGTCCCTCTTGACTGTTGGGAAGTGATACTTCTTTGTAGTGCAGATTGGCATGGCCCGCTTGCTTGCTTGGCCAAAAAGGGTGTATGCGTTTTCTCCTGAATATATTCAGGAGAAAACGCATATGCCCTGTTTGGCCATGTGCATCATTGTCGAAGTTGTGCCCCTCTTCCTGTGCTTTAAATGCGATTCCAACGTACCTCTTGAAATATATTTCCTGCTATTCTGCCTAGCTTTCAACTCCGCCTCGTTGCCTTCCCTTAACAGATTTTGGACGAGTGTTGTCCTTTATTACTCTGCCAGTTTGTGAATTGCTGTGCCCTTGAGCTCCATTTTTCAACTCGTTTTTTGTGAGCTGACCGCAAGTCCAAAATTTTGGTTCAGGACCTATGCTGGTTCCCGGTGGGGGGCTGAGACTTTGGTTAATTCTTCTTCCTGCTGGGAAGATAGGGTGATATGTGCCCGTCCAAATGCCTAACAGCTACTCTCTCATTGGTTCTCCCTCTTCCCTTTCATCCTCTGCTAAATTGGAAACCTGTGCGAACCAGGAGGTTAAAGGGGCTGTCTCTCCAAGGTGGGAGGTTGATAGTAAAGCAGATGGAAAGTGAAACCGGAGCACCAGGAGATTGACAATTCGTTGAGTTTTAGAAACCTTTCGTATTCACAGTGTGTCCGTTCTCTAGGTTTCCCGTACATGTTATAGCGGTAGTAATATTCCCTTCAACCTGGAGATTTGGGACCCATGGAATGGGTGCCAGGCATTATTGCTTTAAAGGGTCTGCATTTGCTCACACAATCTCACCAATCCTCTCAGTCCCAAGTGTCCAGCTTTATGCCACATCCAGCTGTCGTTGTAGATAGGGTCATTCCAGGTTTCATCAGAGACCATGAAGGAAGTGTAAAGAATTTACAAGTTTTTTTGGTTTGTTTTTGAAATTCCTTTTTATAGTGGGTTTGAGCTGATTCTCGCTGCCATGTTTTTGGCAGTCTAGACACACTTGATTCCCTTACGGAGACATATCAATACATAGGTTTTAAGATTCTTACTAGTCAGATATATTCCTCTGCGGGAAATATGGGGTTTTGAGTCCCTTTCATTGAGGAAGGTATAGGTCTTGTCTATTCCATAGTTGGTTTTTGGAACGGTACCTGTGCTTATATCAAACTCTGGTTTTATGCATCACCCCACCTCTCCTTCCCCCTTAAGCAGGCATAAGAGTGTTTTCTAAATGTGAGACACTGTTCTCTTTCCTAACTCAGTTCAAGTGTAGCCATGTTTACAGGATCTTCATAAGTGATATCTTATGATAAGTTTCTTTTTCTGTGTGACTTATTTCACTTAGAATCATCGTACCTGAATCCACCCATTTTGCTGCTACAGGTCTTATGACATTGGTTTCATGGCTGAGGGATATTCCATCGTACGTAAGTACCACAATTTTTTGAACCATTTTTATATTTCCTGGGATATTTAAGGTGTACACAAGTTGAGGTCCTTGAAAGCAGTGCAGCCCTAAATTTTGGGGTGGCTCTGTCTTATTGATTTTCAGTTTTCCCAAGGTATATTCCCTAGACTGGAAGTGCCCTTGGCTCTGTAGCTCTGTTCTTTACTTGTTTTAGGGAACACAATACACTTCTCCAGAGAGGCAGTTGGCTATTTACATCCCGCCCATCAGCATAACAAGGCTCCCTGTTCTCCAGGGCCTGTCTTGCCTTTCTGGTTTTTACACATTTTGTGGATGTCCCTTCTGACCGGTGGGAAGTGATACTTCTTTGTAGTGCAGATTTGCATTGCCCGCTTGCTTGCTTGGCCAAAAAGGGCGTATGCGTTTTCTCCTGAATATATTCAGGGGAAAAGGCATACGCTCTTTTTGGCCAAGTGCATCATTCTCGAAGTTGTGCCCCTCTTCCTGTGCTTTAAAGGCGATTCCAACGTACCTCTTGAAATATGTTTCCTGCTATTCTGCCTCGCTTTCAAGTCCGCCTCGTTGCCTTCCTTCAACAGATTTTTGGACGATAGTTGTCCTTTATTACTCAGCCAGTTTGTGAATTGCTGTGCCCCTGAGCTCCATTTTTCAACTCGTTTTTGGTGAGTTGACCGCAAGTCCAAAAATTTTGGTTCAGGACCTATGCTGGTTCCCGGTGGGTGGCTGAGACCTTGGTCAATTCTTCTTCCTGCCGGGAAATTACAGTGATATGTGCCCGTACAAATGCCTAACAGCTACTCTCTCATTGGTTCTCCCTCTTCCCTTTCATCCTCTGCCAAATTGGAAACCTGTCCGAAAGAGGAGGTTAAAGGGGCTGTCTCTCCAAGTTGGGAGATTGATAGTAAAGCAGATGGAAAGTCAAACCGGAGCACCAGGAGAGGGACTGTTCGTTGAGTTTTAGAAACCTTTCGTATTCACAGTGTGTCCGTTCTCTAGGTTTCCCGTACATGTTATAGCGGTAGTAATATTCCCTTCAACCTGGAGAGTTGGGACCCATGGAATGGGTGCCAGGCATTATTGCTTTAAAGGGTCTGCATTTGCTCACACAATCTCACCAATCCTCTCAGTCCCAAGTGTCCAGCCTTATGCCACATCCAGCTGTCGTTGTAGATAGGGTCATTCCAGGTTTCATCAGAGACCCTGAAGGAATTGTAAAGAATTTACAAGTTTTTTTGGTTTGTTTTTGAAATTCCTTTTTATAGTGGGTTTGAGCTGATTCTCGCTGACATGTTTATGCCAGTCTAGACACACTTGATTCCCTTACGGAGACATATCAATACATAGGTTTTAAGATTCTTACTAGTCAGATATATTCCTCTGCGGGAAATATGGGGTTTTGAGTCCCTTTCACTGAGGAAGGTATAGGTCTTGTCTATTCCATAGTTGGTTTTTGGAACGGTAACTGTGCTTATATCAAACTCTGGTTTTATGCATCACCCCACCTCTCCTTCCCCCTTAAGCAGGCATAAGAGTGTTTTCTAAATGTGAGACACTGTTCTCTTTCCTAACTCAGTTCAAGTGTAGTCATGTTTACAGGATCTTCATAAGTGATATCTTATGATAAGTTTCTTTTTCTGTGTGACTTGTTTCACTTAGAATCATCGTACCTGAATCCACCCATTTTGCTGCTACTGGTTTTATGACATTGATTTCATGGCTGAGGGATATTCCATCGTACCTAAGTACCACAATTTTTTGAACCATTTTTATATTTCCTGGGATATTTAAGGTGTACCCAAGTTGAGGTCCTTGTAAGCAGTGCAGCCCTAAATTTTGGGGTGGGTCTGTCTTATTGATTTTCAGTTTTCCCAAATTATATTCCCTAGACGGGAAGTGCCCTTGGCTCTGTAGCTCTGTTCTTTACTTGTTTTAGGGAAAGCAATGTACTCCTCCAGAGAGGCAGTTGGCAATTTACATCCCGCCCATCAGCATTACAAGGCTCCCTGTTCTCCAAGGCCTGTCTTGCCTTTCTGGTTTTTGCACATTTTGTGGATGTCTGTTCTGACCAGTGGGAAGTGATACTTCTTTGTAGTGCAGATTTGCATTGCCCGCTTGCTTGCTTGGCCAAAAAGGGCGTATGCGTTTTCTCCTGAATATATTCAGGAGAAAACGCATACGCCCTTTTTGGCCAACTGCATCATTGTCGAAGTTCTGCCCCTCTTCCTGTGCTTTAAAGGCGATTCCAACGTACCTCTTGAAATCTGTTTCCTGCTATTCTGCCTCGCTTTCACGTCCGCCTCGTTGCCTTCCCTCAACAGATTTTTGGATGATAGTTGTCCTTTATTTCTCTGCAAGTTTGTGAATTGCTGTGCCCTTGAGCTCCATTTTTCAACTCGTTTTTTGTGAGCTGACCGCATGTCCAAAATTTTGGTTCAGGACCTATGCTGGTTCCCGGTGGGTGGCTGAGACTTTGGTTAATACTTCTTCCTGTGGGAAATTACAGTGATATGTGCCCGTACAAATGCCTAACAGCTACTCTCTCATTGGTTCTCCCTCTTCCCTTTCATCCTCTGCCAAATTGGAAACCTGTCCGAAAGAGGAGGTTAAAGGGGCTGTCTCTCCAAGTTGGGAGATTGATAGTAAAGCAGATGGAAAGTCAAACCGGAGCACCAGGAGAGGGACTATTCGTTGAGTTTTAGAAACCTTTCGTATTCACAGTGTGTCCGTTCTCTAGGTTTCCTGTACATGTTATAGCGGTAGTAATATTCCCTTCAACCTGGAGAGTTGGGACCCATGGAATGGGTGCCAGGCATTTGTGCTTTAAAGGGTCTGCATTTGCTCACCCAATCTCACCATTCCTCTGTGTCCCAAGTGTCCAGCCTTATGCCATATCCAGCTGTCGTTGTAGATAGGGTCATTCCAGGTTTCATCAGAGACCCTGAAGGAATTGTAAAGAATTTCCCAGATATTTTTGTTTTGTTTTTGAAATTCCTTTTTAGAGTGGGTTTGAGCTGATTCTCACTGCCATGTTTATGCCAGTCTAGACACACTTGATTCCCTTACGGAGACATATCAATACATAGGTTTTAAGATTCTTACTAGTCAGATATATTCCTCTGCGGGATATATGGGGTTTTGAGTCCCTTTCACTGAGGAAGGTGTAGGTCTTCTCTATTCCATAGTTGGTTTTTGGAACGGTACCTGTGCTTATATCAAACTCTGGTTTTATGCATCACCCCACCTCTCCTTCCCCCTTAAGCAGGCATAAGAGTGTTTTCTAAATGTGAGACACTGTTCTCATTCCTAACTCAGTTCTAGTGTAGCCATGTTTACAGGATCTTCATAAGTGATATCTTATGATAAGTTTCTTTTTCTCTGTGACTTGTTTCACTTAGAATCATCGTACCTGAATCCACCCATTTTGCTGCTACTGGTCTTATGACATTGATTTCATGGCTGAGGGATATTCCATCGTACGTAAGTACCACAGTTTTTTGAACCGTTGTTATATTTCCTGGGATATTTAAGGTGTACCCAAGTTGAGGTCCTTGTAAGCAGTGCAGCCCTAAATTTTTTGGTGGCTCTGTCTTATTGATTTTCAGTTTTCCCTAGGTATATTCCCTAGACTGGTAGTGCCCTTGGCTCTGTAGCTCTGTTCTTTACTTGTTTTAGGGAACACAGTACACTCCTCCAGAGAGGCAGTTGGCAATTTACATCCCAACCATCAGCATAACAAGGCTCCCTGTTCTCCAGGGCCTGTCTTGCCTTTCTGGTTTTTACACAATTTGTGGATGTCCCTTTTCACTGGTGGGAAGTGATCCTTCTTTGTAGTGCAGATTTGCATTGCCCGCTTGCTTGCTTGGCCAAAAAGGGTGTATGCGTTTTCTCCTGAATATATTCAGGAGAAAACGCATACGCACTTTATGGCCAAGTGCATCATTGTCGAAGTTGTGCCCCTCTTCCTGTGCTTTAAAGGCGATTCCAACGTACCTCTTGAAATCTGTCTCCTGCTATTCTGCCTCGCTTTCAAGTCTGCCTCGTTGCCTTCCCTCAACAAATTTTTGGACGATAGTTGTCCTTTATTACTCGTCCAGTTTGTGAATTGCTGTGCCACTGAGCACCATTTTTCAACTCGTTTTTGGTGAGCTGACCGCAAGTCCAAAATTTTGGTTCAGAACTTATGCTGGTTCACGGGGGGTGGCTGAGACTTTGGTTAATTCTTCTTCCTGCCGGGAAATTACAGTGATATGTGCCCGTTCAAACGCCTAACAGCTACTCTCTCATTGGTTCTCCCTCTTCCCTTTCATCCTCTGCCAAATTGGAAACCTGTGTGAACCAGGAGGTTAAAGGGGCTGTCTCTCCAAGTTGGGAGGTTGATAGTAAAGCAGATGGAAAGTCAAACCGGAGCACCAGGAGAGGGACTATTCCTTGAGTTTTAGAAGCCTTTCGTATTCAGAGTGTGTCCGTTCTCTAGGTTTCCCGTACATGTTATATCTGTAGTAATATTCCCTTCAACCTGGAGAGTTGGGACCCTTGGAATGGGTGCCAGGTATTTGTGCTTTAAAGGGTCTGCATTTGCTCACCCAATCTCACCAATCGTCTCAGTCCCAAGTGTCCCTACTTATGCCACATCCAGCTGTCATTGTAGATAGGGTCATTCCAGGTTTCATCAGAGACCCTGAAGGAATTGTAAAGAATTTCCCAGTTTTTTTGTTTTGTTTTTGAAATTCCTTTTTATACTGGGTTTGAGCTGATTTTTGCTGCCATGTTTATGCCAGTCTAGACACACTTGATTCCCTTACGGAGACATATCAATACATAGGTTTTAAGATTCTTACTAGTCAGATATATTCCTCTGCGGGAAATATGGAGATTTGAGTCCCTTTCACTGAGGAAGGTGTTGGTCTTGTCTATTCCATAGATGGTTTTTGGAACGGTACCTGTGCTTATATCAAACTCTGGTTTTATGCATCACCCCACCTCTCCTTCCCCCTTAAGCAGGCATAAGAGTGTTTTCTAAATGTGAGACACTGTTCTCTTTCCTAACTCAGTTCAAGTGTAGCCATGTTTACAGGATCTTCATAAGTGATATCTTATGATAAGTTTCTTTTTCTGTGTGACTTATTTCACTTAGAATCATCGTACCTGAATCCACCCATTTTGCTGCTACTGGTCTTATAACATTGATTTCATGGCTGAGGGATATTCCATCGTACGTAAGTACCACAATTTTTTGAACCATTTTTATATTTCCTGGGATATTTAAGGTGTACCCAATTTGAGGTCCTTGTAAGCAGTGCAGCCCTAAATTTTGGGGTGGCTCTGTCTTATTGATTTTCAGTTTTCCCAAGGTATATTCCCTAGACTGTAAGTGTCCTTGGCTCTGTAGCTCTGTTCTTTACTTGTTTTAGGGAACACAATGCACTCCTCCAGAGAGGCAGTGGGCAATTTACATCCCGCCCATCAGCATAACAAGGCTCCCTGTTCTCCAGGGCCTGTCTTGCCTTTCTGGTTTTTACACATTTTGTGGATGTCCCTTTTGAACGGTGGGAAGTGATACTTCTTTGTAGTGCATATTTGCATTGCCCGCTTGCTTGCTTGGCCAAAAAGGGCGTATGCGTATTCTCCTGAATATATTCAGGAGAAAACGCATACGCCCTTTTTGGCCAAGTGCATCATTGTCGAAGTTGTGCCCCTCTTCCTGTGCTTTAAAGGCAATTCCAACGTACCTCTTGAAATCTGTTTCCTGCTATTCTGCCTCGCTTTCAAGTCCGCCTCGTTGCCTTCCCTCAACAGATTTTTGGACGATAGTTGTCCTTTATTACTCGGCCAGTTTGTGAATTGCTGTGCCCCTGAGCTCCATTTTTCAACTCATTTTTGGTGAGCTGACCGTAAGTCCAAAATTTTGGTTCAAGACCTATGCTGCTTCCCGGTGGGTGGCTGAGACTTTGGTTAATTCTTCTTCCTGCCGGGAAATTACAGTGATATGTGCCCGTTCAAATGCCTAACAGCTACTCTCTCATTGGTTCTCCCTCTTCCCTTTCATCCTCTGCCAAATTGGCAACCTGTGCGAACCAAGAGGTTAAAGGGGCTGTCTCTCCAAGTTGGGAGGTTGATAGTAAAGCAGACGGAAAGTCAAACCGGAGCACCAGGAGAGGGACTATTCGTTGAGTTTTAGAAACCTTTCGTATTCACAGTGTGTCCGTTCTCTAGGTTTCCCGCACATGTTATAGCTGTAGTAATATTCCCTTCAACCTGGAGAGTTCGGACCCATGGAATGGGTGCCATGCATTATTGCTTTAAAGCGTCTGCATTTGCTCACCCAATCTCACCAATCGTCTCAGTCCCAAGTGTCCCTCCTTATGCCACATCCAGCTGTCGTTGTAGATAGGGTCATTCCAGCTTTCATCAGAGACCCTGAAGGAATTGTAAAGAATTTCCCAGTTTTTTTGTTTTGTTTTTGAAATTCCTTTTTATAGTGGGTTTGAGCTGATTCTCGCTGCCATGTTTATGCCAGTCTAGACACACTTGATTCCCTTACGGAGACATATCAATACATAGGTTTTAAGATTCTTACTAGTCAGATATTTTCCTCTGCGGGAAATATGGGGTTTTGAGTCCCTTTCACTGAGGACGGTGTAGGTCTTGTCTATTCCATAGTTGGTTTTTGGAACGGTACCTGTGCTTATATCAAACTCTGGTTTTATGCATCACCCCACCTCTCCTTCCCCCTTAAGCAGGTATAAGAGTGTTTTCTAAATGTGAGACACTGTTCTCTTTCCTAACTCAGTTCAAGTGTAGCCATGTTTACAGGATCTTCATAAGTGATATCTTATGATAAGTTTCTTTTTCTCTGTGACTTATTTCACTTAGAATCATCGTACCTGAATCCACCCATTTTGCTGCTACTGGTCTTATGACATTGATTTCATGGCTGAGGGATATTCCATCGTACGTAAGTACCACAATTTTTTGAACCATGTTTATATTTCCTGGGATATTTATTTTGTACCCAAGTTGAGGTCCTTGTAAGCAGTGCAGCCCTAAATTTTGGGGTGGCTCTGTCTTATTGATTTTCAGTTTTCCCAAGGTATATTCCCTAGACTGGTAGTGCCCTTGGCTCTGTAGCTCTGTTCTTTACATGTTTTAGGGAACAGAATGCACTCCTCCAGAGAGGCAGTTGTCAATTTACATCCCGCCCATCAGCTTAACAAGGCTCCCTGTTCTCCAGGGCCTGTCTTGCCTTTCTTGTTCTTACACATTTTGTGGATGTCCCTTTTGACCGGTGGGAAGTGATACTTCTTTGTAGTGCAGATTTGCATTGCCCGCTTGCTTGCTTGGCCAAAAAGGGCGTATGCGTTTTCTCCTGAATATATTCAGGAGAAAACGCATACGCCCTTTTTGGCCAAGTGCATCATTGTGGAAGTTGTGCCCCTCTTCCTGTGCTTTAAAGGCGATTCCAACGTACCTCTTGAAATTTGTTTCCTGCTATTCTGCCTCGCTTTCAAGTCCGCCTCGTTGCCTTCCGTCAACAGATTTATGGACGATAGTTGTCGTTTATTACTCGGCCAGTTTGTGAATTGCTGTGCCCCTGAGCTCCATTTTTCAACTCGTTTTTGGAGAGCTGACCGCAAGTCCAAAATTTTGGTTCAGGACCTATACTGGTTCCCGGTGGGTGGCTGAGAATTTGGTTAATTCTTCTTCCTGCCGGGAAATTACAGTGATATGTGCCCGTCCAAATGCCTAACAGCTACTCTCTCATTGGTTCTCCCTCTTCCCTTTCATCCTCTGCCAAATTGGCAACCTGTGCGAACCAGGAGGTTAAAGGGGCTGTCTCTCCAATTTCGGAGAATGATAGTAAAGCAGCCGGAAAGTCAAACCGGAGCACCAGGAGAGGGTTTATTCTTTGAGTTTTAGAAACCTTTCGTATTCACCCTGTGTCCGTTCTCTAGGTTTCCCGCACATGTTATAGCTGTAGTAATATTCCCTTCAACCTGGAGAGTTCGGACTCATGGAATGGGTGCCATGCATTATTGCTTTAAAGCGTCTGCATTTGCTCACCAATCGTCTCAGTCCCAAGTGTCCCTCCTTATGCCACATCCAGCTGTCGTTGTAGATAGGGTCATTCCAGCTTTCATCAGAGACCCTGAAGGAATTGTAAAGAATTTCCCAGTTTTTTTGTTTTGTTTTTGAAATTCCTTTTTATAGTGGGTTTGAGCTGATTCTCGCTGCCATGTTTATGCCAGTCTAGACACACTTGATTCCCTTACAGAGACATATCAATACATAGGTTTTAAGATTCTTACTAGTCAGATATTTTCCTCTGCGGGAAATATGGGGTTTTGAGTCCCTTTCACTGAGGACGGTGTAGGTCTTGTCTATTCCATAGTTGGTTTTTGGAACGGTACCTGTGCTTATATCAAACTCTGGTTTTATGCATCACCCCACCTCTCCTTCAACCTTAAGCAGGTATAAGAGTGTTTTCTAAATGTGAGACACTGTTCTCTTTCCTAACTCAGTTCAAGTGTAGCCATGTTTACAGGATCTTCATAAGTGATATCTTATGATAAGTTTCTTTCTCTGTGTGACTTATTTCACTTAGAATCATCGTACCTGAATCCACCCATTTTGCTGCTACTGGTCTTATGACATTGATTTCATGGCTGAGGGATATTCCATCGTACGTAAGTACCACAGTTTTTTGAACCATGTTTATATTTTCTGGGATACTTAAGGTGTATCCAAGTTGAGGTCCTTGTATGCAGTGCAGCCCTAAATTTTGGGGTGGCTCTGTCTTATTGATTTTCAGTTTTCCCAAGGTATATTCCATAGACTGGTAGTGCCCTTGGCTCTGTAGCTCTGTTCTTTACTTGTTTTAGGGAACAGAATTCACTCCTCCTGAGAGGCAGTTGGCAATTTACATCCCGCCCATCAGCATAACAAGGCTCCCTGTTCTCCAGGGCCTGTCTTGCCTTTCTTGTTCTTACACATTTTGTGGATGTCCCTTTTGACCGGTGGGAAGTGATACTTCTTTGTAGTGCAGATTTGCATTGCCCGCTTGCTTGCTTGGCCAAAAAGGGCGTATGCGTTTTCTCCTGAATATATTCAGGAGAAAACGCATACGCACTTTTTGGCTAAGTGCATCATTGTCGAAGTTGTGCCCCTCTTCCTGTGTTTTAAAGGCGATTCCAACGTACCTCTTGAAATCTGTTTCCTGCTATTCTGCCTCGCTTTCAAGTCCGCCTCGTGGCCTTCCCTCAACAGATTTTTGGACGATAGTTGTCCTTTATTACTCGGCCAGTTTGTGAATTGCTGTACCCCTGAGCACCATTTTTCAACTCGTTTTTGGTGAGCTGACCGCAAGTCCAAAATTTTGGTTCAGGACCTATACTGGTTCCCGGTAGGTGGCTGAGAATTTGGTTAATACTTCTTCCTGCCGGGAAATTACAGTGATATGTGCCCGTCCAAATGCCTAACAGCTACTCTCTCATTGGTTCTCCCTCTTCCCTTTCATCCTCTGCCAAATTGGCAATCTGTGCGAACCAAGAGGTTAAAGGGGCTGTCTCTCCAAGTTGGGAGGTTGATAGTAAAGCAGACGGAAAGTCAAACCGGAGCACCAGGAGAGGGAGTATTCGTTGAGTTTTAGAAACCTTTCGTATTCACAGTGTGTCCGTTCTCTAGGTTTCCCGCACATGTTATAGCTGTAGTAATATTCCCTTCAACCTGGAGAGTTCGAACCCATGGAATGGGTGCCATGCATTATTGCTTTAAAGGGTCTGCATTTGCTCACCCAATCTCACCAATCGTCTCAGTCCCAAGTGTCCCTCCTTATGCCACATCCAGCTGTCGTTGTAGATAGGGTCATTCCAGCTTTCATCAGAGACCCTGAAGGAATTGTAAAGAATTTCCCAGTTTTTTTGTTTTGTTTTTGAAATTCCTTTTTATAGTGGGTTTGAGCTGATTCTCGCTGCCATGTTTATGCCAGTCTAGACACACTTGATTCCCTTACGGAGACATATCAATACATAGGTTTTAAGATTCTTACTAGTCAGATATTTTCCTCTGCGGGAAATATGGGGTTTTGAGTCCCTTTCGCTGAGGACGGTGTAGGTCTTGTCTATTCCATAGTTGGTTTTTGGAACGGTACCTGTGCTTATATCAAACTCTGGTTTTATGCATCACCCCACCTCTCCTTCCCCCTTAAGCAGGTATAAGAGTGTTTTCTAAATGTGAGACACTGTTCTCTTTCCTAACTCAGTTCAAGTGTAGCCATGTTTACAGGATCTTCATAAGTGATATCTTATGATAAGTTTCTTTTTCTGTGTGACTTATTTCACTTAGAATCATCGTACCTGAATCCACCCATTTTGCTGCTACTGGTCTTATGACATTGATTTCATGGCTGAGGGATATTCCATCGTACGTAAGTACCACAATTTTTTGAACCATGTTTATATTTTCTGGGATACTTAAGGTGTATCCAAGTTGAGGTCCTTGTATGCAGTGCAGCCCTAAATTTTGGGGTGGCTCTGTCTTATTGATTTTCAGTTTTCCCAAGGTATATTCCCTAGACTGGTAGTGCCCTTGGCTCTGTAGCTCTGTTCTTTTCTTGTTTTAGGGAACAGAATGCACTCCTCCAGAGAGGCAGTTGGCAATTTACATCCCGCCCATCAGCATAACAAGGCTCCCTGTTCTCCAGGGCCTGTCTTGCCTTTCTTGTTCTTACACATTTTGTGGATGTCCCTTTTGACCGGTGGGAAGTGATACTTCTTTGTATTGCAGATTTGCATTGCCCGCTTGCTTGCTTGGCCAAAAAGGGCGTATGCGTTTTCTCCTGAATATATTCAGGAGAAAACGCATACGCACTTTTTGGCTAAGTGCATCTTTGTCGAAGTTGTGCCCCTCTTCCTGTGTTTTAAAGGCGATTCCAACGTACCTCTTGAAATCTGTTTCCTGCTATTCTGCCTCGCTTTCAAGTCCGCCTCGTTGCCTTCCCTCAACAGATTTTTGGACGATAGTTGTCCTTTATTACTCGGCCAGTTTGTGAATTGCTGTACCCCTGAGCTCCATTTTTCAACTCGTTTTTGGTGAGCTGACCGCAAGTCCAAAATTTTGGTTCAGGACCTATACTGGTTCCCGGTGGGTGGCTGAGAATTTGGTTAATACTTCTTCCTGCCGGGAAATTACAGTGATATGTGCCCGTCCAAATGCCTAACAGCTACTCTCTCATTGGTTCTCCCTCTTCCCTTTCATCCTCTGCCAAATTGGCAACCTGTGCGAACCAAGAGGTTAAAGGGGCTGTCTCTCCAAGTTGGGAGGTTGATAGTAAAGCAGACGGAAAGTCAAACCGGAGCACCAGGAGAGGGAGTATTCGTTGAGTTTTAGAAACCTTTCGTATTCACAGTGTGTCCGTTCTCTAGGTTTCCCGCACATGTTATAGCTGTAGTAATATTCCCTTCAACCTGGAGAGTTCGAACCCATGGAATGGGTGCCATGCATTATTGCTTTAAAGGGTCTGCATTTGCTCACCCAATCTCACCAATCGTCTCAGTCCCAAGTGTCCCTCCTTATGCCACATCCAGCTGTCGTTGTAGATAGGGTCATTCCAGCTTTCATCAGAGACCCTGAAGGAATTGTAAAGAATTTCCCAGTTTTTTTGTTTTGTTTTTGAAATTCCTTTTTATAGTGGGTTTGAGCTGATTCTCGCTGCCATGTTTATGCCAGTCTAGACACACTTGATTCCCTTACGGAGACATATCAATACATAGGTTTTAAGATTCTTACTAGTCAGATATTTTCCTCTGCGGGAAATATGGGGTTTTGAGTCCCTTTCGCTGAGGACGGTGTAGGTCTTGTCTATTGCATAGTTGGTTTTTGGAACGGTACCTGTGCTTATATCAAACTGTGGTTTTATGCATCACCCCACCTCTCCTTCCCCCTTTAGCAGGTATAAGAGTGTTTTCTAAATGTGAGACACTGTTCTCTTTCCTAACTCAGTTCAAGTGTAGCCATGTTTACAGGATCTTCATAAGTGATATCTTATGATAAGTTTCTTTTTCTGTGTGACTTATTTCACTTAGAATCATCGTACCTGAATCCACCCATTTTGCTGCTACTGGTCTTATGACATTGATTTCATGGCTGAGGGATATTCCATCGTACGTAAGTACCACAATTTTTTGAACCATGTTTATATTTTCTGGGATACTTAAGGTGTATCCAAGTTGAGGTCCTTGTATGCAGTGCAGCCCTAAATTTTGGGGTGGCTCTGTCTTATTGATTTTCAGTTTTCCCAAGGTATATTCCCTAGACTGGTAGTGCCCTTGGCTCTGTAGCTCTGTTCTTTACTTGTTTTAGGGAACAGAATGCACTCCTCCAGAGAGGCAGTTGGCAATTTACATCCCGCCCATCAGCATAACAAGGCTCCCTGTTCTCCAGGGCCTGTCTTGCCTTTCTTGTTCTTACACATTTTGTGGATGTCCCTTTTGACCGGTGGGAAGTGATACTTCTTTGTAGTGCAGATTTGCATTGCCCGCTTGCTTGCTTGGCCAAAAAGGGCGTATGCGTTTTCTCCTGAATATATTCAGGAGAAAACGCATACGCCCTTTTTGGCCAAGTGCATCATTGTCGAAGTTGTGCCCCTCTTCGTGTGATTTAAAGGCGATTCCAACGTACCTCTTGAAATCTGTTTCCTGCTATTCTGCCTCGCTTTCAAGTCCGCCTCGTTGCCTTCCGTCAACAGATTTTTGGACGATAGTTGTCCTTTATTACTCGGCCAGTTTGTGAATTGCTGTGTCCCTGAGCTCCATTTTTCAACTCGTTTTTGGAGAGCTGACCGCAAGTCCAAAATTTTGGTTATGAACTATACTGGTTCCAGGTGGGTGGCTGAGAATTTGGTTAATTCTTCTTCCTGCCGGGAAATTACAGTGATATGTGCCCGTCCAAATGCCTAACAGCTACTCTCTCATTGGTTCTCCCTCTTCCCTTTCATCCTCTGCCAAATTGGCAACCTGTGCGAACCAAGAGGTTAAAGGGGCTGTCTCTCCAAGTTGGGAGGTTGATAGTAAAGCAGCCGGAAAGTCAAACCGGAGCACCAGGAGAGGGTTTATTCTTTGAGTTTTAGAAACCTTTCGTATTCACAGTGTGTCCGTTCTCTAGGTTTCCCGCACATGTTATAGCTGTAGTAATATTCCCTTCAACCTGGAGAGTTCGGACCCATGGAATGGGTGCCATGCATTATTGCTTTAAAGGGTCTGCATTTGCTCACCCAATCTCACCAATCGTCTCAGTCCCAAGTGTCCCTCCTTATGCCACATCCAGCTGTCGTTGTAGATAGGGTCATTCCAGCTTTCATCAGAGACCCTGAAGGAATTGTAAAGAATTTCCCAGTTTTTTTGTTTTGTTTTTGAAATTCCTTTTTATAGTGGGTTTGAGCTGATTCTCGCTGCCATGTTTATGCCAGTCTAGACACACTTGATTCCCTTACGGAGACATATCAATACATAGGTTTTAAGATTCTTACTAGTCAGATATTTTCCTCTGCGGGAAATATGGGGTTTTGAGTCCCTTTCACTGAGGACGGTGTAGGTCTTGTCTATTCCATAGTTGGTTTTTGGAACGGTACCTGTGCTTATATCAAACTCTGGTTTTATGCATCACCCCACCTCTCCTTCCCCCTTAAGCAGGTATAAGAGTGTTTTCTAAATGTGAGACACTGTTCTCTTTCCTAACTCAGTTCAAGTGTAGCCATGTTTACAGGATCTTCATAAGTGATATCTTATGATAAGTTTCTTTTTCTGTGTGACTTATTTCACTTAGAATCATCGTACATGAATCCACCCATTTTGCTGCTACTGGTCTTATGACATTGATTTCATGGCTGAGGGATATTCCATCGTACGTAAGTACCACAATTTTTTGAACCATGTTTATATTTTCTGGGATACTTAAGGTGTATCCAAGTTGAGGTCCTTGTATGCAGTGCAGCCCTAAATTTTGGGGTGGCTCTGTCTTATTGATTTTCAGTTTTCCCAAGGTATATTCCCTAGACTGGTAGTGCCCTTGGCTCTGTAGCTCTGTTCTTTACTTGTTTTAGGGAACAGAATGCACTCCTCCAGAGAGGCAGTTGGCAATTTACATCCCGCCCATCAGCATAACAAGGCTCCCTGTTCTCCAGGGCCTGTCTTGCCTTTCTTGTTCTTACACATTTTGTGGATGTCCCTTTTGACCGGTGGGAAGTGATACTTCTTTGTAGTGCAGATTTGCATTGCCCGCTTGCTTGCTTGGCCAAAAAGGGCGTATGCGTTTTCTCCTGAATATATTCAGGAGAAAACGCATACGCCCTTTTTGGCCAAGTGCATCATTGTCGAAGTTGTGCCCCTCTTCCTGTGCTTTAAAGGCGATTCCAACGTACCTCTTGAAATCTGTTTCCTGCTATTCTGCCTCGCTTTCAAGTCCGCCTCGTTGCTTTCCCTCAACAGATTTTTGGACGATAGTTGTCCTTTATTACTCGGCCAGTTTGTGAATTGCTGTGCCCCTGAGCTCCATTTTTCAACTCGTTTTTGGTGAGCTGACCGCAAGTCCAAAATTTTGGTTCAGGACCTATGCTGGTTCCCGGTGGGTGACTGAGAATTTGGTTAATTCTTCTTCCTGCCGGGAAATTACAGTGATATGTGCCCGTCCAAATGCCTAACAGCTACTCTCTCATTGGTTCTCCCTCTTCCCTTTCATCCTCTGCCAAATTGGCAACCTGTGCGAACCAAGAGGTTAAAGGGGCTGTCTCTCCAAGTTGGGAGGTTGATAGTAAAGCAGACGGAAAGTCAAACCAGAGCACCAGGAGAGGGACTATTCGTTGAGTTTTAGAAACCTTTCGTATTCACAGTGTGTCCGTTCTCTACATTTCCCGCACATGTTATAGCTGTAGTAATATTCCCTTCAACCTGGAGAGTTCGGACCCATGGAATGGGTGCCATGCATTATTGCTTTAAAGGGTCTGCATTTGCTCACCCAATCTCACCAATCGTCTCAGTCCCAAGTGTCCCTCCTTATGCCACATCCAGCTGTCATTGTAGATAGGGTCATTCCAGGTTTCATCAGAGACCCTGAAGGAATTGCAAAGAATTTCCCAGTTTTTTTGTTTTGTTTTTGAAATTCCTTTTTATAGTGGGTTTGAGCTGATTCTCGCTGCCATGTTTATGCCAGTCTAGACCCACTTGATTCCCTTACAGAGACATATCAATACATAGGTTTTAAGATTCTTACTAGTCAGATATTTTCCTCTGCGGGAAATATGGGGTTTTGAGTCCCTTTCACTGAGGAAGGTGTAGGTCTTGTCTATTCCATAGTTGGTTTTTGGAACGGTACCTGTGCTTATATCAAACTCTGGTTTTATGCATCACCCCACCTCTCCTTCAACCTTAAGCAGGTATAAGAGTGTTTTCTAAATGTGAGACACTGTTCTCTTTCCTAACTCAGTTCAAGTGTAGCCATGTTTACAGGATCTTCATAAGTGATATCTTATGATAAGTTTCTTTTTCTGTGTGACTTATTTCACTTAGAATCATCGTACCTGAATCCACCCATTTTGCTGCTACTGGTCTTATGACATTGATTTCATGGCTGAGGGATATTCCATCGTACGTAAGTACCACAATTTTTTGAACCATGTTTATATTTCCTGGGATATTTATTTTGTACACAAGTTGAGGTCCTTGTAAGCAGTGCAGCCCTAAATTTTGGGGTGGCTCTGTCTTATTGATTTTCAGTTTTCCCAAGGTATATTCCCTAGACTGGTAGTGCCCTTGGCTCTGTAGCTCTGTTCTTTACTTGTTTTAGGGAACAGAATGCACTCCTCCAGAGAGGCAGTTGGCAATTTACATCCCGCCCATCAGCTTAACAAGGCTCCCTGTTCTCCAGGGCCTGTCTTGCCTTTCTTGTTCTTACACATTTTGTGGATGTCCCTTTTGACCGGTGGGAAGTGATACTTCTTTGTAGTGCAGATTTGCATTGCCCGCTTGCTTGCTTGGCCAAAAAGGGCGTATGCGTTTTCTCCTGAATATATTCAGGAGAAAACGCATACGCCCTTTTTGTCCAAGTGCATCATTGTCGAAGTTGTGCCCCTCTTCCTGTGCTTTAAAGGCAATTCCAACGTACCTCTTGAAATCTGTTTCCTGCTATTCTGCCTCGCTTTCAAGTCCGCCTCGTGGCCTTCCGTCAACAGATTTATGGACGATAGTTGTCCTTTATTACTCTGCCAGTTTGTGAATTGCTGTGCCCCAGAGCTCCATTTTTCAACTCGTTTTTGGTGAGCTGACCGCAAGTCCAAAATTTTGGTTCAGGACCTATACTGGTTCCCGGTGGGTGGCTGAGAATTTGGTTAATTCTTCTTCCTGCCGGGAAATTACAGTGATATGTGCCCGTCCAAATGCCTAACAGCTACTCTCTCATTGGTTCTCCCTCTTCCCTTTCATCCTCTGCCAAATTGGCAACCTGTGCGAACCAAGAGGTTAAAGGGGCTGTCTCTCCAATTTCGGAGAATGATAGTAAAGCAGCCGGAAAGTCAAACCGGAGCACCAGGAGAGGGTTTATTCTTTGAGTTTTAGAAACCTTTCGTATTCACACTGTGTCCGTTCTCTAGGTTTCCCGCACATGTTATAGCTGTAGTAATATTCCCTTCAACCTGGAGAGTTCGGACCCATGGAATGGGTGCCATGCATTATTGCTTTAAAGCGTCTGCATTTGCTCACCCAATCTCACCAATCGTCTCAGTCCCAAGTGTCCCTCCTTATGCCACATCCAGCTGTCGTTGTAGATAGGGTCATTCCAGAATTCATCAGAGACCCTGAAGGAATTGTAAAGAATTTCCCAGTTTTTTTGTTTTGTTTTTGAAATTCCTTTTTATAGTGGGTTTGAGCTGATTCTCGCTGCCATGTTTATGCCAGTCTAGACACACTTGATTCCCTTACGGAGACATATCAATACATAGGTTTTAAGATTCTTACTAGTCAGATATTTTCCTCTGCGGGAAATATGGGGTTTTGAGTCCCTTTCACTGAGGAAGGTGTAGGTCTTGTCTATTCCATAGTTGGTTTTTGGAACGGTACCTGTGCTTATATCAAACTCTGGTTTTATGCATCACCCCACCTCTCCTTCCCCCTTAAGCAGGTATAAGAGTGTTTTCTAAATGTGAGACACTGTTCTCTTTCATAACTCAGTTCAAGTGTAGCCATGTTTACAGGATCTTCATAAGTGATATCTTATGATAAGTTTCTTTTTCTGTGTGACTTATTTCACTTAGAATCATCGTACCAGAATCCACCCATTTTGCTGCTACTGGTCTTATGACATTGATTTCATGGCTGAGGGATATTCCATCGTACGTAAGTACCACAATTTTTTGAACCATGTTTATATTTTCTGGGATACTTAAGGTGTATCCAAGTTGAGGTCCTTGTATGCAGTGCAGCCCTAAATTTTGGGGTGGCTCTGTCTTATTGATTTTCAATTTTCCCAAGGTATATTCCCTAGACTGGTAGTGCCCTTGGCTCTGTAGCTCTGTTGTTTACTTGTTTTAGGGAACAGAATGCACTCCTCCAGAGAGGCAGTTGGCAATTTACATCCCGCCCATCAGCATAACAAGGCTCCCTGTTCTCGAGGGCCTATCTTGCCTTTCTTGTTCTTACACATTTTGTGGATGTCCCTTTTGACCGGTGGGAAGTGATACTTCTTTGTAGTGCAGATTTGCATTGCCCGCTTGCTTGCTTGGCCAAAAAGGGCGTATGCGTTTTCTCCTGAATATATTCAGGAGAAAACGCATACGCCCTTTTTGGCCAAGTGCGTCATTGTCGAAGTTGTGCCCCTCTTCCTGTGCTTTAAAGGCGATTCCAACGTACCTCTTGAAATCTGTTTCCTGGTATTCTGCCTCGCTTTCAAGTCCGCCTCGTTGCCTTCCCTCAACAGATTTTTGGACGATAGTTGTCCTTTATTACTCGGCCAGTTTGTGAATTGCTGTGCCCCTGAGCTCCATTTTTCAACTCGTTTTTGGTGAGCTGACCGCAAGTCCAAAATTTTGGTTCAGGACCTATACTGGTTCCCGGTGGGTGGCTGAGAATTTGGTTAATTCTTCTTCCTGCCGGGAAATTACAGTGATATGTGCCCGTCCAAATGCCTAACAGCTACTCTCTCATTGGTTCTCCCTCTTCCCTTTCATCCTCTGCCAAATTGGCAACCTGTGCGAACCAAGAGGTTAAAGGGGCTGTCTCTCCAAGTTTGGAGGTTGATAGTAAAGCAGACGGAAAGTCAAACCGGAGCACCAGGAGAGGGACTATTCGTTGAGTTTTAGAAACCTTTCGTATTCACAGTGTGTCCGTTCTCTAGGTTTCCCGCACATGTTATAGCTGTAGTAATATTCCCTTCAACCTGGAGAGTTCGGACCCATGGAATGGGTGCCATGCATTATTGCTTTAAAGCGTCTGCATTTGCTCACCCAATCTCACCAATCGTCTCAGTCCCAAGTGTCCCTCCTTATGCCACATCCAGCTGTCGTTGTAGATAGGGTCATTCCAGCTTTCATCAGAGACCCTGAAGGAATTGTAAAGAATTTCCCAGTTTTTTTGTTTTGTTTTTGAAATTCCTTTTTATAGTGGGTTTGAGCTGATTCTCGCTGCCATGTTTATGCCAGTCTAGACACACTTGATTCCCTTACGGAGACATATCAATACATAGGTTTTAAGATTCTTACTAGTCAGATATTTTCCTCTGCGGGAAATATGGGGTTTTGAGTCCCTTTCACTGAGGACGGTGTAGGTATTGTCTATTCCATAGTTGGTTTTTGGAACGGTACCTGTGCTTATATCAAACTCTGGTTTTATGCATCACCCCACCTCTCCTTCAACCTTAAGCAGGTATAAGAGTGTTTTCTAAATGTGAGACACTGTTCTCTTTCCTAAATCAGTTCAAGTGTAGCCATGTTTACAGGATCTTCATAAGTGATATCTTATGATAAGTTTCTTTTTCTGTGTGACTTATTTCACTTAGAATCATCGTACCTGAATCCACCCATTTTGCTGCTACTGGTCTTATGACATTGATTTCATGGCTGAGGGATATTCCATCGTACGTAAGTACCACAATTTTTTGAACCATGTTTATATTTCCTGGGATATTTATTTTGTACACAAGTTGAGGTCCTTGTAAGCAGTGCAGCCCTAAATGTTGGGGTGGCTCTGTCTTATTGATTTTCAGTTTTCCCAAGGTATATTCCCTAGACTGGTAGTGCCCTTGGCTCTGTAGCTCTGTTCTTTACTTGTTTTAGGGAACAGAATGCACTCCTCCAGAGAGGCAGTTGGCAATTTACATCCCGCCCATCAGCATAACAAGGCTCCCTGTTCTCCAGGGCCTGTCTTGCCTTTCTTGTTCTTACACATTTTGTGGATGTCCCTTTTGACCGGTGGGAAGTGATACTTCTTTGTAGTGCAGATTTGCATTGCCCGCTTGCTTGCTTGGCCAAAAAGGGCGTATGCGTTTTCTCCTGAATATATTCAGGAGAAAACGCATACGCCCTTTTTGGCTAAGTGCATCATTGTCGAAGTTGTGCCCCTCTTCCTGTGCTTTAAAGGCGATTCCAACGTACCTCTTGAAATCTGTTTCCTGCTATTCTGCCTCGCTTTCAAGTCCGCCTCGTTGCTTTCCCTCAACAGATTTTTGGATGATAGTTGTCCTTTATTACTCGGCCAGTTTGTGAATTGCTGTGCCCCTGAGCTCCATTTTTCAACTCGTTTTTGGTGAGCTGACCGCAAGTCCAAAATTTTGGTTCAGGACCTATACTGGTTCCCGGTGGGTGGCTGAGAATTTGGTTAATACTTCTTCCTGCCGGGAAATTACAGTGATATGTGCCCGTCCAAATGCCTAACAGCTACTCTCTCATTGGTTCTCCCTCTTCCCTTTCATCCTCTGCCAAATTGGCAACCTGTGCGAACCAAGAGGTTAAAGGGGCTGTCTCTCCAAGTTGGGAGGTTGATAGTAAAGCAGACGGAAAGTCAAACCGGAGCACCAGGAGAGGGACTATTCGTTGAGTTTTAGAAACCTTTCGTATTCACAGTGTGCCCGTTCTCTAGGTTTCCCGCACATGTTATAGCTGTAGTAATATTCCCTTCAACCTGGAGAGTTCGGACCCATGGAATGGGTGCCATGCATTATTGCTTTAAAGGGTCTGCATTTGCTCACCCAATCTCACCAATCGTCTCAGTCCCAAGTGTCCCTCCTTATGCCACATCCAGCTGTCGTTGTAGATAGGGTCATTCCAGCTTTCATCAGAGACCCTGAAGGAATTGTAAAGAATTTCCCAGTTTTTTTGTTTTGTTTTTGAAATTCCTTTTTATAGTGGGTTTGAGCTGATTCTCGCTGCCATGTTTATGCCAGTCTAGACACACTTGATTCCCTTACGGAGACATATCAATACATAGGTTTTAAGATTCTTACTAGTCAGATATTTTCCTCTGCGGGAAATATGGGGTTTTGAGTCCCTTTCGCTGAGGACGGTGTAGGTCTTGTCTATTCCATAGTTGGTTTTTGGAACGGTACCTGTGCTTATATCAAACTCTGGTTTTATGCATCACCCCACCTCTCCTTCCCGCTTAAGCAGGTATAAGAGTGTTTTCTAAATGTGAGACACTGTTCTCTTTCCTAACTCAGTTCAAGTGTAGCCATGTTTACAGGATCTTCATAAGTGATATCTTATGATAAGTTTCTTTTTCTGTGTGACTTATTTCACTTAGAATCATCGTACATGAATCCACCCATTTTGCTGCTACTGGTCTTATGACATTGATTTCATGGCTGAGGGATATTCCATCGTACGTAAGTACCACAATTTTTTGAACCATGTTTATATTTTCTGGGATACTTAAGGTGTATCCAAGTTGAGGTCCTTGTATGCAGTGCAGCCCTAAATTTTGGGGTGGCTCTGTCTTATTGATTTTCAGTTTTCCCAAGGTATATTCCCTAGACTGGTAGTGCCCTTGGCTCTGTAGCTCTGTTCTTTACTTGTTTTAGGGAACAGAATGCACTCCTCCAGAGAGGCAGTTGGCAATTTACATCCCACCCATCAGCATAACAAGGCTCCCTGTTCTCGAGGGCCTGTCTTGCCTTTCTTGTTCTTACACATTTTGTGGATGTCCCTTTTGACCGGTGGGAAGTGATACTTCTTTGTAGTGCAGATTTGCATTGCCTGCTTGCTTGCTTGGCCAAAAAGGGTGTATGCGTTTTCTCCTGAATATATTCAGGAGAAAACACATACGCCCTTTTTGGCCAAGTGCGTCATTGTCGAAGTTGTGCCCCTCTTCCTGTGCTTTAAAGGCGATTCCAACGTACCTCTTGAAATCTGTTTCCTGCTATTCTGCCTCGCTTTCAAGTCCGCCTCGTTGCCTTCCCTCAACAGATTTTTGGACGATAGTTGTCCTTTATTACTCGGCCAGTTTGTGAATTGCTGTGCCCCTGAGCTCCATTTTTCAACTCGTTTTTGGTGAGCTGACCGCAAGTCCAAAATTTTGGTTCAGGACCTATACTGGTTCCCGGTGGGTGGCTGAGAATTTGGTTAATTCTTCTTCCTGCCGGGAAATTACAGTGATATGTGCCCGTCCAAATGCCTAACAGCTACTCTCTCATTGGTTCTCCCTCTTCCCTTTCATCCTCTGCCAAATTGGCAACCTGTGCGAACCAAGAGGTTAAAGGGGCTGTCTCTCCAAGTTGGGAGGTTGATAGTAAAGCAGACGGAAAGTCAAACCGGAGCACCAGGAGAGGGACTATTCGTTGAGTTTTAGAAACCTTTCGTATTCACATTGTGTCCGTTCTCTAGGTTTCCCGCACATGTTATAGCTGTAGTAATATTCCCTTCAACCTGGAGAGTTCGGACCCATGGAATGGGTGCCATGCATTATTGCTTTAAAGCGTCTGCATTTGCTCACCCAATCTCACCAATCGTCTCAGTCCCAAGTGTCCCTCCTTATGCCACATCCAGCTGTCGTTGTAGATAGGGTCATTCCAGCTTTCATCAGAGACCCTGAAGGAATTGTAAAGAATTTCCCAGTTTTTTTGTTTTGTTTTTGAAATTCCTTTTTATAGTGGGTTTGAGCTGATTCTCGCTGCCATGTTTATGCCAGTCTAGACACACTTGATTCCCTTACGGAGACATATCAATACATAGGTTTTAAGATTCTTACTAGTCAGATATTTTCCTCTGCGGGAAATATGGGGTTTTGAGTCCCTTTCACTGAGGACGGTGTAGGTCTTGTCTATTCCATAGTTGGTTTTTGGAACGGTACCTGTGCTTATATCAAACTCTGGTTTTATGCATCACCCCACCTCTCCTTCCCCCTTAAGCAGGTATAAGAGTGTTTTCTAAATGTGAGACACTGTTCTCTTTCCTAACTCAGTTCAAGTGTAGCCATGTTTACAGGATCTTCATAAGTGATATCTTATGATAAGTTTCTTTTTCTGTGTGACTTATTTCACTTAGAATCATCGTACCTGAATCCACCCATTTTGCTGCTACTGGTCTTATGACATTGATTTCATGGCTGAGGGATATTCCATCGTACGTAAGTACCACAATTTTTTGAACCATGTTTATATTTCCTGGGATATTTATTTTGTACCCAAGTTGAGGTCCTTGTAAGCAGTGCAGCCCTAAATTTTGGGGTGGCTCTGTCTTATTGATTTTCAGTTTTCCCAAGGTATATTCCCTAGACTGGTAGTGCCCTTGGCTCTGTAGCTCTGTTCTTTACTTGTTTTAGGGAACAGAATGCACTCCTCCAGAGAGGCAGTTGGCAATTTACATCCCGCCCATCAGCATAACAAGGCTCCCTGTTCTCCAGGGCCTGTCTTGCCTTTCTTGTTCTTACACATTTTGTGGATGTCCCTTTTGACCGGTGGGAAGTGATACTTCTTTGTAGTGCAGATTTGCATTGCCCGCTTGCTTGCTTGGCCAAAAAGGGCGTATGCGTTTTCTCCTGAATATATTCAGGAGAAAACGCATACGCCCTTTTTGGCTAAGTGCATCATTGTCGAAGTTGTGCCCCTCTTCCTGTGCTTTAAAGGCGATTCCAACGTACCTCTTGAAATCTGTTTCCTGCTATTCTGCCTCGCTTTCAAGTCCGCCTCGTTGCCTTCCCTCAACAGATTTTTGGACGATAGTTGTCCTTTATTACTCGGCCAGTTTGTGAATTGCTGTGCCCCTGAGCTCCATTTTTCAACTCGTTTTTGGTGAGCTGACCGCAAGTCCAAAATTTTGGTTCAGGACCTATACTGGTTCCCGGTGGGTGGCTGAGAATTCGGTTAATACTTCTTCCTGCCGGGAAATTACAGTGATATGTTTCCGTCCAAATGCCTAACAGCTACTCTCTCATTGGTTCTCCCTCTTCCCTTTCATCCTCTGCCAAATTGGCAACCTGTGCGAACCAAGAGGTTAAAGGGGCTGTCTCTCCAAGTTGGGAGGTTGATAGTAAAGCAGACGGAAAGTCAAACCGGAGCACCAGGAGAGGGACTATTCGTTGAGTTTTAGAAACCTTTCGTATTCACAGTGTGCCCGTTCTCTAGGTTTCCCGCACATGTTATAGCTGTAGTAATATTCCCTTCAACCTGGAGAGTTCAGACCCATGGAATGGGTGCCATGCATTATTGCTTTAAAGGGTCTGCATTTGCTCACCCAATCTCACCAATCGTCTCAGTCCCAAGTGTCCCTCCTTATGCCACATCCAGCTGTCGTTGTAGATAGGGTCATTCCAGCTTTCATCAGAGACCCTGAAGGAATTGTAAAGAATTTCCCAGTTTTTTTGTTTTGTTTTTGAAATTCCTTTTTATAGTGGGTTTGAGCTGATTCTCGCTGCCATGTTTATGCCAGTCTAGACACACTTGATTCCCTTACGGAGACATATCAATACATAGGTTTTAAGATTCTTACTAGTCAGATATTTTCCTCTGCGGGAAATATGGGGTTTTGAGTCCCTTTCGCTGAGGACGGTGTAGGTCTTGTCTATTCCATAGTTGGTTTTTGGAACGGTACCTGTGCTTATATCAAACTCTGGTTTTATGCATCACCCCACCTCTCCTTCCCCCTTAAGCAGGTATAAGAGTGTTTTCTAAATGTGAGACACTGTTCTCTTTCCTAACTCAGTTCAAGTGTAGCCATGTTTACAGGATCTTCATAAGTGATATCTTATGATAAGTTTCTTTTTCTGTGTGACTTATTTCACTTAGAATCATCGTACCTGAATCCACCCATTTTGCTGCTACTGGTCTTATGACATTGATTTCATGGCTGAGGGATATTCCATCGTACGTAAGTACCACAATTTTTTGAACCATGTTTATATTTTCTGGGATACTTAAGGTGTATCCAAGTTGAGGTCCTTGTATGCAGTGCAGCCCTAAATTTTGGGGTGGCTCTGTTTTATTGATTTTCAGTTTTCCCAAGGTATATTCCCTAGACTGGTAGTGCCCTTGGCTCTGTAGCTCTGTTCTTTACTTGTTTTAGGGAACAGAATGCACTCCTCCAGAGAGGCAGTTGGCAATTTACATCCCGCCCATCAGCATAACAAGGCTCCCTGTTCTCCAGGGCCTGTCTTGCCTTTCTTGTTCTTACACATTTTGTGGATGTCCCTTTTGACCGGTGGGAAGTGATACTTCTTTGTAGTGCAGATTTGCATTGCCCGCTTGCTTGCTTGGCCAAAAAGGGCGTATGCGTTTTCTCCTGAATATATTCAGGAGAAAACGCATACGCCCTTTTTGGCCAAGTGCATCATTGTCGAAGTTGTGCCCCTCTTCCTGTGCTTTAAAGGCGATTCCAAGGTACCTCTTGAAATCTGTTTCCTGCTATTCTGCCTCGCTTTCAAGTCCGCCTCGTTGCCTTCCCTCAACAGATTTTTGGACGATAGTTGTCCTTTATTACTCGGCCAGTTTGTGAATTGCTGTGCCCCTGAGCTCCATTTTTCAACTCGTTTTTGGTGAGCTGACCGCAAGTCCAAAATTTTGGTTCAGGACCTATACTGGTTCCCGGTGGGTGGCTGAGAATTTGGTTAATTCTTCTTCCTGCCGGGAAATTACAGTGATATGTGCCCGTCCAAATGCCTAACAGCTACTCTCTCATTGGTTCTCCCTCTTCCCTTTCATCCTTTGCCAAATTGGCAACCTGTGCGAACCAAGAGGTTAAAGGGTCTGTCTCTCCAAGTTGGGAGGTTGATAGTAAAGCAGACGGAAAGTCAAACCGGAGCACCAGGAGAGGGACTATTCGTTGAGTTTTAGAAACCTTTCGTATTCACAGTGTGTCCGTTCTCTAGGTTTCCCGCACATGTTATAGCTGTAGTAATATTCCCTTCAACCTGGGGAGTTCGGACCCATGGAATGGGTGCCATGCATTATTGCTTTAAAGCGTCTGCATTTACTCACCCAATCTCACCAATCGTCTCAGTCCCAAGTGTCCCTCCTTATGCCACATCCAGCTGTCGTTGTAGATAGGGTCATTCCAGCTTTCATCAGAGACCCTGAAGGAATTGTAAAGAATTTCCCAGTTTTTTTGTTTTGTTTTTGAAATTCCTTTTTATAGTGGGTTTGAGCTGATTCTCGCTGCCATGTTTATGCCAGTCTAGACACACTTGATTCCCTTACGGAGACATATCAATACATAGGTTTTAAGATTCTTACTAGTCAGATATTTTCCTCTGCGGGAAATATGGGGTTTTGAGTCCCTTTCACTGAGGACGGTGTAGGTCTTGTCTATTCCATAGTTGGTTTTTGGAACGGTACCTGTGCTTATATCAAACTCTGGTTTTATGCATCACCCCACCTCTCCTTCAACCTTAAGCAGGTATAAGAGTGTTTTCTAAATGTGAGACACTGTTCTCTTTCCTAACTCAGTTCAAGTGTAGCCATGTTTACAGGATCTTCATAAGTGATATCTTATGATAAGTTTCTTTTTCTGTGTGACTTATTTCACTTAGAATCATCGTACCTGAATCCACCCATTTTGCTGCTACTGGTCTTATGACATTGATTTCCTGGCTGAGGGATATTCCATCGTACGTAAGTACCACAATTTTTTGAACCATGTTTATATTTTCTGGGATACTTAAGGTGTATCCAAGTTGAGGTCCTTGTATGCAGTGCAGCCCTAAATTTTGGGGTGGCTCTGTCTTATTGATTTTCAGTTTTCCCAAGGTATATTCCCTAGACTGGTAG
This sequence comes from Hyperoodon ampullatus, assembly GCF_949752795.1. Classification (NCBI taxonomy): domain Eukaryota; kingdom Metazoa; phylum Chordata; class Mammalia; order Artiodactyla; family Ziphiidae; genus Hyperoodon; species Hyperoodon ampullatus. Next base: position 211,628 of record NW_027640739.1, on the reverse strand, counting down.
TGCCCTTGGCTCTGTAGCTCTGTTCTTTACTTGTTTTAGGGAACAGAATGCACTCCTCCAGAGAGGCAGTTGGCAATTTACATCCCGCCCATCAGCATAACAAGGCTCCCTGTTCTCCAGGGCCTGTCTTGCCTTTCTTGTTCTTACACATTTTGTGGATGTCCCTTTTGACCGGTGGGAAGTGATACTTCTTTGTAGTGCAGATTTGCATTGCCCGCTTGCTTGCTTGGCCAAAAAGGGCGTATGGGTTTTCTCCTGAATATATTCAGGAGAAAACGCATACGCCCTTTTTGGCCAAGTGCGTCATTGTCGAAGTTGTGCCCCTCTTCCTGTGCTTTAAAGGCGATTCCAACGTACCTTTTGAAATCTGTTTCCTGCTATTCTGCCTCACTTTCAAGTCCGCCTCGTTGCCTTCCCTCAACAGATTTTTGGACGATAGTTGTCCTTTATTACTCGGCCAGTTTGTGAATTGCTGTGTCCCTGAGCTCCATTTTTCAACTCGTTTTTGGAGAGCTGACCGCAAGTCCAAAATTTTGGTTCAGGACCTATACTGGTTCCCGGTGGGTGGCTGAGAATTTGGTTAATTCTTCTTCCTGCCGGGAAATTACAGTGATATGTGCCCGTCCAAATGCCTAACAGCTACTCTCTCATTGGTTCTCCCTCTTCCCTTTCATCCTCTGCCAAATTGGCAACCTGTGCGAACCAAGAGGTTAAAGGGGCTGTCTCTCCAAGTTGGGTGGTTGATAGTAAAGCAGACGGAAAGTCAAACCGGAGCACCAGGAGAGGGACTATTCGTTGAGTTTTAGAAACCTTTCGTATTCACAGTGTGTCCGTTCTCTAGGTTTCCCGCACATGTTATAGCTGTAGTAATATTCCCTTCAACCTGGAGAGTTCGGACCCATGGAATGGGTGCCATGCATTATTGCTTTAAAGCGTCTGCATTTGCTCACCCAATCTCACCAATCGTCTCAGTCCCAAGTGTCCCGCCTTATGCCACATCCAGCTGTCGTTGTAGATAGGGTCATTCCAGGTTTCATCAGAGACCCTGAAGGAATTGTAAAGAATTTCCCAGTTTTTTTGTTTTGTTTTTGAAATTCCTTTTTATAGTGGGTTTGAGCTGATTCTCGCTGCCATGTTTATGCCAGTCTAGACACACTTGATTCCCTTACGGAGACATATCAATACATAGGTTTTAAGATTCTTACTAGTCAGATATTTTCCTCTGCGGGAAATATGGGGTTTTGAGTCCCTTTCACTGAGGACGGTGTAGGTCTTGTCTATTCCATAGTTGGTTTTTGGAACAGTACCTGTGCTTATATCAAACTCTGGTTTTATGCATCACCCCACCTCTCCTTCCCCCTTAAGCAGGTATAAGAGTGTTTTCTAAATGTGAGACACTGTTCTCTTTCCTAACTCAGTTCAAGTGTAGCCATGTTTACAGGATCTTCATAAGTGATATCTTATGATAAGTTTCTTTTTCTGTGTGACTTATTTCACTTAGAATCATCGTACCTGAATCCACCCATTTTGCTGCTACTGGTCTTATGACATTGATTTCATGGCTGAGGGATATTCCATCGTACGTAAGTACCACAATTTTTTGAACCATGTTTATATTTTCTGGGATACTTAAGGTGTATCCAAGTTGAGGTCCTTGTATGCAGTGCAGCCCTAAATTTTGGGGTGGCTCTGTCTTATTGATTTTCAGTTTTCCCAAGGTATATTCCCTAGACTGGTAGTGCCCTTGGCTCTGTAGCTCTGTTCTTTACTTGTTTTAGGGAACAGAATGCACTCCTCCAGAGAGGCAGTTGGCAATTTACATCCCGCCCATCAGCATAACAAGGCTCCCTGTTCTCCAGGGCCTGTCTTGCCTTTCTTGTTCTTACACATTTTGTGGATGTCCCTTTTGACCGGTGGGAAGTGATACTTCTTTGTAGTGCAGATTTGCATTGCCCGCTTGCTTGCTTGGCCAAAAAGGGCGTATGCGTTTTCGCCTGAATATATTCAGGAGAAAACGCATACGCCCTTTTTGGCCAAGTGCATCATTGTCGAAGTTGTGCCCCTCTTCCTGTGCTTTAAAGGCGATTCCAACGTACCTCTTGAAATCTGTTTCCTGCTATTCTGCCTCGCTTTCAAGTCCACCTCGTTGCCTTCCCTCAACAGATTTTTGGACGATAGTTGTCCTTTATTACTCGGCCAGTTTGTGAATTGCTGTGCCCCTGAGCTCCATTTTTCAACTCGTTTTTGGTGAGCTGACCGCAAGTCCAAAATTTTGGTTCAGGACCTATACTGGTTCCCGGTGGGTGGCTGAGATTTTGGTTAATTCTTCTTCCTGCCAGGAAATTACAGTGATATGTGCCCGTCCAAATGCCTAACAGCTACTCTCTCATTGGTTCTCCCTCTTCCCTTTCATCCTCTGCCAAATTGGCAACCTGTGCGAACCAAGAGGTTAAAGGGGCTGTCTCTCCAAGTTGGGAGGTTGATAGTAAAGCAGACGGAAAGTCAAACCGGAGCACCAGGAGAGGGTCTATTCTTTGAGTTTTAGAAACCTTTCGTATTCACAGTGTGTCCGTTCTCTAGGTTTCCCGCACATGTTATAGCTGTAGTAATATTCCCTTCAACCTGGAGAGTTCGGACCCATGGAATGGGTGCCATGCATTATTGCTTTAAAGGGTCTGCATTTGCTCACCCAATCTCACCAATCGTCTCAGTCCCAAGTGTCCCTCCTTATGCCACATCCAGCTGTCGTTGTAGATAGGGTCATTCCAGCTTTCATCAGAGACCCTGAAGGAATTGTAAAGAATTTCCCAGTTTTTTTGTTTTGTTTTTGAAATTCCTTTTTATAGTGGGTTTGAGCTGATTCTCGCTGCCATGTTTATGCCAGTCTAGACACACTTGATTCCCTTACGGAGACATATCAATACATAGGTTTTAAGATTCTTACTAGTCAGATATTTTCCTCTGCGGGAAATATGGGGTTTTGAGTCCCTTTCACTGAGGACGGTGTAGGTCTTGTCTATTCCATAGTTGGTTTTTGGAACGGTACCGGTGCTTATATCAAACTCTGGTTTTATGCATCACCCCACCTCTCCTTCGCCCTTAAGCAGGTATAAGAGTGTTTTCTAAATGTGAGACACTGTTCTCTTTCCTAACTCAGTTCAAGTGTAGCCATGTTTACAGGATCTTCATAAGTGATATCTTATGATAAGTTTCTTTTTCTGTGTGACTTATTTCACTTAGAATCATCGTACCTGAATCCACCCATTTTGCTGCTACTGGTCTTATGACATTGATTTCATGGCTGAGGGATATTCCATCATACGTAAGTACCACAATTTTTTGAACCATGTTTATATTTTCTGGGATACTTAAGGTGTATCCAAGTTGAGGTCCTTGTATGCAGTGCAGCCCTAAATTTTGGGGTGGCTCTGTCTTATTGATTTTCAGTTTTCCCAAGGTATATTCCCTAGACTGGTAGTGCCCTTGGCTCTGTAGCTCTGTTCTTTACTTGTTTTAGGGAACAGAATGCACTCCTCCAGAGAGGCAGTTGGCAATTTACATCCCGCCCATCAGCATAACAAGGCTCCCTGTTCTCCAGGGCCTGTCTTGCCTTTCTTGTTCTTACACATTTTGTGGATGTCCCTTTTGACCGGTGGGAAGTGATACTTCTTTGTAGTGCAGATTTGCATTGCCCGCTTGCTTGCTTGGCCAAAAAGGGCGTATGCGTTTTCTCCTGAATATATTCAGGAGAAAACGCATACGCCCTTTTTGGCCAAGTGCGTCATTGTCGAAGTTGTGCCCCTCTTCCTGTGCTTTAAAGGCGATTCCAACGTACCTTTTGAAATCTGTTTCCTGCTATTCTGCCTCACTTTCAAGTCCGCCTCGTTGCCTTCCCTTAACAGATTTTTGGACGATAGTTGTCCTTTATTACTCGGCCAGTTTGTGAATTGCTGTGTCCCTGAGCTCCATTTTTCAACTCGTTTTTGGAGAGCTGACCGCAAGTCCAAAATTTTGGTTCAGGACCTATACTGGTTCCCGGTGGGTGGCTGAGAATTTGGTTAATTCTTCTTCCTGCCGGGAAATTACAGTGATATGTGCCCGTCCAAATGCCTAACAGCTACTCTCTCATTGGTTCTCCCTCTTCCCTTTCATCCTCTGCCAAATTGGCAACCTGTGCGAACCAAGAGGTTAAAGGGGCTGTCTCTCCAAGTTGGGAGGTTGATAGTAAAGCAGACGGAAAGTCAAACCGGAGCACCAGGAGAGGGACTATTCGTTGAGTTTTAGAAACCTTTCGTATTCAAAGTGTGTCCGTTCTCTAGGTTTCCCGCACATGTTATAGCTGTAGTAATATTCCCTTCAACCTGGAGAGTTCGGACCCATGGAATGGGTGCCATGCATTATTGCTTTAAAGCGTCTGCATTTGCTCACCCAATCTCACCAATCGTCTCAGTCCCAAGTGTCCCTCCTTATGCCACATCCAGCTGTCGTTGTAGATAGGGTCATTCCAGCTTTCATCAGAGACCCTGAAGGAATTGTAAAGAATTTCCCAGTTTTTTTGTTTTGTTTTTGAAATTCCTTTTTATAGTGGGTTTGAGCTGATTCTCGCTGCCATGTTTATGCCAGTCTAGACACACTTGATTCCCTTACGGAGACATATCAATACATAGGTTTTAAGATTCTTACTAGTCAGATATTTTCCTCTGCGGGAAATATGGGGTTTTGAGTCCCTTTCACTGAGGACGGTGTAGGTCTTGTCTATTCCATAGTTGGTTTTTGGAACGGTACCTGTGCTTATATCAAACTCTGGTTTTATGCATCACCCCACCTCTCCTTCCCCCTTAAGCAGGTATAAGAGTGTTTTCTAAATGTGAGACACTGTTCTCTTTCCTAACTCAGTTCAAGTGTAGCCATGTTTACAGGATCTTCATAAGTGATATCTTATGATAAGTTTCTTTTTCTGTGTGACTTATTTCACTTAGAATCATCGTACCTGAATCCACCCATTTTGCTGCTACTGGTCTTATGACATTGATTTCCTGGCTGAGGGATATTCGATCGTACGTAAGTACCACAATTTTTTGAACCATGTTTATATTTTCTGGGATACTTAAGGTGTATCCAAGTTGAGGTCCTTGTATGCAGTGCAGCCCTAAATTTTGGGGTGGCTCTGTCTTATTGATTTTCAGTTTTCCCAAGGTATATTCCCTAGACTGGTAGTGCCCTTGGCTCTGTAGCTCTGTTCTTTACTTGTTTTAGGGAACAGAATGCACTCCTCCAGAGAGGCAGTTGGCAATTTACATCCCGCCCATCAGCATAACAAGGCTCCCTGTTCTCCAGGGCCTGTCTTGCCTTTCTTGTTCTTACACATTTTGTGGATGTCCCTTTTGACCGGTGGGAAGTGATACTTCTTTGTAGTGCAGATTTGCATTGCCCGCTTGCTTGCTTGGCCAAAAAGGGCGTATGCGTTTTCGCCTGAATATATTCAGGAGAAAACGCATACGCCCTTTTTGGCCAAGTGCGTCATTGTCGAAGTTGTGCCCCTCTTCCTGTGCTTTAAAGGCGATTCCAACGTACCTCTTGAAATCTGTTTCCTGCTATTCTGCCTCGCTTTCAAGTCCACCTCGTTGCCTTCCCTCAACAGATTTTTGGACGATAGTTGTCCTTTATTACTCGGCCAGTTTGTGAATTGCTGTGCCCCTGAGCTCCATTTTTCAACTCGTTTTTGGTGAGCTGACCGCAAGTCCAAAATTTTGGTTCAGGACCTATACTGGTTCCCGGTGGGTGGCTGAGAATTTGGTTAATTCTTCTTCCGGCCGGGAAATTACAGTGATATGTGCCCGTCCAAATGCCTAACAGCTACTCTCTCATTGGTTCTCCCTCTTCCCTTTCATCCTCTGCCAAATTGGCAACCTGTGCGAACCAAGAGGTTAAAGGGGCTGTCTCTCCAAGTTGGGAGGTTGATAGTAAAGCAGACGGAAAGTCAAACCGGAGCACCAGGAGAGGGTCTATTCTTTGAGTTTTAGAAACCTTTCGTATTCACAGTGTGTCCGTTCTCTAGGTTTCCCGCACATGTTATAGCTGTAGTAATATTCCCTTCAACCTGGAGAGTTCGGACCCATGGAATGGGTGCCATGCATTATTGCTTTAAAGGGTCTGCATTTGCTCACCCAATCTCACCAATCGTCTCAGTCCCAAGTGTCCCTCCTTATGCCACATCCAGCTGTCGTTGTAGACAGGGTCATTCCAGCTTTCATCAGAGACCCTGAAGGAATTGTAAAGAATTTCCCAGTTTTTTTGTTTTGTTTTTGAAATTCCTTTTTATAGTGGGTTTGAGCTGATTCTCGCTGCCATGTTTATGCCAGTCTAGACACACTTGATTCCCTTACGGAGACATATCAATACATAGGTTTTAAGATTCTTACTAGTCAGATATTTTCCTCTGCGGGAAATATGGGGTTTTGAGTCCCTTTCACTGAGGACGGTGTAGGTCTTGTCTATTCCATAGTTGGTTTTTGGAACGGTACCTGTGCTTATATCAAACTCTGGTTTTATGCATCACCCCACCTCTCCTTCGCCCTTAAGCAGGTATAAGAGTGTTTTCTAAATGTGAGACACTGTTCTCTTTCCTAACTCAGTTCAAGTGTAGCCATGTTTACAGGATCTTCATAAGTGATATCTTATGATAAGTTTCTTTTTCTGTGTGACTTATTTCACTTAGAATCATCGTACCTGAATCCACCCATTTTGCTGCTACTGGTCTTATGACATTGATTTCCTGGCTGAGGGATATTCCATCGTACGTAAGTACCACAATTTTTTGAACCATGTTTATATTTTCTGGGATACTTAAGGTGTATCCAAGTTGAGGTCCTTGTATGCAGTGCAGCCCTAAATTTTGGGGTGGCTCTGTCTTATTGATTTTCAGTTTTCCCAAGGTATATTCCCTAGACTGGTAGTGCCCTTGGCTCTGTAGCTCTGTTCTTTACTTGTTTTAGGGAACAGAATGCACTCCTCCAGAGAGGCAGTTGGCAATTTACATCCCGCCCATCAGCATAACAAGGCTCCCTGTTCTCCAGGGCCTGTCTTGCCTTTCTTGTTCTTACACATTTTGTGGATGTCCCTTTTGACCGGTGGGAAGTGATACTTCTTTGTAGTGCAGATTTGCATTGCCCGCTTGCTTGCTTGGCCAAAAAGGGCGTATGCGTTTTCTCCTGAATATATTCAGGAGAAAAGGCATACGCCCTTTTTGGCCAAGTGCATCATTGTCGAAGTTGTGCCCCTCTTCCTGTGCTTTAAAGGCGATTCCAACGTACCTCTTGAAATCTGTTTACTGTTATTCTGCCTCGCTTTCAAGTCCGCTTCGTTGCCTTCCGTCAACAGATTTTTGGACGATAGGTGTCCTTTATTACTCAGCCAGTTTCTGAATTGCTGTGTCGCTGAGCTCCATTTTTCAACTCGTTTTTGGAGAGCTGACCGCAAGTCCAAAATTTTGGTTCAGGACCTATACTGGTTCCCGGTGGGTGGCTGAGAATTTGGTTAATTCTTCTTCCTGCCGGGAAATTACAGTGATATGTGCCCGTCCAAATGCCTAACAGCTACTCTCTCATTGGTTCTCCCTCTTCCCTTTCATCCTCTGCCAAATTGGCAACCTGTGCGAACCAAGAGGTTAAAGGGGCTGTCTCTCCAAGTTGGGAGGTTGATAGTAAAGCAGACGGAAAGTCAAACCTGAGCACCAGGAGAGGGACTATGCGTGGAGTTTTAGAAACCTTTCGTATTCACAGTGTGTCTGTTCCCTAGGTTTCCAGCACATGTTATAGCTGTAGTAATATTCCCTTCAACCTGGAGAGTTCGGACCCATGGAATGGGTGCCATGCATTATTGCTTTAAAGGGTCTGCATTTGCTCACCCAATCTCACCAATCATCTCAGTCCCAAGTGTCCCTTCTTATGCCATATCCAGCTGTCGTTGTAGATAGGGTCATTCCAGCTTTCATCAGAGACCCTGAAGGAATTGTAAAGAATTTCCCAGTTTTTTTTTTTGTTTTTGAAATTCCTTTTTATAGTGGGTTTGAGCTGATTCTCGCTGCCATGTTTATGCCAGTCTAGACACACTTGATTCCCTTACGGAGACATATCAATACATAGGTTTTAAGATTCTTACTAGTCAGATATTTTCCTCTGCGGGAAATATGGGGTTTTGAGTCCCTTTCACTGAGGACGGTGTAGGTCTTGTCTATTCCATAGTTGGTTTTTGGAACGGTACCTGTGCTTATATCAAACTCTGTTTTTATGCATCACCCCACCTCTCCTTCCCCCTTAGCAGGCATAAGTGTGTTTTCTAAATGTGAGACACTGTTCTCTTTCCTAACTCAGTTCAAGTGTAGCCATGTTTACAGGATCTTCATAAGTGATATCTTATGATAAGTTTCTTTTTCTGTGTGACTTATTTCACTTAGAATCATCGTACCTGAATCCACCCATTTTGCTGCTACTGGTCTTATGACATTGATTTCATGGCTGAGGGATATTCCATCATACGTAAGTACCACAATTTTTTGAACCATTTTTATATTTCCTGGCATATTTAAGGTGTACCCAACTTGAAGTCCTTGTAAGCAGTGCAGCCCTAAATTTTGGGGTGGCTCTGTCTTATTGATTTTCAGTTTTCCCAAGGTATATTCCCTAGACTGGAAGTGCCCTTGGCTCTGTAGCTCTGTTCTTTACTTGTTTTAGGGAACACAATGCACTCCTCCAGAGAGGCAGTTGGCAATTTACATCCCGCCCATCAGCATATCAAGGCTCCCTGTTCTCCAGGGCCTGTCTTGCCTTTCTGCTTTTTACACATTTTGTTTATGTCCCTTTTGACCGGTGGGAAGTGATACTTCTTTTTAGTGCAGATTTGCATTGCCCGCTTGCTTGCTTGGCCAAAAAGGGCGTATGCGTTTTCTCCTGAATATATTCAGGAGAAAACGCATACGCCCTTTTTGGCCAAGGGCATCATTGTCGAAGTTGTGCCCCTCTTCCTGTGCTTTAAAGGCGATTCCAACGTACCTCTTGAAATCTGTTTCCTGCTATTCTGCCTCGCTTTCAAGTCCACCTCCTTTCCTTCCCTCAACAGATTTTTGGACGATAGTTGTCCTTTATTACTCGGCCAGTTTATGAATTGCTGTGCCCCTGAGCTCCATTTTTCAACTCGTTTTTGGTAAGCTGACCGCAAGTCCAAAATTTTGGTTCAGGACCTATACTGGTTCCTGGTGGGTGGCTGAGACTTTGGTTAATTCTTCTTCCTGCCGGGAAATTACAGTGATATGTGCCCGTCCAAATGCCTAACAGCTACTCTCTCATTAGTTCTCCCTCTTCCCTTTCATCCTCTGCCAAATTGGCAACCTGTGCGAACCAGGAGGTTAAAGGGGCTGTCTCTCCAAGTTGGGAGGTTGATAGTAAAGCAGATGGAAAGTCAAACCGGAGCACCAGGAGAGGGACTATTCGTTGAGTTTTAGAAACCTTTCGTATTCACAGTGTGTCCGTTCTCTAGGTTTCCTGTACATGTTATAATTGTAGTAATATTCCCTTCAACCTGGAGAGTTGGGACTCATGGAATGGGTGTCAAGCATTTGTGCTTTATAGGGTCTACATTTGCTCACCCAATCTCACCAATCCTCTCAGTCCCAAGTGTCCAGCCTTATGCCACATCCAGCTGTCGTTGTAGATAGGGTCATTCCAGGTTTCATCAGAGACCCTGAAGGAATTGTAAAGAATTTCCCAGTTTTTTTGTTTTGTTTTTGAAATTTCTTTTTATAGTGGGTTTGAGCTGATTCTCGCTGCCATGTTTATGCCAGTCTAGACACACTTGTTTCCCTTTCAGAGACATATCAATACATAGGTTTTAATATTCTTAATACTCACATATATTCCTCTGCGGGAAATATGGGGTTTTGAGTCCCTTTCACTGAGGAAGGTGTAGGTCTTGTCTATTCCATAGTTGGTTTTGGAACGGTACCTGTGCTTATATCAAACTCTGGTTTTATGCATCACCCCACCTCTCCTTCCCCCTTAAGCAGGCATAAGAGTGTTTTCTAAATGTGAGACACTGTTCTCTTTCCTAACTCAGTTCAAGTGTAGCCATGTTTATAGGATCTTCATAAGTGATATCTTATGATAAGTTTCTTTTTCTGTGTGACTTATTTCACTTAGAATCATCGTACCTGAATCCACCCATTTTGCTGCTACTGGTCTTATGATATTGATTTCATGGCTGAGGGATATTCCATCGTACGTAAGTACCACAATTTTTTGAACCATTTTTATATTTCCTGGGATACTTAATGTGTATCCAAGTTGAGGTCCTTGTAAGTATTGCAGCCCTAAATTTTGGGGTGGCTCTGTCTTATTGATTTTCAGTTTTCCCAAGGTATATTCCCTAGACTGGAAGTGCCCTTGGCTCTGTAGCTCTGTTCTTTACTTGTTTTAGGGAACACAATGCACTCCTCCAGAGAGGCAGTTGGCAATTTACATCCCGCCCATCAGCATAACAAGGCTCCCTGTTCTCCAGGGCCTGTCTTGCCTTTCTGGTTTTTACACATTTTGTGGATGTCCCTTTTGACCGGTGGGAAGTGATACTTCTTTGTAGTGCAGATTTGCATTGCCCGCTTGCTTGCTTGGCCAAAAAGGGCGTATGAGTTTTCTCCTGAATATATTCAGGAGAAAATGAATACACACTTTTTGGCCAATTGCATCATTGTCGAAGTTGTGCCCCTCTTCCTGTGCTTTAAAGGCGATTCCAACGTACCTCTTGAAATCTGTTTCCTGCTATTCTGACTCGCATTCAAGTCCACCTCGTTGCCTTCCCTCAAAAGATTTTTGGACGATAGTTGTCCTTTATTACTCGGCCAATTTGTGAATTGCTGTGCCCCTGAGCTCCATTTTTCAACTCGTTTTTGGTGAGCTGACCGCAAGTCCAAAATTTTGGTTCAGGACCTATACTGGTTCCCGGTGGGTGGCTGAGACTTTGGTTAATTCTTATTCCTGCCGGGAAATTAGAGTGATATGTGCCCGTCCAAATGCCTAACAGCTACTCTCTCATTGGTTCTCCCTCTTCCCTTTCATCCTCTGCCAAATTGGCAACCTGTGTGAACCAGGAGGTTAAAGGGGCTGTCTCTCCAAGTTGGGTGGTTGATAGTAAAGCAGATGAGAAGTCAAACCGGAGCACCAGGAGAGGGACTATTCGTTGAGTTTTAGAAACCTTTCGTATTCACAGTGTGTCCGTTCTCTAGGTTTCCCGTTCATATTATAGCTGTAGTAATATTCCCTTCAACCTGGAGAGTTGGGGCCCATGGAATGGGTGCCAGGCATTTGTGATTTAAAGGGTCTGCATTTGCTCACCCAATCTCACCAAACCTCTCAGTCCCAAGAGTCCTTCCTTATGCCACATCGAGCTGTCGTTGTAGATAGGGTCATTCCAGGTTTCAACAGGGACCCTGAAGGAATTGTAAAGAATTTCCTAGTTTTTCTGTTTGTTTTTGAAAATCCTTTTTATAGTGGGTTTGAGCTGATTCTCACTGCCATGTTTATGCCAGTCTAGACACACTTGATTCCCTTACGGAGACATATCAATACATAGGTTTTAAGATTCTTACTAGTCTGATATATTCCTCTGCGGGAAATATGGGGTTTTGAGTCCCTTTCACTGAGGAAGGTGTAGGTCTTGTGTATTCCATAGTAGGTTTTTGGAACGGTACTTGTGCTTATATCAAACTCTGGTTTTATGCATCACCCCACCTCTCCTTCCCCCTTAAGCAGGCATAAGAGTGTTTTCTAAATGTGAGACTCTGTTCTCTTTCCTAACTCAGTTCAAGTGTAGCCATGTTTATAGGATCTTCATAAGTGATATCTTATGATAAGTTTCTTTTTCTGTGTGACTTATTTCAATTAGAATCATCGTACCTGAATCCACCCATTTTGCTGCTACTGGTGTTATGACATTGATTTCATGGCTGAGGGATATTCCATCATACGTAAGTACCACAATTTTTTGAACCATTTTTGTATTTCCTGGGATACTTAAGGTGTATCAAAGTTGAGGTCCTTGTAAGCAGTGCAGCCCTAAATTTTGGTGTGGCTCTGTCTTATTGATTTTCAGTTTTCCCAAGGTATATTCCCTAGACTGGAAGTGCCCTTTGCTCTGTAGCTCTGTTGTTTACTTGTTTTAGGGAACACAATGCACTCCTCCAGAGAGGCAGTTGGCAATTTACATCCCGCCCATCAGCATAACAAGGCTCCCTGTTCTCCTGAGCCTGTCTTGGCTTTCTGGTTTTTACACATTTTGTGGATGTCCCTTTTGACCGGTGGGAAGTGATACTTCTTTGTAGTGCAGATTTGCATTGCCCGCTTGCTTGCTTGGCCAAAAAGTGCGTATGCGTTTTCTCCTGAATATATTCAGGAGAAAACGCATACGCCCTTTTTGGCCAAGTGCATCATTGTCGAAGTTGTGCCCCTCTTCCTGTGCTTTAAAGGCGATTCCAACGTACCTCTTGAAATCTGTTTCCTGCTATTCAGCCTCGCTTTCAAGTCCGCCTCGTTGCCTTTCCTCAACAGATTTTTGGACGATAGTTGTCCTTTATTACTCGGCCAGTTTGTGAATTGCTGTGCCCCTGAGCTCCATTTTTCAACTCGTTTTTGGTGAGCTGACCGCAAGTCCAAAATTTTGCTTCAGGACCTATACTGGTTCCCGGTGGGTGGCTGAGACTTTGGTTAATTCTTCTTCCTGCCTGGAAATTACAGTGATATGTGCCCGTCCAAATGCCTAACAGCTACTCTCTCATTGGTTCTCCCTCTTCCCTTTCATCCTCTGCCAAATTGGCAACCTGTGCGAACCAGGAGGTTAAAGGGGCTGTCTCTCCAAGTTGGGAGGTTGATAGTAAAGCAGATGGAAAGTCAAACCGGAGCACCAGGAGAGGGACTATTCGTTGAGTTTTAGAGACCTTTCCTTTTGACAGTGTTTCCGTTTTCTAGGATTCCCATACATGTTATAGCTGTAGTAATATTCCCTTCAACCTGGAGAGTTGGGACCCATGGAATGGCTGCCATGCATTATTGCTTTAAAGGTTCTGCATTTGCTCAACCAATCTCACCAAACCTCTCAGTCCCAAGTGTCCAGCCTTATGCCACATCCAGCTGTCGTTGTAGATAGGGTCATTCCAGGTTTCATCAGAGACCCTGAAGGAATTTTAAAGAATTTCCCACTTTTTTTGTTTTGTTTTTGAAATTCCTTTTTTAGTGGGTTTGAGCTGATTCTCGCTGCCATGTTTATGCCAGTCTAGACACACTTGATTCCCTTACGGAGACATATCAATACATAGGTTTTAAGATTCTTACTAGTCAGATATATTCCTCTGTGGGAAATATGGGGTTTTGAGTCCCTTTCAGTGAGGAAGGTGTAGGTCTTGACTATTCCATAGTTGGTTTTTGGAACGGTACCTGTGCTTATATAAAACTCTGGTTTTATGCATCACCCCACCTCTCCTTCTCCCTTAAGCAGGCATAAGAGTGTTTTCTAAATGTGAGACACTGTTCTCTTTCCTAACTCAGTTCAAGTGTAGCCATGTTTACAGGATCTTCATAAGTGATATCTTATGATAAGTTTCTTTTTCTGTGTGACTTATTTCACTTAGAATCATCTTACCCGAATCCACCCATTTTGCTGCTACTGGTCTTATGACATTGATTTCATGGCTGAGGGATATTCTATCGTACGTAAGTACCACAAATTTTTGAACCATTTTTATATTTCCTGGGATATTTAAGGTGTACCCAAGTTGAGGTCCTTGTAAGCAGTGCAGCCCTAAATTTTGGGCTGGCTCTGTCTTATTGATTTTCAGTTTTCCCAAGGTATATTCCACAGACGGGAAGTGCCCTTGGCTCTGTAGCTCTGTTGTTTACTTGTTTTAGGGAACACAATGCACTCCTCCAGAGAGGCAGGTGGCAATTTACATCCCGCCCATCAGCATAACAAGGCTCCCTGTTCTCCAGGGCCTGTCTTGCCTTTCTGGTTTTTACACATTTTGTGGATGTCCCTTTTGACCGGTGGGAAGTGATACTTCTTTGTAGTGCAGATTTGCATTGCCCGCTTGCTTGCTTGGCCAAAAAGGGCGTATGCGTTTTCTCCTGAATATATTCAGGAGAAAACGCATACGCCCTTTTTGGCCAAGTGCATCATTGTCGAAGTTGTGCCCCTCTTCCTGTGCTTTAAAGGCGATTCCAACGTACCTCTTGAAATCTGTTTCCTGCTATTCTGCCTCGCTTTCAAGTCCGCCTCGTTGCCTTCCCTCAACAGATTTTTGGACGATAGTTGTCCTTTATTACTCGGCCAGTTTGTGAATTGCTGTGCCCCTGAGCTCCATTTTTCAACTCGTTTTTTGTGAGCCGACCGCATTCCAAAATTTTGGTTCAGGAGCTATACTGGTTCCCGGTGGATGGCTGAGACTTTGGTTAATTCTTCTTCCTGCCGGGAAATTACAGTGATATGTGCCCGTCCAAATGCCTAACAGCTACTCTCTCATTGGTTCTCCCGCTTTCATCCTCTGCCAAATTGGCAACCTGTGCGAACCAGGATGTTAAAGGGGCTGTCTCTCCAAGTTGGGAGGTTGATAGTAAAGCAGATGGAAAGTCAAAGCCGAGCACCAGGAGAGGGACTATTCGTTGAGTTTTAGAAACCTTTTGTATTCACAGTGTGTCCGTTCTCTAGGTTTCCCGTACATGTTATAGCTGTAGTAATATTCCTTTTAACCTGGAGAGTTGGGACCCATGGAATGGGTGCCAGGCATTTGTGCTTTAAAGGGTCTGCATTTGCTCACCCAATCTCACCAGTCGTCTCAGTCCCAAGTGTACCTCCTTATGCCACATCCAGCTGTCATTGTAGATAGGGTCATTCCAGGTTTCATCAGAGACGCTGAAGGAATTGTAAAGAATTTCCCAGCTTTTTTGTTTTGTTTTTGAAATTCCTTTTTAGAGTGGGTTTGAGCTGATTCTCGCTGCCATGTTTATGCCAGTCTAGACACACTTGATTCCCTTACGGAGACATATCAATACATAGGTTTTAAGATTCTTACTTGTCAGATATATTCCTCTGCGGGAAATATGGGGTTTTGAGTCCCTTTCACTGAGGAAGGTGTAGGTCTTGTCTATTCCATAGTTGGTTTTTGGAACGGTACCTGTGCTTATATCAAACTCTGGTTTTATGCATCACCCCACCTCTCCTTCCCCCTTAAGCAGGCATAATAGTGTTTTCTAAATGTGAGACACTGTTCTCTTTCCTAACTCAGTTCTAGTGTAGCCATGTTTACAGGATCTTCATAAGTGATATCTTATGATAAGTTTCTTTTTCTGTGTGACTTATTTCACTTAGAATCATCGTACCTGAATCCACCCATTTTGCTGCTACTGGTCTTATGACATTGATTTCATGGCTGAGGGATATTCCATCGTATGTAAGTACCACAATTTTTTGAACCATTTTTATATTTCCTGGGATATTTAAGGTGTACCCAAGGTGAGGTCCTTGTAAGCAGATCAGCCCTAAATTTTGGGGTGGCTCTGCCTAATCGATTTACAGTTTTCCCAAGGTATATTCCCTAGACTGGAAGTGCCCTTGGCTCTGTAGCTCTGTTCTTTACTTGTTTTAGGGAACAGAATGCACTCCTCCAGAGAGGCAGTTGGCAATTTACATCCCGCCCATCAGCATAACAAGGCTCCCTGTTCTCCAGGGCCTGTCTTGCCTTTCTGGTTTTTACACATTTTGTGGATGTCCCTTTTGACCGGTGGGAAGTGATACTTCTTTGTAGTGCAGATTTCCATTGCCCGCTTGTTTGCTTGGCCAAAGAGGGCGTATGCGTTTTCTCCTGAATATATTCAGGAGAAAATGCATACGCCCTTTTTGGCCAAGTGCATCATTGTCCACGTTGTGCCCTTCTTCCTGTGCTTTAAAGGCGATTCCAAAGTACCTCTTGAAATCTGTTTCCTGCTATTCTGCCTCGCTTTCAAGTCCGCCTCGTTGCCTTCCCTCAACAGATTTTGGACCATACTTGTCCTTTATTACTCGGCCAGTTTGTGAATTGCTGTGCCCCTGAGCTCCATTTTTCAACTCGTTTTTGGAGAGCTGACCGCAAGTCCAAAATTTTGGTTCAGGACCTATACTGGTTCCCAGTGGGTGGCTGAGACTTTATTTAATTCTTCTTCCTGCCGGGAAATTACAGTGATATGTGCCCGTCCAAATGCCTAACAGCTACTCTCTCATTGGTTCTCCCTCTTCCCTTTCATCCTCTGCCAAATTGGCAACCTGTGCGAACCACGAGGTTAAAGGGGCTGTCTCTCCAAGTTGGGAGGTTGATAGTAAAGCAGATGGAAAGTCAAACCGGAGCACCAGGAGAGGGACTATTCGTTGAGTTTTAGAAACCTTTTTGTATTCGCAGTGTGTCCGTTCTCTAGGATTCCCGTACATGTTATAGCTGTAGTAATATTCCCTTCAACCTGGAGAGTTGGGCCCCATGGAATGGGTGCCAGGCATTTGTGCTTTAAAGGGTCTGCATTTGCTCACCCAATCTCACCAATCGTCTCAGTCCCAAGTGTCCCTCCTTATGCCACATCCAGCTGTCGTTGTAGATAGGGTCATTCCAGGTTTCATCAGAGACCCTGAAGGAATTGTAAAGAATTTCCCAGTTTTTTTGTTTTGTTTTTGAAATTCCTTTTTATAGTGGGTTTGAGCTGATTCTCGCTGCCATGTTTATGTCAGTCTAGACACACTTGATTCCCTTATGGAGACATATCAATACATAGGTTTTAAGATTCTTACTAGTCAGATATATTCCTCTGCGGGAAATATGGGGTTTTGAGTCCCTTTCACTGAGGACGGTGTAGGTCTTGTCTATTCCATAGTTGGTTTTTGGAACGGTACCTGTGCTTATATCAAACTCTGGTTTTATGCATCACCCCACCTCTCCTTCCCCCTTAAGCAGGCATAAGAGTGTTTTCTAAATGTGAGACACTGTTCTCTTTCCTAACTCAGTTCAAGTGTAGTCATGTTTATAGGATCTTCTTAAGTGATATCTTATGATAAGTTTCTTTTTCTGTGTGACTTATTTCGCTTAGAATCATCGTACCTGAATACACCCATTTTGCTGCTACTGGTCTTATGACATTGATTTCATGGCTGAGGGATATTCCATTGTACGTAAGTACCACAATTTTTTGAACCATTTTTATATTTCCTGGGATACTTAAGGTGTATCCAAGTTGAGGTCCTTGTAAGCCGTGCAGCCCTAAATTTTGGGGTGGCTCTGTCTTATTGATTTTCCGTTTTCCCAAGGTATATTCCCTAGATTGGAAGGGCCCTTTGCTCTGTAGCTCTGTTCTTTACTTGTTTTAGGGAACACAATGCACTCCTCCAGAGAGGCAGTTGGCAATTTACATCCCGCCCATCAGCATAACAAGGCTCCCTGTTCTCCAGGGCCTGTCTTGCCTTTCTGGTTTTTACACATTTTGTGGATGTGCCTTTTGACCGGTGGGAAGTGATACTTCTTTGTAGTGCAGATTTGCATTGCCCGCTTGCTTGCTTGGCCAAAAAGGGCGTATGCGTTTTCTCCTGAATATATTCAGGAGAAAACGCATACGCCCTTTTTGGCCAAGTGCATCATTGTCGAAGTTGTGCCCCTCTTCCTGTGCTTTAAAGGCGATTCCAACGTACCTCTTGAAATCTGTTTCCTGCTATCCTGCCTCGCTTTCAAGTCTGCCTCGTTGCCTTCCCTCAACAGATTTATGGACGATAGTTGTCCTTTATTACTTGGCCAGTTTGTGAATTGCTGTGCCCCTGAGCTCCATTTTTCAACTCGTTTTTGGTGAGCTGACCGCAAGTCCAAAATTTTGGTTGAGGACCTATACTGGTTCCCGGTGGGTGGCTGAGACTTTGGTTAATTCTTCTCACTGCCAGGAAATTACAGTGATATGTGACCGTCCAAATGCCTAACAGCTACTCTCTCATTAGTTCTCCCTCTTCCCTTTCATCCTCTGCAAAATTGGCAACCTGTGCGAACCAGGAGGTTAAAGGGGCTGTCTCTCCAAGTTGGGAGGTTGATAGTAAAGCAGATGTAAAGTCAAACTGGAGCACCAGGAGAGGGACTATTCATTGAGTTTTAGAAACCTTTCGTATTCACTGTGTGTCCGTTCTCTAGGTTTCCCGTACATGTTATAACTGTAGTAATATTCCCTTCAACCTGGAGAGTTGCGACCCATGGAATGGGTGCCAGGCATTTGTGCTTTAAAGGGTCTGCATTTGCTCACCCAATCTCACCAATCGTCTCAGTCCCAAGTGTCCCTCCTTATGCCACATCCAGCTGTCGCTGTAGATACGGTCATTCCAGGTTTCCTCAGAGGCCCTGAAGGAATTGTAAAGAATTTGCCATTTTTTTTTGTTTTGTTTTTGAAATTCCTTTTTATAGTGGGTTTCAGCTGATTCTCTCTGCCATGTTTATGCCAGTCTAGACACACTTGATTCCCTTATGGAGACATATCAATACATAGGTTTTAAGATTCTTACTAGTCATATATATTCCTCTGCGGGAAATATGGTGTTTTGAGTCCCTTTCACTGAGAAAGGTGTAGGTCTTGTCTATTCCATAGTTGGTTTTTGGAACGGTACGTGTGCTTATATCAAACACAGGTTTTATGCATCACCCCACCTCTCCTTCCCCCTTAAGCAGGCATAAGAGTGTTTTCTAAATGTGAGACACTGTTCTCTTTCCTAACTCAGTTCAAGAGTAGTGATGTTTACAGGATCTTCATAAGTGATATCTTATGATAAGTTTCTTTTTCTGTGTGACTTATTTCACTTAGAATCATCGTACCTGAATCCACCCATTTTGCTGCTACTGGTCTTATGACATTGATTTCATGATTGAGGGATATTCCATCGTACGTAAGTACCACAATTTTTTGAACCATTTTTATATTTCCTGGGATATTTAAGGTGTACCCAAGTTGAGCTCCTTGTAAGCAGTGCAGCCCTAAATTTTGGGGTGGCTCTGTCTTATTGTTTTTCAGTTTTCCCAAGGTATATTCCCTAGACTGGAAGTGCCCTTGGCTCTGTAGCTCTGCTCTTTACTTGTTTAAAGGAACACAATGCACTCCTCCAGAGAGGCAGTTGGCAATTTACATCCCGCCCATCAACATATCAAGGCTGCATGTTCTCCAGGGCCTGTCTTGCTTTTCTGGTTTTTACACATTTTGTGGATGTCCCTTTTGACCGGTGGGAAGTGATACTTCTTTTTAGTGCAGATTTGCATTGCCCGTTTGCTTGCCTGGCCAAAAAGGGCGTATGCATTTTCTCCTGAATATATTCAGGAGAAAACGCATACGCCCTTTTTGGCCAAGTGCATCATTGTCGAAGTTGTGCCCCTCTTCCTGTGCTTTAAAGGCGATTCCAACGTACCTCTTGAAATCTGTTTCCTGCTATTCTGCCTCGCTTTCAAGTCCGCCTCGTTGCCTTCCCTCAACAGATTTTTGGACGATAGTTGTCCTTTATTACTCGGCCAGTTTGTGAATTGCTGTGCCCCTGAGCTCCATTTTTCAACTCGTTTTTGGTGAGCTGACCGCAAGTCCAAAATTTTGCTTCAGGACCTATACTGGTTCCCGGTGGGTGGCTGAGACTTTGGTTAATACTTCTTCCTGCCTGGAAATTACAGTGATATGTGCCCGTCCAAATGCCTAACAGCTACTCTCTCATTGGTTCTCCCTCTTCCCTTTCATCCTCTGCCAAATTGTCAACCTGTGCGAACCAGGAGGTTAAAGGGGCTGTCTCTCCAAGTTGGGAGGTTGATAGTAAAGCAGATGGAAAGTCAAACCGGAGCACCAGGAGAGGGACTATTCATTGAGTTTAGAAACCTTTCATATTCACAGTGTGTCCCTTCTCTAGGTTTCCCGTACATGTTATAGCTGTAGTAATATTCCCTTCTACCTGGAGAGTTGGGACCTATGTAATGGGTGCCAGGAATTTGTGCTTTAAAGGGTCTGCATTTGCTCACCCAATCTCACCAATCGTCTCAGTCCCAAGTGTCCCTCCTTATGCCACATCCAGCTGTCGTTGTAGATAGGGTCATTCCAGGTTTCATCAGAGACCCTGAAGGAATTGTTAAGAATATCCCAGTTTTTTTATTTTGTTTTTGAAATTCCTTTTTATAGTGGGCTTGAGCTGATTCCCGCTGCCATATTTATGCCAGTCTAGACACACTTGATTCCCTTTCGGAGACATATCAATACATAGGTTTTAAGATTCTTACTAGTCAGATATATTCCTCTGCGGGAAATATGGTGTTTTGAGTCCCTTTCACTGAGGAAGGTGTAGGTCTTGTCTATTCCATAGTTGGTGTTTGGAACGGTACCTGTGCTTATATCAAACTCTGTTTTTATGCATCATCCCACCTCTCCTTCCCCCTTAAGCAGGCATAAGAGTGTTTTCTAAATGTGTGACACTGTTCTCTTTCCTAACTCAGTTCAAGTGTAGCCATGTTTACAGGATCTTCATAAGTGATATCTTATGATAAGTTTCGTTTTCTGTGTGACTTATTTCACTTAGAATCATCGTACCTGAATCCACCCATTTTGCTGCTACTGTTCTTATGATATTGATTTCATGGCTGAGGGATATTCCATCGTACGTAAGTACCACAATTTTTTGAACCATTTTTATATTTCCTGGGATACTTAATGTGTATCCAAGTTGAGGTCCTTGTAAGTAGTGCAGCCCTAAATTTTGGGGTGGCTCTGTCTTATTGATTTTCAGTTTTCCCAAGGTATATTCCCTAGACTGGAAGTGCCCTTGGCTCTGTAGCTCTCTTCTTTACTTGTTTTAGGGAACACAATGCACTCTTCCAGAGAGGCAGTTGGCAATTTACATCCCGCCCATCAGCATAACAAGGCTCCCTGTTCTCCAGGGCCTGTCTTGCCTTTCTGGTTTTTACACATTTTGTGGATGTCCCTTTTGACCGGTGGGAAGTGATACTTCTTTGTAGTGCAGATTTGTATTGCCCGCTTGCTTGCTTGGCCAAAAAGGGCGTATGCGTTTTCTCCTGAATATATTCAGGAGAAAATGAATACACACTTTTTGGCAAATTGCATCATTGTCGAAGTTGTGCCCCTCTTCCTGTGCTTTAAAGGCGATTCCAACGTACCTCTTGAAATCTGTTTCCTGCTATTCTGACTCGCATTCAAGTCCACCTCGTTGCCTTCCCTCAACAGATTTTTGGACGATAGTTGTCCTTTATTACTCGGCCAATTTGTGAATTGCTGTGCCCATGAGCTCCATTTTTCAACTCGTTTTTGGTGAGCTGACCGCAAGTCCAAAATTTTGGTTCAGGACCTATACTGGTTCCCGGTGGGTGGCTGAGATGTTGGTTAATTCTTCTTCCTGCCGGGAAATTAGAGTGATATGTGCCCGTCCAAATGCCTAACAGCTACTCTCTCATTGGTTCTCCCTCTTCCCTTTCATCCTCTGCCAAATTGGCAACCTGTGCGAACCAGGAGGTTAAAGGGGCTGTCTCTCCAAGTTGGGAGGTTGATAGTAAAGCAGATGGAAAGTCAAACCGGAGCACCAGGAGAGGGACTATTCGTTGAGTTTTAGAGACCTTTCCTTTTGACAGTGTGTCCGTTTTCTAGGATTCCCATACATGTTATAGCTGTAGTAATATTCCCTTCAACCTGGAGAGTTGGGACCCATGGAATGGGTGCCATGCATTATTGCTTTAAAGGGTCTGCATTTGCTCAACCAATCTCACCAAACCTCTCAGTCCCAAGTGTCCAGCCTTATGACACATCCAGCTGTCGTTGTAGATAGGGTCATTCCAGGTTTCATCAGAGACCCTGAAGGAATTGTAAAGAATTTCCCACTTTTTTTGTTTTGTTTTTGAAATTCCTTTTATAGTGGGTTTGAGCTGATTCTCGCTGCCATGTTTATGCCAGTCTAGACACACTTGATTCCCTTACGGAGACATATCAATACATAGGTTTTAAGATTCTTACTAGTCAGATATATTCCTCTGTGGGAAATATGGGGTTTTGAGTCCCTTTCAGTGAGGAAGGTGTAGGTCTTGACTATTCCATAGTTGGTTTTTGGAACGGTACCTGTGCTTATATAAAACTCTGGTTTTATGCATCACCCCACCTCTCCTTCTCCCTTAAGCAGGCATAAGAGTGTTTTCTAAATGTGAGACACTGTTCTCTTTCCTAACTCAGTTCAAGTGTAGCCATGTTTACAGGATCTTCATAAGTGATATCTTATGATAAGTTTCTTTTTCTGTGTGACTTATTTCACTTAGAATCATCTTACCCGAATCCACCCATTTTGCTGCTACTGGTCTTATGACATTGATTTCATGGCTGAGGGATATTCTATCGTACGTAGGTACCACAAATTTTTGAACCATTTTTATATTTCCTGGGATATTTAAGGTGTACCCAAGTTGAGGTCCTTGTAAGCAGTGCAGCCCTAAATTTTGGGCTGGCTCTGTCTTATTGATTTTCAGTTTTCCCAAGGTATATTCCACAGACGGGAAGTGCCCTTGGCTCTGTAGCTCTGTTGTTTACTTGTTTTAGGGAACACAATGCACTCCTCCAGAGAGGCAGGTGGCAATTTACATCCCGCCCATCAGCATAACAAGGCTCCCTGTTCTCCAGGGCCTGTCTTGCCTTTCTGGTTTTTACACATTTTGTGGATGTCCCTTTTGACCGGTGGGAAGTGATACTTCTTTGTAGTGCAGATTTCCATTGCCCGCTTGTTTGCTTGGCCAAAGAGGGCGTATGCGTTTTCTCCTGAATATATTCAGGAGAAAACGCATACGCCCTCTTTGGCCAAGTGCATCATTGTCGACGTTATGCCCTTCTTCCTGTGCTTTAAAGGCGATTCCAAAGTACATCTTGAAATCTGTTTCCTGCTATTCGGCCTCGCTTTCAAGTCCGCCTCGTTGCCTTCCCTCAACAGATTTTGGACCATACTTGTCCTTTATTACTCGGCCAGTTTGTGAATTGCTGTGCCCCTGAGCTCCATTTTTCAACTCGTTTTTGGAGAGCTGACCGCAAGTCCAAAATTTTGGTTCAGGACCTATACTGGTTCCCAGTGGGTGGCTGAGACTTTATTTAATTCTTCTTCCTGCCGGGAAATTACAGTTATATGTGCCCGTCCAAATGCCTAACAGCTACTCTCTCATTGGTTCTCCCTCTTCCCTTTCATCCTCTGCCAAATTGGCAACCTGTGCGAACCACGAGGTTAAAGGGGCTGTCTCTCCAAGTTGGGAGGTTGATAGTAAAGCAGATGGAAAGTCAAACCGGAGCACCAGGAGAGGGACTATTCGTTGAGTTTTAGAAACCTTTTGTATTCACAGTGTGTCCGTTCTCTAGGATTCCCGTACATGTTATAACTGTAGTAATATTCCCTTCAACCTGGAGAGTTGGGACCCATGGAATGGGTGCCAGGCATTTGTGCTTTAAAGGGTCTGCATTTGCTCACCCAATCTCACCAATCGTCTCAGTCCCAAGTGTCCCTCCTTATGCCACATCCAGCTGTCGTTGTAGATAGGGTCATTCCAGGTTTCATCAGAGACCCTGAAGGAATTGTAAAGAATTTCCCAGTTTTTTTGTTTTGTTTTTGAAATTCCTTTTTATAGTGGGTTTGAGCTGATTCTCGCTGCCATGTTTATGTCAGTCTAGACACACTTGATTCCCTTATGGAGACATATCAATACATAGGTTTTAAGATTCTTACTAGTCAGATATATTCCTCTGCGGGAAATATGGGGTTTTGAGTCCCTTTCACTGAGGAAGGTGTAGGTCTTGTCTATTCCATAGTTGGTTTTTGGAACGGTACCTGTGCTTATATCAAACTCTGGTTTTATGCATCACCCCACCTCTCCTTCCCCCTTAAGCAGGCATAAGAGTGTTTTCTAAATGTGAGACACTGTTCTCTTTCCTAACTCAGTTCAAGTGTAGTCATGTTTATAGGATCTTCTTAAGTGATATCTTATGATAAGTTTCTTTTTCTGTGTGACTTATTTCGCTTAGAATCATCGTACCTGAATACACCCATTTTGCTGCTACTGGTCTTATGACATTGATTTCATGGCTGAGGGATATTCCATCGTACGTAAGTACCACAATTTTTTGAACCATTTTTATATTTCCTGGGATACTTAAAGTGTATCCAAGTTGAGGTCCTTGTAAGCCGTGCAGCCCTAAATTTTGGGGTGGCTCTGTCTTATTGATTTTCCGTTTTCCCAAGGTATATTCCCTAGATTGGAAGTGCCCTTTGCTCTGTAGCTCTGTTCTTTACTTGTTTTAGGAAACACAATGCACTCCTCCAGAGAGGCAGTTGGCAATTTACATCCCGCCCATCAGCATAACAAGGCTCCCTGTTCTCCAGGGCCTGTCTTGACTTTCTTGTTCTTACACATTTTGTGGATGTCCCTTTTGACCGGAGGGAAGTGATACTTCTTTGTAGTGCAGATTTGCATTGCCCGCTTGCTTGCTTGGCCAAAAAGGGCGTATGCGTTTTCTCCTGAATATATTCAGGAGAAAACGCATACGCCCTTTTTGGCCAAGTGCATCATTGTCGAAGTTGTGCCCCTCTTCCTGTGCTTTAAAGGCGATTCCAACGTACCTCTTGAAATCTGTTTCCTGCTATCCTGCCTCGCTTTCAAGTCTGCCTCGTTGCCTTCCCTCAACAGATTTATGGACGATAGTTGTCCTTTATTACTTGGCCAGTTTGTGAATTGCTGTGCCCCTGAGCTCCATTTTTCAACTCGTTTTTGGTGAGCTGACCGCAAGTCCAAAATTTTGGTTCAGGAACTATACTGGTTCCCGGTGGGTGGCTGAGACTTTGGTTAATTCTTCTTACTGCCAGGAAATTACAGTGATATGTGACCGTCCAAATGCCTAACAGCTACTCTCTCATTAGTTCTCCCTCTTCCCTTTCATCCTCTGCAAAATTGGCAACCTGTGCGAACCAGGAGGTTAAAGGGGCTGTCTCTCCAAGTTGGGAGGTTGATAGTAAAGCAGATGTAAAGTCAAACTGGAGCACCAGGAGAGGGACTATTCATTGAGTTTTAGAAACCTTTGGTATTCACAGTGTGTCCGTTCTCTAGGTTTCCCGTACATGTTATAACTGTAGTAATATTCCCTTCAACCTGGGGAGTTGCGACCCATGGAATGGGTGCCAGGCATTTGTGCTTTAAAGGGTCTGCATTTGCTCACCCAATCTCACCAATCGTCTCAGTCCCAAGTGTCCCTCCTTATGCCACATCCAGCTGTCGCTGTAGATACGGTCATTCCAGGTTTCCTCAGAGGCCCTGAAGGAATTGTAAAGAATTTGCCATTTTTTTTTGTTTTGTTTTTGAAATTCCTATTTATAGTGGGTTTCAGCTGATTCTCTCTGCCATGTTTATGCCAGTCTAGACACACTTGATTCCCTTATGGAGACATATCAATACATAGGTTTTAAGATTCTTACTAGTCATATATATTCCTCTGCGGGAAATATGGTGTTTTGAGTCCCTTTCACTGAGAAAGGTGTAGGTCTTGTCTATTCCATAGTTGGTTTTTGGAACGGTACGTGTGCTTATATCAAACTCTGGTTTTATGCATCACCCCACCTCTCCTTCCCCCTTAAGCAGGCATAAGAGTGTTTTCTAAATGTGAGACACTGTTCTCTTTCCTAACTCAGTTCAAGAGTAGTGATGTTTACAGGATCTTCATAAGTGATATCTTATGATAAGTTTCTTTTTCTGTGTGACTTATTTCACTTAGAATCATCGTACCTGAATCCACCCATTTTGCTGCTACTGGTCTTATGACATTGATTTCATGGTTGAGGGATATTCCATCGTACGTAAGTACCACAATTTTTTGAACCATTTTTATATTTCCTGGGATATTTAAGGTGTACCCAACTTGAGCTCCTTGTAAGCAGTGCAGCCCTAAATTTTGGGGTGGCTCTGTCTTATTGTTTTTCTGTTTTCCCAAGGTATATTCCCTAGACTGGAAGTGCCCTTGGCTCTGTAGCTCTGTTCTTTACTTGTTTAAAGGAACACAATGCACTCCTCCAGAGAGGCAGTTGGCAATTTACATCCCGCCCATCAACATATCAAGGCTGCATGTTCTCCAGGGCCTGTCTTGCTTTTCTGGTTTTTACACATTTTGTGGATGTCCCTTTTGACCGGTGGGAAGTGATACTTCTTTTTAGTGCAGATTTGCATTGCCCGTTTGCTTGCCTGGCCAAAAAGGGCGTATGCATTTTCTCCTGAATATATTCAGGAGAAAACGCATACGCCCTTTTTGGCCAAGTGCATCATTGTCGAAGTTGTGCCCCTCTTCCTGTGCTTTAATGGCGATTCCAACGTACCTCTTGAAATCTGTTTCCTGCTATTCTGCCTCGCTTTCAAGTCCGCCTCGTTGCCTTCCCTCAACAGATTTTTGGACGATAGTTGTCCTTTATTACTCGGCCAGTTTGTGAATTGCTGTGCCCCTGAGCTCCATTTTTCAACTCGTTTTTGGTGAGCTGACCGCAAGTCCAAAATTTTGGTTCAGGACCTATACTGGTTCCCGGTGGGTGGCTGAGACTTTGGTTAATTCTTCTTCCTGCCGGGAAATTACAGTGATATGTGCCCGTCCAAATGCCTCACAGCTACTCTCTCATTAGTTCTCCCTCTTCCCTTTCATTCTTTGCCAGATTGGCAACCTGTGCGAACCAGGAGGTTAAACGGCCTGTCTCTCCAAGTTGGGAGGTTGATAGTAAAGCAGATGGAATGTCAAACTGGAGCACCAGGATAGGGAATATTCGTTGAGTTTTAGAAACCTTTCGTATTCACAGTGTGTCCGTTCTCTAGGTTTCCCGTACATGTTATAGCTGTAGTAATATTCCCTTCAACCTGGAGAGTTGGGACCCATGGAACGGGTGCCAGGCATTTGTGCTTTAAAGGGTCTGCATTTGCTCACCCAATCTCACAAATCGTCTCAGTCCCAAGTGTCCCTCCTTATGCCACATCCAGCTGTCGTTGTAGATACGGTCATTCCAGGTTTCATCAGAGACCCTGAAGGAATTGTAAAGAATTTCCCAGTTTTCTTGTTTTGTTTTTGAAATTCCTTTTTCTAATGGGTTTGAGCTGATTCTCGCTGCCATGTTTATGCCAGTCTAGACACACTTGATTCCCTTATGGAGACATATCAATACATAGGTTTTAAGATTCTTACTAGTCAGATATATTCCTTTGCGGGAAATATGGTGTTTTGAGTCCCTTTCACTGAGGAAGGTGTAGGTCTTGTATATTTCATAGATGGTTTTGGAACGGTACGTGTGCTTATGTCAAACTCATGTTTCATGCATCACCCCACCTCTCCTTCCCCCTTAAGCAGGCATAAGAGTGTTTTCTAAATGTGAGACACTGTTCTCTTTCCTAACTCAGTTCAAGTGTAGCCATGTTTACAGGATCTTCATAAGTGATATCTTATGATAAGTTTCTTTTTCTGTGTGACTTATTTCACTTAGAATCATCGTACCTGAATACACCCATTTTGCTGCTACTGGTCTTATGACATTGATTTCATGGCTGAGGGATATTCCATTGTACATAAGTACCACAATTTTTTGAACCATTTTTATATTTCCTGGGATATTTAAGGTGTACCCAAGTTGAGGTCCTTGTAAGCAGTGCAGCCCTAAATATTGGGGTGGCTCTGTCTTATTGATTTTCAGTTTTCCCAAGGTATATTCCCTAGACTGGAAGTGCCCTTGGCTCTGTAGCTCTGTTCTTTACTTGTTTTAGGGAACACAATGCACTCCTCCAGAGAGGCAGTTGGCAATTTACATCCCGCCCATCAGCATAACAAGGCTCCCTGTTCTCCAGGGCCTGTCTTGCCTTTCTTGTTCTTACACATTTTGTGGATGTCCCTTTTGACCGGTGGGAAGTGATACTTCTTTTTAGTGCAGATTTGCATTGCCCGCTTGCTTGCTTGGCCAAAAAGGGCGTATGCATTTTCTCCTGAATAAATTCAGGAGAAAACGCATACGCCCTTTTTGGCCAAGGGCATCATTGTCGAAGTTGTGCCCCTCTTCCTGTGCTTTAAAGGCGATTCCAACGTACCTCTTGAAATCTGTTTTCTGCTATTCTGC
Organism: Hyperoodon ampullatus; assembly: GCF_949752795.1. Taxonomy (NCBI): domain Eukaryota; kingdom Metazoa; phylum Chordata; class Mammalia; order Artiodactyla; family Ziphiidae; genus Hyperoodon; species Hyperoodon ampullatus. The sequence continues at coordinate 183,431 of NW_027640739.1, read as the reverse complement.
CTCGCTTTCAAGTCCACCTCCTTTCCTTCCCTCAACAGATTTTTGGACGATAGTTGTCCTTTATTACTCGGCCAGTTTATGAATTGCTGTGCCCCTGAGCTCCATTTTTCAACTCGTTTTTGGTAAGCTGACCGCAAGTCCAAAATTTTGGTTCAGGACCTATACTGGTTCCTGGTGGGTGGCTGAGACTTTGGTTAATTCTTCTTCCTGCCGGGAAATTACAGTGATATGTGCCCGTCCAAATGCCTAACAGCTACTCTCTCATTGGTTCTCCCTCATCCCTTTCATCCACTGCCAAATTGGCAACCTGTGTGAACTAGGAGGTTAAAGGTGCTGTCTCTCCAAGTTGGGAGGTTGATAGTAAAGCAGATGGAAAGTCAAACCGGGTAAGCAGGAGAGGGACTATTCGTTGAGTTTTAGAAACCTTTCGTATTCACAGTGTGTCCGTTCTCTAGGTTTCCTGTACATGTTATAACTGTAGTAATATTCCCTTCAATCTGGAGAGTTGGGACTCATGGAATGGGTGTCAAGCATTTGTGCTTTAAAGGGTCTACATTTGCTCACCCAATCTCACCAATCCTCTCAGTCCCAAGTGTCCAGCCTTATGCCACATCCAGCTGTCGTTGTAGATAGGGTCATTCCAGGTTTCATCAGAGACCCTGAAGGAATTGTAAAGAATTTCCCAGTTTTTTTGTTTTGTTTTTGAAATTCCTTTTTATAGTGGGTTTGAGCTGATTCTCGCTGCCATGTTTATGCCAGTCTAGACACACTTGTTTCCCTTTCAGAGACATATCAATACATAGGTTTTAATATTCTTAATAGTCACATATATTCCTCTGCGGGAAATATGGGGTTTTGAGTCCCTTTCACTGAGGAAGGTGTAGGTCTTGTGTATTCCATAGTAGGTTTTTGGAACGGTACTTGTGCTTATATCAAACTCTTGTTTTATGCATCACCCCACCTCTCCTTCCCCCTTAAGCAGGCATAAGAGTGTTTTCTAAATGTGAGACTCTGTTCTCTTTCCTAACTCAGTTCAAGTGTAGCCATGTTTATAGGATCTTCATAAGTGATATCTTATGATAAGTTTCTTTTTCTGTGTGACTTATTTCACTTAGAATCATCGTACCTGAATCCACCCATTTTGCTGCTACTGGTCTTATGACATTGATTTCATGGCTGAGGGATATTCCATCGTACGTAAGTACCACAATTTTTTGAACCATTTTTGTATTTCCTGGGATACCTAATGTGTATCAAAGTTGAGGTCCTTGTAAGCAGTGCAGCCCTAAATTTTGGTGTGGCTCTGTCTTATTGATTTTCAGTTTTCCCAAGGTATATTCCCTAGACTGGAAGTGCCCTTGGCTCTGTAGCTCTGTTGTTTACTTGTTTTAGGGAACACAATTCACTCCTCCAGAGAGGCAGTTGGCAATTTACATCCCGCCCATCAGCATAACAAGGCTCCCTGTTCTCCAGGGCCTGTCTTGCCTTTCTGGTTTTTACACATTTTGTGGATGTCCCTTTTGACCGGTGGGAAGTGATACTTCTTTGTAGTGCACATTTGCATTGCCCGCTTGCTTGCTTGGCTAAAAAGGGCGTATGCGTTTTCTCCTGAATATATTCAGGAGAAAACGCATACGCCCTTTTTGGCCAAGTGCATCATTGTCGAAGTTGTGCCCCTCTTCCTGTGCTTTAAAGGCGATTCCAACGTACCTTTTGAAATCTGTTTCCTGCTATTCGGCCTCGCTTTCAAGTCCGCCTCGTTGCCTTTCCTCAACAGATTTTTGGACGATAGTTGTCCTTTATTACCCGGCCAGTTTGTGAATTGCTGTGCCCCTGAGCTCCATTTTTCACTCGTTTTTGGTGAGCTGACCGCAAGTCCAAAATTTTGCTTCAGGACCTATACTGGTTCCCGGTGGGTGGCTGAGACTTTGGTTAATTCTTCTTCCTGCCTGGAAATTACAGTGATATGTGCCCGTCCAAATGCCTAACAGCTACTCTCTCATTGGTTCTCCCTCTTCCCTTTCATCCTCTGCCAAATTGTCAACCTGTGCAAACCAGGAGGTTAAAGGGGCTGTCTCTCCAAGTTGGGATGTTGATAGTAAAGCAGATGGAAAGTCAAACCGGAGCACCAGGAGAGGGACTATTCGTTGAGTTTAGAAACCTTTCATATTCACAGTGTGTCCGTTCACTAGGTTTCCCGTACATGTTATAGCTGTAGTAATATTCCCTTCAACCTGGAGAGTTGGGAACTATGTAATGGGTGCCAGGAATTTGTGCTTTAAAGGGTCTGCATTTGCTCACCCAATCTCACCAATCATCTCAGTCCCAAGTGTCCCTCCTTATGCCACATCCAGCTGTCGTTGTAGATAGGGTCATTCCAGGTTTCATCAGAGACCCTGAAGGAATTGTAAAGAATTTCCCAGTTTTTTTATTTTGTTTTTGAAATTCCTTTTTATAGTGGGCTTGAGCTGATTCCCGCTGCCATATTTATGCCAGTCTAGACACACTTGATTCCCTTACGGAGACATATCAATACATAAGTTTTAAGATTCTTACTAGTCAGATATATTCCTCTGCGGGAAATATGGTGTTTTGAGTCCCTTTCACTGAGGAAGGTGTAGGTCTTGTCTATTCCATAGTTGGTGTTTGGAACGGTACCTGTGCTTATATCAAACTCTGTTTTTATGCATCATCCCACCTCTCCTTCCCCCTTAAGCAGGCATAAGAGTGTTTTCTAAATGTGTGACACTGTTCTCTTTCCTAACTCAGTTCAAGTGTAGCCATGTTTACAGGATCTTCATAAGTGATATCTTATGATAAGTTTCTTTTTCTGTGTGACTTATTTCACTTAGAATCATCGTACCTGAATCCACCCATTTTGCTGCTACTGTTCTTATGATATTGATTTCATGGCTGAGGGATATTCCATTGTACGTAAGTACCACAATTTTTTGAACCATTTTTATATTTCCTGGGATACTTAAGGTGTATCCAAGTTGAGGTCCTTGTAAGCCGTGCAGCCCTAAATTTTGGGGTGGCTCTGTCTTATTGATTTTCCGTTTTCCCAAGGTATATTCCCTAGATTGGAAGGGCCCTTGGCTCTGTAGCTCTGTTCTTTACTTGTTTTAGGGAACACAATGCACTCCTCCAGAGAGGCAGTTGGCAATTTACATCCCGCCCTTCAGCATAACAAGGCTCCCTGTTCTCCAGGGCCTGTCTTGCCTTTCTGGTTTTTACACATTTTGTGGATGTCCCTTTTGACCGGTGGGAAGTGATACTTCTTTGTAGTGCAGATTTGCATTGCCCGCTTGCTTGCTTGGCCAAAAAGGGCGTATGCGTTTTCTCCTGAATATATTCAGGAGAAAATGAATACACACTTTTTGGCCAATTGCATCATTGTCGAAGTTGTGCCCCTCTTCCTGTGATTTAAAGGCGATTCCAACGTACATCTTGAAATCTGTTTCCTGCTATTCTGACTCGCATTCAAGTCCACATCGTTGCCTTCCCTCAACAGATTTTTGGACGATAGTTGTCCTTTATTACTCGGCCAATTTGTGAATGGCTGTGCCCCTGAGCTCCATTTTTCAACTCGTTTTCGGTGAGCTGACCGCAAGTCCAAAATTTTGGTTCAGGACCTATACTGGTTCCCGGTGGGGGGCTGAGACTTTGGTTAATTCTTCTTCCTGCCTGGAAATTACAGTGATATGTGCCCGTCCAAATGCCTAACAGCTACTCTCTCATTGGTTCTCCCTCATCCCTTTCATCCACTGCCAAATTGGCAACCTGTGTGAACTAGGAGGTTAAAGGGGCTGTCTCTCCAAGTTGGGAGGTTGATAGTAAAGCAGATGGAAAGTCAAACCGGCGCACCAGGAGAGGGACTATTCTTTGAGTTTTAGAAACCTTTCGTATTCACAGTGTGTCAGTTCTCTAGGATTCCCGTACATGTTATAGCTGTAGTAATATTCCCTTCAACCTGGAGAGTTGGGGCCCATCGAATGGGTGCCAGGCATTTGTGCTTTAAAGGGTCTGCATTTGCTCACCCAATCTCACCAATCGTCTCAGTCCCAAGTGTCCCTCCTTATGCCACATCCAGCTGTCGCTGTAGATACGGTCATTCCAGGTTTCCTCAGAGGCCCTGAAGGAATTGTAAAGAATTTGCCATTTTTTTTTGTTTTGTTTTTGAAATTCCTTTTTATAGTGGGTTTCAGCTGATTCTCTCTGCCATGTTTATGCCAGTCTAGACACACTTGATTCCCTTATGGAGACATATCAATACATAGGTTTTAAGATTCTTACTAGTCATATATATTCCTCTGCGGGAAATATGGTGTTTTGAGTCCCTTTCACTGAGAAAGGTGTAGGTCTTGTCTATTCCATAGTTGGTTTTTGGAACGGTACGTGTGCTTATATCAAACTCTGGTTTTATGCATCACCCCACCTCTCCTTCCCCCTTAAGCAGGCATAAGAGTGTTTTCTAAATGTGAGACACTGTTCTCTTTCCTAACTCAGTTCAAGAGTAGTGATGTTTACAGGATCTTCATAAGTGATATCTTATGATAAGTTTCTTTTTCTGTGTGACTTATTTCACTTAGAATCATCGTACCTGAATCCACCCATTTTGCTGCTACTGGTCTTATGACATTGATTTCATGGTTGAGGGATATTCCATCGTACGTAAGTACCACAATTTTTTGAACCATTTTTATATTTCCTGGGATATTTAAGGTGTACCCAAGTTGAGCTCCTTGTAAGCAGTGCAGCCCTAAATTTTGGGGTGGCTCTGTCTTATTGTTTTTCAGTTTTCCCAAGGTATATTCCCTAGACTGGAAGTGCCCTTGGCTCTGTAGCTCTGTTCTTTACTTGTTTAAAGGAACACAATGCACTCCTCCAGAGAGGCAGTTGGCAATTTACATCCCGCCCATCAACATATCAAGGCTGCATGTTCTCCAGGGCCTGTCTTGCTTTTCTGGTTTTTACACATTTTGTGGATGTCCCTTTTGACCGGTGGGAAGTGATACTTCTTTTTAGTGCAGATTTGCATTGCCCGTTTGCTTGCCTGGCCAAGAAGGGCGTATGCATTTTCTCCTGAATATATTCAGGAGAAAACGCATACGCCCTTTTTGGCCAAGTGCATCATTGTCGAAGTTGTGCCCCTCTTCCTGTGCTTTAAAGGCGATTCCAACGTACCTCTTGAAATCTGTTTCCTGCTATTCTGCCTCGCTTTCAAGTCCGCCTCGTTGCCTTCCCTCAACAGATTTTTGGACGATAGTTGTCCTTTATTACTCGGCCAGTTTGTGAATTGCTGTGCCCCTGAGCTCCATTTTTCATCTCGTTTTTGGTGAGCTGACCGCAAGTCCAAAATTTTGGTTCAGGACCTATACTGGTTCCCGGTGGGTGGCTGAGACTTTGGTTAATTCTTCTTCCTGCCGGGAAATTACAGTGATATGTGCCCGTCCAAATGCCTCACAGCTACTCTCTCATTAGTTCTCCCTCTTCCCTTTCATTCTTTGCCAGATTGGCAACCTGTGCGAACCAGGAGGTTAAACGGCCTGTCTCTCCAAGTTGGGAGGTTGATAGTAAAGCAGATGGAATGTCAAACTGGAGCACCAGGATAGGGACTATTCGTTGAGTTTTAGAAACCTTTCGTATTCACAGTGTGTCCGTTCTCTAGGTTTCCCGTACATGTTATAGCTGTAGTAATATTCCCTTCAACCTGGAGAGTTGGGACCCATGGAACGGGTGCCAGGCATTTGTGCTTTAAAGGGTCTGCATTTGCTCACCCAATCTCACAAATCGTCTCAGTCCCAAGTGTCCCTCCTTATGCCACATCCAGCTGTCGTTGTAGATACGGTCATTCCAGGTTTCATCAGAGACCCTGAAGGAATTGTAAAGAATTTCCCAGTTTTCTTGTTTTGTTTTTGAAATTCCTTTTTATAATGGGTTTGAGCTGATTCTCGCTGCCATGTTTATGCCAGTCTAGACACACTTGATTCCCTTATGGAGACATATCAATACATAGGTTTTAAGATTCTTACTAGTCAGATATATTCCTTTGCGGGAAATATGTTGTTTTGAGTCCCTTTCACTGAGGAAGGTGTAGGTCTTGTATATTTCATAGATGGTTTTGGAACGGTACGTGTGCTTATGTCAAACTCATGTTTCATGCATCACCCCACCTCTCCTTCCCCCTTAAGCAGGCATAAGAGTGTTTTCTAAATGTGAGACACTGTTCTCTTTCCTAACTCAGTTCAAGTGTAGCCATGTTTACAGGATCTTCATAAGTGATATCTTATGATAAGTTTCTTTTTCTGTGTGACTTATTTCACTTAGAATCATCGTACCTGAATACACCCATTTTGCTGCTACTGGTCTTATGACATTGATTTCATGGCTGAGGGATATTCCATTGTACATAAGTACCACAATTTTTTGAACCATTTTTATATTTCCTGGGATATTTAAGGTGTACCCAAGTTGAGGTCCTTGTAAGCAGTGCAGCCCTAAATATTGGGGTGGCTCTGTCTTATTGATTTTCAGTTTTCCCAAGGTATATTCCCTAGACTGGAAGTGCCCTTGGCTCTGTAGCTCTGTTCTTTACTTGTTTTAGGGAACACAATGCACTCCTCCAGAGAGGCAGTTGGCAATTTACATCCTGCCCATCAGCATAACAAGGCTCCCTGTTCTCCAGGGCCTGTCTTGCCTTTCTGGTTTTTACACATTTTGTGGATGTCCCTTTTGACCGGTGGGAAGTGATACTTCTTTTTAGTGCAGATTTGCATTGCCCGCTTGCTTGCTTGGCCAAAAAGGGCGTATGCATTTTCTCCTGAATAAATTCAGGAGAAAACGCATACGCCCTTTTTGGCCAAGGGCATCATTGTCGAAGTTGTGCCCCTCTTCCTGTGCTTTAAAGGCGATTCCAACGTACCTCTTGAAATCTGTTTTCTGCTATTCTGCCTCGCTTTCAAGTCCACCTCCTTTCCTTCCCTCAACAGATTTTTGGACGATAGTTGTCCTTTATTACTCGGCCAGTTTATGAATTGCTGTGCCCCTGAGCTCCATTTTTCAACTCGTTTTTGGTAAGCTGACCGCAAGTCCAAAATTTTGGTTCAGGACCTATACTGGTTCCTGGTGGGTGGCTGAGACTTTGGTTAATTCTTCTTCCTGCCGGGAAATTACAGTGATATGTGCCCGTCCAAATGCCTAACAGCTACTCTCTCATTGGTTCTCCCTCATCCCTTTCATCCACTGCCAAATTGGCAACCTGTGTGAACTAGGAGGTTAAAGGTGCTGTCTCTCCAAGTTGGGAGGTTGATAGTAAAGCAGATGGAAAGTCAAACCGGGTAAGCAGGAGAGGGACTATTCGTTGAGTTTTAGAAACCTTTCGTATTCACAGTGTGTCCGTTCTCTAGGTTTCCTGTACATGTTATAACTGTAGTAATATTCCCTTCAATCTGGAGAGTTGGGACTCATGGAATGGGTGTCAAGCATTTGTGCTTTAAAGGGTCTACATTTGCTCACCCAATCTCACCAATCCTCTCAGTCCCAAGTGTCCAGCCTTATGCCACATCCAGCTGTCGTTGTAGATAGGGTCATTCCAGGTTTCATCAGAGACCCTGAAGGAATTGTAAAGAATTTCCCAGTTTTTTTGTTTTGTTTTTGAAATTCCTTTTTATAGTGGGTTTGAGCTGATTCTCGCTGCCATGTTTATGCCAGTCTAGACACACTTGTTTCCCTTTCAGAGACATATCAATACATAGGTTTTAATATTCTTAATAGTCACATATATTCCTCTGCGGGAAATATGGGGTTTTGAGTCCCTTTCACTGAGGAAGGTGTAGGTCTTGTGTATTCCATAGTAGGTTTTTGGAACGGTACTTGTGCTTATATCAAACTCTTGTTTTATGCATCACCCCACCTCTCCTTCCCCCTTAAGCAGGCATAAGAGTGTTTTCTAAATGTGAGACTCTGTTCTCTTTCCTAACTCAGTTCAAGTGTAGCCATGTTTATAGGATCTTCATAAGTGATATCTTATGATAAGTTTCTTTTTCTGTGTGACTTATTTCACTTAGAATCATCGTACCTGAATCCACCCATTTTGCTGCTACTGGTCTTATGACATTGATTTCATGGCTGAGGGATATTCCATCGTACGTAAGTACCACAATTTTTTGAACCATTTTTGTATTTCCTGGGATACCTAATGTGTATCAAAGTTGAGGTCCTTGTAAGCAGTGCAGCCCTAAATTTTGGTGTGGCTCTGTCTTATTGATTTTCAGTTTTCCCAAGGTATATTCCCTAGACTGGAAGTGCCCTTGGCTCTGTAGCTCTGTTGTTTACTTGTTTTAGGGAACACAATTCACTCCTCCAGAGAGGCAGTTGGCAATTTACATCCCGCCCATCAGCATAACAAGGCTCCCTGTTCTCCAGGGCCTGTCTTGCCTTTCTGGTTTTTACACATTTTGTGGATGTCCCTTTTGACCGGTGGGAAGTGATACTTCTTTGTAGTGCACATTTGCATTGCCCGCTTGCTTGCTTGGCTAAAAAGGGCGTATGCGTTTTCTCCTGAATATATTCAGGAGAAAACGCATACGCCCTTTTTGGCCAAGTGCATCATTGTCGAAGTTGTGCCCCTCTTCCTGTGCTTTAAAGGCGATTCCAACGTACCTCTTGAAATCTGTTTCCTGCTATTCGGCCTCGCTTTCAAGTCCGCCTCGTTGCCTTTCCTCAACAGATTTTTGGACGATAGTTGTCCTTTATTACTCGGCCAGTTTGTGAATTGCTGTGCCCCTGAGCTCCATTTTTCACTCGTTTTTGGTGAGCTGACCGCAAGTCCAAAATTTTGCTTCAGGACCTATACTGGTTCCCGGTGGGTGGCTGAGACTTTGGTTAATTCTTCTTCCTGCCTGGAAATTACAGTGATATGTGCCCGTCCAAATGCCTAACAGCTACTCTCTCATTGGTTCTCCCTCTTCCCTTTCATCCTCTGCCAAATTGTCAACCTGTGCAAACCAGGAGGTTAAAGGGGCTGTCTCTCCAAGTTGGGATGTTGATAGTAAAGCAGATGGAAAGTCAAACCGGAGCACCAGGAGAGGGACTATTCGTTGAGTTTAGAAACCTTTCATATTCACAGTGTGTCCGTTCACTAGGTTTCCCGTACATGTTATAGCTGTAGTAATATTCCCTTCAACCTGGAGAGTTGGGAACTATGTAATGGGTGCCAGGAATTTGTGCTTTAAAGGGTCTGCATTTGCTCACCCAATCTCACCAATCATCTCAGTCCCAAGTGTCCCTCCTTATGCCACATCCAGCTGTCGTTGTAGATAGGGTCATTCCAGGTTTCATCAGAGACCCTGAAGGAATTGTAAAGAATTTCCCAGTTTTTTTATTTTGTTTTTGAAATTCCTTTTTATAGTGGGCTTGAGCTGATTCCCGCTGCCATATTTATGCCAGTCTAGACACACTTGATTCCCTTACGGAGACATATCAATACATAAGTTTTAAGATTCTTACTAGTCAGATATATTCCTCTGCGGGAAATATGGTGTTTTGAGTCCCTTTCACTGAGGAAGGTGTAGGTCTTGTCTATTCCATAGTTGGTGTTTGGAACGGTACCTGTGCTTATATCAAACTCTGGTTTTATGCATCACCCCACCTCTCCTTCCCCCTTAAGCAGGCATAAGAGTGTTTTCTAAATGTGTGACACTGTTCTCTTTCCTAACTCAGTTCAAGTGTAGCCATGTTTACAGGATCTTCATAAGTGATATCTTATGATAAGTTTCTTTTTCTGTGTGACTTATTTCACTTAGAATCATCGTACCTGAATCCACCCATTTTGCTGCTACTGGTCTTATGATATTGATTTCATGGCTGAGGGATATTCCATCGTACGTAACTACCACAATTTTTTGAACCATTTTTATATTTCCTGGGATATTTAATGTGTATCCAAGTTGAGGTCCTTGTAAGTAGTGCAGCCCTAAATTTTGGGGTGGCTCTGTCTTATTGATTTTCAGTTTTCCCAAGGTATATTAACTAGACTGGTAGTGCCCTTGGCTCTGTAGCTCTGTTCTTTACTTGTTTTAGGGAACACAATGCACTCCTCCAGAGAGGCAGTTGGCAATTTACATCCCGCCCATCAGCATAACAAGGCTCCCTGTTCTCCAGGGCCTGTCTTGCCTTTCTGGTTTTTACACATTTTGTGGATGTCCCTTTTGACCGGTGGGAAGTGATACTTCTTTGTAGTGCAGATTTGCATTGCCCGCTTGCTTGCTTGGCCAAAAAGGGCGTATGCGTTTTCTCCTGAATATATTCAGGAGAAAATGAATACACACTTTTTGGCCAATTGCATCATTGTCGAAGTTGTGCCCCTCTTCCTGTGATTTAAAGGCGATTCCAACGTACATCTTGAAATCTGTTTCCTGCTATTCTGACTCGCATTCAAGTCCACATCGTTGCCTTCCCTCAACAGATTTTTGGACGATAGTTGTCCTTTATTACTCGGCCAATTTGTGAATGGCTGTGCCCCTGAGCTCCATTTTTCAACTCGTTTTCGGTGAGCTGACCGCAAGTCCAAAATTTTGGTTCAGGACCTATACTGGTTCCCGGTGGGGGGCTGAGACTTTGGTTAATTCTTCTTCCTGCCTGGAAATTACAGTGATATGTGCCCGTCCAAATGCCTAACAGCTACTCTCTCATTGGTTCTCCCTCATCCCTTTCATCCACTGCCAAATTGGCAACCTGTGTGAACTAGGAGGTTAAAGGGGCTGTCTCTCCAAGTTGGGAGGTTGATAGTAAAGCAGATGGAAAGTCAAACCGGCGCACCAGGAGAGGGACTATTCTTTGAGTTTTAGAAACCTTTCGTATTCACAGTGTGTCAGTTCTCTAGGATTCCCGTACATGTTATAGCTGTAGTAATATTCCCTTCAACCTGGAGAGTTGGGGCCCATCGAATGGGTGCCAGGCATTTGTGCTTTAAAGGGTCTGCATTTGCTCACCCAATCTCACCAAACCTCTCAGTCCCAAGTGTCCTTCCTTATGCCACATCCAGCTGTCGTTGTAGACAGGGTCATTCCAGGTTTCAACATGGACCCTGAAGGAATTGTAAAGAATTTCCCAGTTTTTCTGTTTTGTTTTTGAAATTCCTTTTTATAGTGGGTTTGAGCTGATTCTCACTGCCATGTTTATGCCAGTCTAGACACACTTGATTCCCTTACAGTGACATATCAATACATAGGTTTTAAGATTCTTACTAGTCTGATATATTCCTCTTCAGGAAATATGGGGTTTTGAGTCCCTTTCACTGAGGAAGGTATAGGTCTTGTGTATTCCATAGTAGGTTTTTGGAACGGTACTTGTGCTTATATCAAACTCTGGTTTTATGCATCACCCCACCTCTCCTTCCCCCTTAAGCAGGCATAAGAGTGTTTTCTAAATGTGAGACTCTGTTCTCTTTCCTAACTCAGTTCAAGTGTAGCCATGTTTATAGGATCTTCATAAGTGATATCTTATGATAAGTTTCTTTTTCTGTGGGACTTATTTCACTTAGAATCATCGTACCTGAATACACCCATTTGGCTGCTACTCGTCTTATGACATTGATTTCATGGCTGAGGGATATTCCATCGTACGTAAGTACCACAATTTTTTGAACCATTTTTATATTTCCTGGGATACTTAAGGTGTATCAAAGTTGAGGTCCTTGTAAGCAGTGCAGCCCTAAATTTTGGTGTGTCTCTGTCTTATTGATTTTCAGTTTTCCCAAGGTATATTCCCTAGACTGGAAGTGCCCTTGGCTCTGTAGCTCTGTTGTTTACTTGTTTTAGGGAACACAATGCATTCCTCCAGAGAGGCAGTTGGCAATTTACATCCCGCCCATCAGCATAACAAGGCTCCCAGTTCTCCAGGGCCTGTCTTGCCTTTCTGGTTTTTACACATTTTGTGGATGTCCCTTTTGACCGGTGGGAAGTGATACTTCTTTGTAGTGCAGATTTGCATTGCCTGCTTGCTTGCTTGGCCAAAAAGGGCGTATGCGTTTTCTCCTGAATATATTCATGAGAAAACGCATACGCCCTTTTTGGCCAAGTGCATCATTGTCGATGTTGTGCCCCTCTTCCTGTGCTTTAAAGGTGATTCCAATGTACCTCTTGAAATCTGTTTCCTGCTATTCTGGCTCACATTCAAGTCCGCCTCATTGCCTTCCATCAACAGATTTTTGGACGATAGTTGTCCTTTATTACTCGGCCAGTTTGTGAATTGCTGTGCCCCTGAGCTCCATTTTTCAACTCGTTTTTGGTGAGCTGACCGCAAGTCCAAAATTTTGGTTCAGGACCTATACTGGTTCCCGGTGGGTGGGTGAGACTTTGGTTAATTCTTCTTCCTGCCGGGAAATTACAGTGATATGTGCCCGTCCAAATGCCTAACAGCTACTCTCTCATTGGTTCTCCCTCTTCCCTTTCATCCTCTGCCAAATTGGAAACCTGTGCGAACCAGGAGGTTAAAGGGGCTGTCTCTCCAAGTTGGGAGGTTGATAGTAAAGCAGATGGAAAGTCAAACCGGAACACCAGGATAGGGGCTATTCGTTGAGTTTTAGAAACCTTTCGTATTCACAGTGTGTCCGTTCTCTAGGTTTCCCGTACATGTTATAGCTGTAGTAATATTCTCTTCAACTTGGAGAGGTGGGACTCATGGAATGGGTGCCAAGCATTTGTGCTTTAAAGGGTCTGCATTTGCTCACCCAATCTCACCAATCGTCACAGTCCCAAGTGTCCCTCCTTATGCCACATCCAGCTGTCGTTGTAGATAGGGTCATTCCAGGTTTCATCAGAGACCCTGAAGGAATTGTAAAGAATTTCCCAGATTTTTTGTTTTGATTTTGAAATTCCTTTTTATAGTGGGTTTGAGCTGATTCTCGCTGCCATGTTTATGCCAGTCTAGACACACTTGATTCCCTTATGGAGACATATCAATACATAGGTTTTAAGATTCTTACTAGTCAGATATATTCCTCTGCGGGAAATATGGTGTTTTGAGTCCCTTTCACTGAGGAAGGTGTAGGTCTTGTCTATTCCATAGTTGGTTTTTGGAACGGTACCTGTGCTCATATCAAACTCTGGTTTTATGCATCACCCCACCTCTCCGTCCAACTTAAGCAGGCATAAGAGTGTTTTCTAAATATGAGACACTGTTCTCTCTCCTAACTCAGTTCAAGTGTAGCCATGTTTATAGGATCTTCATAAGTGATATCTTAGGATAAGTTTCTTTTTCTGTGTGACTTATTTCACTTAGAATCATCGTACCTGAATCCACCCATTTTGCTGCTACTGGTCTTATGACATTGATTTCATGGCTGAGGGATATTCCATCGTACGTAAGTACCATAATTTTTTGAACCATTTTTATATTTCCTGGGATACTTAAGGTGTATCCAAGCGAAGTCCTTGTAAGCAGTGCAGCCCTAAATTTTGGGGTGGCTCTGTCTTATTGATTTTCAGTTTTCCCAAGGTATATTCCCTAGACTGGAAGTGCCCTTGGCTCTATAGCTCTGTTGTTTACTTGTTTAAGGGAACACAATGCACTCCTCCAGAGAGGCAGTTGGCAATTTACATCCCGCCCATCAGCATAACAAGGCTCCCTGTTCTCCAGGGCCTGTCTTGCCTTTCTGGTTTTTACACATTTTGTGGATGTCCCTTTTGACCGGTGGGAAGTGATACTTCTTTGTAGTGCAGATTTGCATTGCCTGCTTGCTTGCTTGGCCAAAAAGGGCGTATGCGTTTTCTCCTGAATATATTCAGGAGAAAACGCATACGCCCTTTTTGGGCAAGTGAATCATTGTCGAAGTTGTGCCCCTCTTCCTGTGCTTTAAAGGCGATTCCAACGTACTTCTTGAAATCTGTTTCCTGCTATTCTGACTCGCTTTCAAGTCCACCTCGTTGCCTTCCCTCAACAGATTTTTGGACGATAGTTGTCCTTTATTACTCGGCCAGTTTGTGAATTGCTGTGCCCCTGAGCTCCATTTTTCAACTCGTTTTTGGTTAGCTGACCGCAAGTCCAAAATTTTGGTTCAGGTCCTATACTGGTTCCCGGTGGGTGGCTGAGACTTTGGTTAATTCTTCTTCCTGCCTGGAAATTACAGTGATATGTGCCCGTCCAAATGCCTAACAGCTACTCTCTCATTGGTTCTCCCTCTTCCCTTTCATCCTCTGCCAAATTGGCAATCTGTGTGAAGCAGGAGGTTAAAGGGGCTGTCTCTCCAAGTTTGGAGGTTGATAGTAAAGCAGATGAAAAGTCAAACCGGAGCACCAGGAGAGGGACTATTCGTTGAGTTTTAGAAACCTTTCGTATTCACAGTGTGTCCGTTCTCTAGGTTTCCCGTACATGTTATAGCTGTAGTAATATTCCCTTCAACCTGGAGAGTTGGGGGCCATGGAATGGGTGCCAGGCATTTGTGATTTAAAGGGTCTGCATTTGCTCACCCAATCTCACCAAACCTCTCAGTCCCAAGTGTCCTTCCTTATGCCACATCCAGGTGTCGTTGTAGATAGGGTCATTCCAGGTTTCATCAGGGACCCTGAAGGAATTGTAAAGAATTCCCGAGTTTTTTTGTTTTGTTTTTGAAATTCCTTTTTATAGTGGGTTTGAGCTGATTCTCGCTGCCATGTTTATGCCAGTCTAGACACACTTGATTCCCTTAAGGAGACATATCAATACATATGTTTTAAGATTCTTACTAGTCAGATATATTCCTCTGCGGGAAATATGGGGTTTTGAGTCCCTTTCACTGAGGAAGGTGTAGGTCTTGTGTATTCCATAGTAGGTTTTTGGAACGGTACTTGTGCTTATATCAAACTCTGGTTTTATGCATCACCCCACCTCTCCTTCCCCCTTAAGCAGGCATAAGAGTGTTTTCTAAATGTGAGACACTGTTCTCTTTCCTAACTCAGTTCAAGTGTAGCCATGTTTATAGGATCTTCATAAGTGATATCTTATGATAAGTTTCTTTTTCTGTGTGACTTATTTCACTTAGAATCATCGTACCTGAATCCACCCATTTTGCTGCTACTGGTCTTATGACATTGATTTCATTGCTGAGGGATATTCCATCGTAAGTAAGTACCACAATTTTTTGAACCTTTTTTATATTTCCTGGGATACTTAAGGTGTATCAAAGTTGAGGTCCTTGTAAGCAGTGCAGCCCTAAATTTTCGGGTGGCTCTGTCTTATTGATTTTCAGTTTTCCCAAGGTATATTCCCTAGACTGGAAGTGCCCTTGGCTCTGTAGCTCTGTTGTTTACTTCTTTTAGGGAACACAATGCACTCCTCCAGAGAGGCAGTTGGCAATTTACATCCCGCCCATCAGCATAACAAGGCTCCCTCTTCTCCAGGGCCTGTCTTGCCTTTCTGGTTTTTACACATTTTGTGGATGTCCCTTTTGACTGGTGGGAAGTGATACTTCTTTGTAGTGCAGATTTGCATTGCCCGCTTGCTTGCTTGGCCAAAAAGGGCGTATGCGTTTTCTCCTGAATATATTCAGGAGAAAACGCATACGCCCTTTTTGGCCAAGTGCATCATTGTCGAAGTTGTGCCCCTCTTCCTGTGCTTTAAAGGCGATTCCAATGTACCTCTTGAAATCTGTTTCCTGCTATTCTGCCTCGATTTCAAGTCTGCCTCCTTGCCTTTCCTCAACAGATTTTTGGACGATAGTTGTCCTTTATTACTCGGCCAGTTTGTGAATTGCTGTGCCCCTGAGCTCCATTTTTCAACTCGTTTTTGGTTAGCTGACCGCAAGTCCAAAATTTTGGTTCAGGTCCTATACTGGTTCCCGGTGGGTGGCTGAGACTTTGGTTAATTCTTCTTCCTGCCTGGAAATTACAGTGATATGTGCCCGTCCAAATGCCTAACAGCTACTCTCTCATTGGTTCTCCCTCTTCCCTTTCATCCTCTGCCAAATTGGAAACCTGTGCGAACCAGGAGGTTAAAGGGGCTGTCTCTCCAAGTTGGGAGGTTGATAGTAAAGCAGATGGAAAGTCAAACCGGAACACCAGGATAGGGGCTATTCGTTGAGTTTTAGAAAGCTTTCGTATTCACAGTGTGTCCATTCTCTTGGTTTCCCGTACATGTTATAGCTGTAGTAATATTCCCTTCAACCTGGAGAGGTGGGACTCATGGAATGGGTGCCAAGCATTTGTGTTTTAAAGGGTCTGCATTTGCTCACCCAATCTCACCAATCGTCTCAGTCCCAAGTGTCCCTCCTTATGCCACATCCAGCTGTCGTTGTAGATAGGGTCATTCCAGGTTTCATCAGAGACCCTGAAGGAATTGTAAAGAATTTCCCAGTTTTTTTGTTTTGTTTTTGAAATTCCTTTTTATAGTGGGTTTGAGCTGATTCTCGCTGCCATGTTTATGCCAGTCTAGACACACTTTATTCCCTTATGGAGACATATCAATACATAGGTTTTAAAATTCTTACTAGTCAGATATATTCCTCTGCCTGAAATATGGTGTTTTGAGTCCCTTTCACTGAGGAAGGTGTAGGTCTTGTCTATTCCATAGTTGGTTTTTGGTACGGTACCTCTGCTTATATCAAACTCTGGTTTTATGCATTACCCAACCTCTCCTTCCCCCTTAAGCAGGCATAAGAGTGTTTTCTAAATATGAGACACTGTTCTCTTTCCTAACTCAGTTCAAGTGTAGTCATGTTTATAGGATCTTTATAAGTGATATCTTATGATAAGTTTCTTTTTCTGTGTGACTCATTTCACTTAGAATCATCGTACCTGAATCCACCCATTTTGATGCTACTGGTCTTATGACATTGTTTTCATGGCTGAGGGATATTCCATCGTACGTAAGTACCACAATTTTTTGAACCATTTTTATATTTCCTGTGATATTTAAGGTGTACCCAAGTTGAGGTCCTTGTGAGCAGTGCAGCCCTAAATTTTGGGGTGGCTCTGTCTTATTGATTTTCAGTTTTCCCAAGGTATATTCCCTATACTGGAAGTGCCCTTGGCTCTGTTGCTCTCTTGTTTACTTGATTTAGGGAACACAATGCACTCCTCCAGAGAGGCAGTTGGCAATTTACATCCCGCCCATCAGCATAACAAGGCTCCCTGTTCTCCAGGGCCTGTCTTGCCTTTCTGGTTTTTACACATTTTGTGGATGTCCCTTTTGACCGGTGGGAAGTGATACTTCTTTGTATTGCAGATTTGAATTGCCCGCTTGCTTGCTTGGCCAAAAAGGGCGTATGCGTTTTCTCCTGAATATATTCAGGAGAAAACGCATACGCCCTTTTTGTCCAAGTGCATCATTGTCGAAGTTGTGCCCCTCTTCCTGTGCTTTAAAGGCGATTCCAATGTACCTCTTGAAATCTGTTTCCTGCTATTCTGCCTCGATTTCAAGTCTTCCTCCTTGCCTTTCCTCAACAGATTTTTGGACGATAGTTGTCCTTTATTACTCGGCCAGTTTGTGAATTGCTGTGCCCCTGAGCTCCATTTTTCAACTCGTTTTTG
The DNA here is from genome assembly GCF_949752795.1 of Hyperoodon ampullatus. Lineage (NCBI taxonomy): Eukaryota > Metazoa > Chordata > Mammalia > Artiodactyla > Ziphiidae > Hyperoodon > Hyperoodon ampullatus. The sequence goes on along the minus strand of NW_027640739.1, from coordinate 165,924 downwards.
GTTAGCTGACCGCAAGTCCAACCTTTTGGTTCAGGACCTATGCTGGTTCCCGGTGGGGGGCTGAGACTTTGGTTAATTATTCTTCCTGCTGGGAAGGTAGAGTGATATGTGCCCGTCCAAATGCCTAACAGCTACCCTCTCATTGGTTCTCTCTCTTCCCTTTCATCCTCTGCCAAATTGGCAACCTGTGCGAACCAGGAATTTAGAGGGGCTGTCTCTCCCAGTTGGGAGGTTGATAGTAAAGCAGATGGAATGTCAAACCAGAGCACCAGGAGAGGGACTATTCGTTGAGTTTTAGAAACCTTTCGTATTCACAGTGTGTCCGTTCTCTTGGTTTCCCGTACATGTTATAGCTGTAGTAATATTCCCTTCAACCTGGAGATTTGGGACACATGGAATGGGTGCCAGGCATTTGTGCTTTAAAGGGTCTGCATTTGCTCACCCAATCTCACCAATCGTCTCAGTCCCAAGTGTTCCACATTATGCCACATCCAGCTCTCATTGTAGATAGGGTCATTCCATGTTTCATCAGAGACCCTGAAGGAATTGTTAAGAATTTCCCAGTTTCATTGTTTTGTTTTTGAAATTCCTTTTTATAGTGGGTTTGAGCTGATTCTCGCTGCCTTGTTTAGGCCAGTCTAGACACACTTTATTCCCTTATGGAGACATATCAATACATAGGTTTTAAGATTCTTACTAATCAGATATATTCCTCTGCGGGAAATATGGGGTTTTGAGTCCCTTTCACTGAGGAAGGTGTAGGTCTTGTCCATTCCATAGTTGGTTTTTGGAACGGTACCTGTGCTTATATCAAACTCTGGTTTTATGCAACACCCCACCTCTCCTTCCCCCTTAAGCAGGCATAAGAGTGTTTTCTAAATGTGAGACACTGTTCTCTTTCCTAACTCAGTTCACGTGTAGCCATGTTTACAGGATCTTCATAAGTGATATCTTATGATAAGTTTCTTTTTCTGTGTGACTTATTTCACATAGAATCATCGTACCTGAATCCACCCATTTTGCTGCTACTGGTCTTATGACATTGATTTCATGGCTGAGGGATATTCCATCGTACGTAAGTACCACAATTTTTTGAACCATTTTTATATTTCCTGGGATATTTAAGGTGGACCCAAGTTGAGGTCCTTGTAAGTAGTGCAGCCCTAAATTTTGGGGTGGCTCTCTCTTATTGATTTTCAGTTTTCCCAAGGTATATTCCCTAGACTGGAAGTGCTCTTGGCTCTGTAGCTCTGTTGTTTACTTGATTTAGGGAACTCAGTGCACTCCTCCAGAGAGGCAGTTGGCAATTTACATCCCGCCCATCAGCATAACAAGGCTCCCTGTTCTCCAGGGCCTGTCTTGCCTTTCTGGTTTGTACACATTTTGTGGATGTCCCTTTTGACCGGTGGGAAGTGATACTTCTTTGTATTGCAGATTTGCATTGCCCGCCTGCTTGCTTGGCCAAAAAGGGCGTATGCGTTTTCTCCTGAATATATTCAGGAGAAAACGCATACGCCCTTTTTGGCCAAGTGCATCATTGTCGAAGTTGTGCCCCTCTTCCTGTGCTTTAAAGGCGATTCCAACGTACCTCTTGAAATCTGTTTCCTGCTATTCTGCCTCGCTTTCAAGTCCGCCTCGTTGCCTTCCCTCAACAGATTTTGGGACGATAGTTGTCTTTTATTACTCGGCCAGTTTGTGAATTGCTGTGCCCCTGAGGTCCATTTTTCAACTCGTTTTTGGTGAGCTGACCGCAAGTCCAAAATTTTGGTTCAGGTCCTATACTGGTTCCCGGTGGGTGGCTGAGACTTTGGTTAATTCTTCTTCCTGCCGGGAAATTACAGTGATATGTGCCCGTCCAAATGCCTAACAGCTACTCTCTCATTGGTTCTCCCTCTTCCCTTTCATCCTCTGCCAAATTGGCAACCTGTGCGAACCAAGAGGTTAAAGGGGCTGTCTCTCCAGTTGGGAGGTTGATAGTAAAGCAGATGGAAAGTCAAACCGGAGCACCAGGAGAGGGACTATTCGTTGAGTTTTAGAAACCTTTCGTATTCACAGTGTGTCCGTTCTCTAGGTTTCCCGCACATGTTATATCTGTAGTAATATTCCCTTCAACCTGGAGAGTTCGGACCCATGGAATGGGTGCCATGCATTATTGCTTTAAAGGGTCTGCATTTGCTCACCCAATCTCACCAATCGTCTCAGTCCCAAGTGTCCCTCCTTATGCCACATCCAGCTGTAGTTGTAGATAGGGTCATTCCAGCTTTCATCAGAGACCCTGAAGGAATTGTAAAGAATTTCCCAGTTTTTTGTTTTGTTTTTTTTTTTTTTTTTTTTTTTTTGTTTGTTTTTTGCGGTACGCAGGCCTCTCACCGCCGCGGAGCACAGGCTCCAGACGCACAGGCCCAGCGGCCATGGCTCACGGGCCCAGCCGCTCCGCAGCATGTGGGATCCTCCCAGACCGGGGCACGAACCCGCGTCCCCTGCATCGGCAGGCGGACTCCGAACCACTGAGCCACCAGGGAAGCCCTTTTGTTTTGTTTTTGAAATTCCTTTTTATAGTGGGTTTGAGCTGATTCTCGCTGCCATGTTTATGCCAGTCTAGACACACTTGATTCCCTTACGGAGACATATCAATAAATATGTTTTAAGATTCTTACTAGTCAGATATATTCCTCTGCGGGAAATATGGGGTTTTGAGACCCTTTCACTGAGGACGGTGTAGGTCTTGTCTATTCCATAGTTGGTTTTTGGAACGGTACCTGTGCTTATATCAAACTCTGGTTTTATGCAACACCCCACCTCTCCTTCCCCCTTAAGCAGGCATAAGAGTGTTTTCTAAATGTGAGACACTGTTCTCTTTCCTAACTCAGTTTAAGTGTAGCCATGTTTACAGGATCTTCATAAGTGATATCTTATGATAAGTTTCTTTTTCTCTGTGACTTATTTCACTTAGAATCATCGTACCTGAATCCACCCATTTTGCTGCTACTGGTCTTATGACATTGATTTCATGGCTGAGGGATATTCCATCGTATGTAAGTACCACAATTTTTTGAACCATTTTTATATTTCCTGGGATATTTAAGGTGTACCCAAGTTGAGGTCCTTGTAAGCAGTGCAGCCCTAAATTTTGGGGTGGCTCTCTCTTATTGATTTTCAGTTTTCCCAAGGTATATTCCCTAGACTGGAAGTGCCCTTGGCTCTGTAGCTCTGTTCTTTACTTGTTTTAGGGAACACAATGTACTCCTCTAGAGAGGCAGTTGGCAATTTACATCCCGCTCATCAGCATAACAAGGCTCCCTGTTCTCCAGGGCCTGTCTTGCCTTTCTAGTTTTTACACATTTTGTGGATGTCCCTTTTGACCGGTGGGAAGTGATACTTCTTTTTGTGCAGATTTGCATTGCCCGCTTGCTTGCTTGGCCAAAAAGGGCGTATGCGTTTTCTCCTGAATATATTCAGGAGAAAACGCATACGCCGTTTTTGGCCCAGTGCATCATTGTCTTCGTTGTGCCCCTCTTCCTGCGCTTTAAAGGCGATTCCAACGTACCTCTTGAAATCTGTTTCCTGCTATTCTGCCTCGCTTTCGAGTCCGCCTCGTTGCCTTCCCTCAACAGATTTTTGGACGATAGTTGTCCTTTATTACTCGGCCAGTTTGTGAATTGCTGTGCCCCTGAGCTCCATTTTTCAACTCGTTTTTGGTGAGCTGACCGCAAGTCCAAAATTTTGGTTCAGGACATATGCAGGTTCCCGGTGCAGGGCTGAGACTTTGGTTAATTCTTCTTCCTGCCGGGAAGTTAGAGTGATATGTGCCCGTCCAAATGCCTAACAGCTACTATCTCATTGGTTCTCCCTCTTCCCTTTCATCCTCTGCCAAATTGGAAGTCTGTGCGAACCAGGAGGTTAAAGGGGCTGTCTCTCCAAGTTGCGAGATTGATAGTAAAGCAGATGGAAAGTCAAACCGGAGCACCATGGGAGGATCTATTCGTTGAGTTTTAGAAACCTTTCGTATTCACAGTGTGTCTGTTCTCTAGGTTTCCCGTACATGTTATAACTGTAGTAATATTCCCTTCAACCTGGAGAGTTGGGACCCATGGAATGGGTGCCAGGCATTATTGCTTTAAAGGGTCTTCATTTGCTCACCCAAACTCACCAATCCTCTCAGTCCCAAGTGTCCAGCCTTATGCCACATCCAGCTGTCGTTGTAGATAGGCTCATTCCATGTTTCATCAGAGACCCTGAAGGAATTGTAAAGAATTTCCCAGTTTTTTTAGTTTTGTTTGGAAATTCCTTTTTATAGTGGGTTTGAGCTGATTCTCGCTGCCATGTTTATGCCAGTCTAGACACACTTGATTCCCTTACGGAGACATATCAATACATAGGTTTTAAAATTCTTACTAGTCAGATATATTCCTCTGAGGGAAATATGGGGTTTTGAGTCCCTTTCACTGAGGAAGGTGTAGGTCTTGTCTATTCCATAGTTGGTTTTTGGAACGGTACCTGTGCTTATATCAAACTCTGGTTTTATGCATCACCCCACCTCTCCTTCCCCCTTAAGCAGGCATAAGAGTGTTTTCTAAATGTGAGACACTGTTCTCTTTCCTAACTCAGTTTAAGTGTAGCCATGTTTAGAGGGTCTTCATAACTGATATCTTATGATAAGTTTCTTTTTCTGTGTGACTTATTTCACTTAGAATCATCGTACCTGAATCCACCCATTTTGCTGCTACTGGTCTTATGACATTGATTTCATGGCTGAGGGATATTCCATCGTACGTAACTACCACAATTTTTTGAAGCATTTTTATATTTCCCGTGATATTTAAGGCGTACCCAAGTTGAGGTCCTTGTAAGCAGTGCAGCCCTAAATTTTGGGGTGGCTCTGTCTTATTGATTTTCAGTTTTCCCAAGGTATATTCCCTAGACTGGAAGTGCCCTTGGCTCTGTAGCTCTTTTCTTTACTTGTTTTAGAGAACACAATGCACTCCTCCAGATAGGCAGTTGGCAATTTACATCCCGCCCATCAGCATAACAAGGCTCCCTGTTCTCCAGGGCCTGTCTTGCCTTTTTGATTTTTACAAATTTTGTGGATGTCCCTTTTGACCGGTGGGAAGTGATACTTCTTTGTAGTGCAGATTTGCATTGCCCGATTGCTTGCTTGGCCAAAAAGGGCGTATGCGTTTTCTCCTGAATATATTCAGGAGAAAACGCATACACCCTTTTTGGCCTAGTGCAACATTATCGAAGTTGTGCCCCTCTTCCTGTGCTTTAAAGGCGATTCCAACGTACCTCTTGAAATCTGTTTCTGGCTATTCTGCCTCGCTTTCAAGTCCGCCTCGTTTCCTACCCTCAACAGATTTTTGGACGATAGTTGTCCTTTATTACTCAGCCAGTTTGTGAATTGCTGTGCCCCTGAGCTCCATTTTTCAACTCGTTTTTTGTGAGCTGACTGCAAGTCCAAAATTTTGGTTCAGGACCTATACTGGTTCCCGGTGGTTGGCTGAGACTTTGGTTAATTCTTCTTCCTGCCGGGAAATTACAGTGATATGTGCCCGTGCAAACGCCTAACAGCTACTCTCTCATTGGTTCTCCCTCTTCCCTTTCATCCTCTGCCAAATTGGCAACCTGTGGAAACCAGGTGGTTAAAGGGGTGGTCTCTCCAAGTTGGGAGGTTATAGTAAAGCAGATGGAAAGTCAAACCGGGGCTCCAGGAGAGGGACTATTCGTTGAGTTTTAGAAACATTTCATATTCACAGTGTGTACGTTTTCTAGCTTTCCCGTACATGTTATAGCTGTAGAAATATTCCCTTCAACATGGAGAGTTGGGACCCATGGAATGGGTGCCAGGCATTTGTGCTTTAAAGGGTCTGCATTTGCTCACCCAATCTCACCACTCTTCTCAGTGTCAAATATCCCTCCTTATGCCACATCCAGCTGTCATTGTAGATAGGGTCATTCCAGGTTTCATCAGAGACCCCGAAGGAATTGTAAAGAATTACGCAGTATTTTCGTTTTGTTTTTGAAATTCCTTTTTATAATGGGTTTGAGCTGATTCTCGCTGCCATGTTTATGCCAGTCTAGACACACTTGATTCCCTTACGAAGACATATCAATACATAGGTTTTAAGGTTCTTACTAGTCAGATATATTCCTCAGCGGGAAATATGGGATTCTGATTCCCTTTCACTGAGGAAGGTGTAGGTCTTGTCTATTCCATAGTTGGTTTTTGGAACGGTACCTGTGCTTATATTAAACTCTGGTTTTATGCATCACCCCACCTCTCCGTCCCACTTAAGCAGGCATAAGGGTGTTTTCTAAATGTGAGACACTGTTCTCTTTCCTAACTCAGTTCAAGTGTAGCCATTTTTACAGGATCTTCATAAGTGATATTTTATGATAAGTTTCTTTTCCTGTGGGACTTATTTCACTTAGAATCATCGTACATGAATCCACCCATTTTGCTGCTACTGGTCTTATGACATTGATTTCATGGCTGAGGGATATTCCATCATACGTAAGTACCACAATTTTTTGAACCATTTTTATATTTCCTGGGATATTTAAGGTGTACCCAAGTTGAGGTCCTTGTAAGCAGTGCAGCCTTAAATTTTGGGGTGGCTCTGTCTTATTGATTTTCAGTTTTCCCAAGGTATATTCCCTAGACTGGAAGTGCCCTTGGCTCTGTAGCTCTGTTGTTTACTTCTTTTAGGGAACACAATGCACTCCACCAGAGAGGCATTTGGCAATTTACATCCCGCCCATCAGCATAACAAGGCTCCCGGTTCTCCAGGGCCTGTCTTGCCTTTCTGGTTTTTACACATTTTGTGGATGTCCCTTTTGACCGGTGGGAAGTGATACTTCTTTGTAGTGCAGATTTCCATTGCCCGCTTGCTTGCTTGGCCAAAAATAGAGTATGCGTTTTCTCCTGAATATATTCAGGAGAAAACGCATACGCCCTTTTTGGCCAAGTGCATCATTGTCGAAGTTGTGCCCCTCTTCCTGTGCTTTAAAGGCGATTCCAACGTACCTCTTGAAATCTGTTTCCTGCTATTCTGCCTCGCTTTCAAGTCCGCCTCGTTGCCTTCCCTCAACAGATTTTTGGACGATTGTTGTCCTTTATTACTCGGCCAGTTTGTGAATTGCTGTGCCCCTGAACTCCATTTTTCAACTCGTTTTTGGTGAGCTGACCGCAAGTCCAAAATTTTGATTCAGCACCTATACTGGTTCCCAGTGGGTGGCTGAGACTTTGGTTAATTCTTCTTCCTGCCGGGAAATTACAGTGATATGTGCCCGTCCAAATGCCTAACAGCTACTCTCTCATTGGTTCTCCCTCTTCCCTTTCATCCTCTGCCAAATTGGCAACCTGTGGGAACCAGGAGGTTAAAGGGGCTGTCTCTCAAAGTTGGGAGGTTGATAGTAAATCAGATGTAAAGTCAAACCGGAGCACCAGGAGAGGGACTATTCGTTGAGTTTTAGAAACCTTTCGTGTTCACAGTGTGTCCGTTCTCTAGGTTTCCCGTACATGTTATAACTGTATTAATATTTCCTTCAACATGGAGAGTTGGGACCCATGGAATGGGTGCCATGCATTATTGCTTTAAAGGGTCTGCATTTGCGCACCCAATCTCACCAATCCTCTCAGTCCCAAGTGTCCAGCCTTATTCCACATCCAGCTGTCGTTGTAGATAGGGTCATTCCAGGTTTCATCAGAGACCCTGAAGGAATTGTAAAGAAATAACCAGTTTTTTGTTTTGTTTTTCAAATTCCTTTTTATAGTGGGTTTGAGCTGATTCTCGCTGCCATGTTTATGCCAGTCTAGACACACTTGATTCCCTTACGGAGACATATCAATACATAGGTTTTAAGATTCTTACTAGTCAGATATATTCCTCTTCGGGAAATATGGGGTTTTGAGTCCCTTTCACTGAGGCAGGTGTAGGTCTTGTCTATTCCATAGTTGGTTTTTGGAACGGTACCTGTGGTTATATCAAACTCTGGTTTTATGCATCACCCCACCTCTCCTGCCCCCTTAAGCAGGCATAAGAGTGTTTTCTAAATGTGAGACACTGTTCTCTTTCCTAACTCAGTTCAAGTGTAGCCATGTTTACAGGATCTTCATAAGTGATATCTTATGATAAGTTTCTTTTTCTGTGTGACTTATTTCACTTAGAATCATCGTACCTGAATCCACCCATTTTGCTGCTACTTGTCTTATGACATTGATTTCATGGCTGAGGGATATTCCATCGTACGTAAGTACCACAATTTTTTGAACCATTTTTATATTTCCTGGGATATTTAAGGTGTACCCAAGTTGAGGTCCTTGTAAGCAGTGCAGCCCTAAATTTTGGTGTGGCTCTGTCTTATTGATTTTCAATTTTCCCAAGGAATATTCCCTAGACTGGAAGTGCCCTTGGCTCTGATGCTCTGTTCTTTACTTGTTTTAGGGAACACAATGCACTCCTCCAGAGAGGCAGTTGGCAATTTACATCCCGCCCATCCGCATAACAAGGCTCCCTGTTCTCCAGGGCCTGTCTTTCCTTTCTGGTTTTTACACATTTTGTGGATGACCCTTTTGACCGGTGGGAAGTTATACTTCTTTCTAGTGCAGATTCGCATTGCCCGCTTGCTTGCTTGGCCAAAAAGTGCGTATGCGTTTTCTCCTGAATATATTCAGGAGAAAACGCATACGCCCTTTTTGGCCAAGTGCATCATTGTCGAAGTTGTGTCCCTCTTCCTGTGCTTTAAAGGCGATTCCAACGTACCTCTTGAAATCTGTTTCCTGTTATTCTGCCTCGCTTTCAAGTCCGCCTCGTTGCCTTCCCTCAACAGATTTTTGGACAATAGTTGTCCTTTATTACTCGGCCAGTTTGTGTATTGCTGTGCCCCTGAGCTCCATTTTTCAACTCGTTTTTGGTGAGCTGACCGCAAGTCCAAAATTTTGGTTCAGTACCTATACTGGTTCCCGGTGGGTGGCTGAGACTTTGGTTAATTCTTCTTCTTGCCCGGAAATTACAGTGATATGTGCCCGTCCAAATGCCTAACAGCTACTCTCTCATTGGTTCTCCCTCTTCCCTTTCATCCTCTGCCAAATTGGCAACTTGTGCAAAGCAGGAGGTTAAAGGGGCTGTCTCTCCAAGTTGTGAGGTAAATAGTAAAGCAGATGCAAAGTCAAACCGGAGCACCAGGAGAGGGACTATTCGTTGAGTTTTAGAAACCTTTCATATTCACAGTGTGTCCGTTCTCTAGGTTTCCCGTACATGTTATAGCTGTAGTAATATTCCCTTCAACCTGGAGAGATGGGACCCATGGAATGGGTGCCAGGTATTTGTGCTTTAAAGGGTCTGCATTTGCTCACCCAATCTCACCAATCCTCTCAGTCCCAAGTGGCCCTCCTTATGCCACATCCAGCTGTCATTGTAGATAGTGTCATTCCAGGTTTCATCAGAGACCCTGAAGGAATTGTAAAGAACTTCCCAGTTTTTTTGTTTTGTTTTTGAAATTCCTTTTAATAGTGGGTTTGAGCTGATTCTCGCTGCCATGCTTATGCCAGTCTAGACACACTGGATTCCCTTACGGAGACATATCAATACATAGGTTTTAAGATTATTACTACTCAGATATATTTCTCTGCGGGAAATATGGGGTCTTGAGTCCCTTTCACTGAGGAAGGTGTAGGTCTTGTCTATTCCATAGTTGGTTTTTGGAACGGTACATGTGCTTATATCAAGCTCTGGTTTTATGCATCACCCCACATCTCCTTCCCCCTTAAGCAGGCATAAGAGTGTTTTCTAAATGTGAGACACTGTTCTCTTTCCTAACTCTGTTCAAGTGTAGCCATGTTTACAGGATCTCCATAAGTGATATCTATCTTATGATAAGTTTCTTTTTCTGTGTGACTTATTTCACTTAGAATCATCGTACCTGTATCCACCCATTTTGCTGCTACTGGTCTTATTACATTGATTTCATGGCTGAGGGATATTCCATCGTACGTAAGTACCACAATTTTTTGAACCATTTTTATATTTCCTGCGATATTTAAGGTGTACCCAAGTTGAGGTCCTTGTAAGCAGTGCAGCCCTAAATTTTGGCGTGGCTCTGTCTTATTGATTTTCAGTTTTCCCAAGGTATATTCCCTAGACTGGAAGTGCCCTTGGCTCTGTAGCTCTGTTCTTTACTAGTTTAGGGAACACAATGCACTCCTCCAGAGAGGCAGTTGGCAATTTACATCCCGCCCATCAGCATAACAAGGCTCCCTGTTCTCCAGGGCCTGTCTTGCCTTTCTGGTTTTTACACATTTTGTGGAAGTCCCTTTTGACCGGTGGGAAGTGATACTTCTTTGTAGTGCAGATTTGCATTGCCCGCTTGCTTGCTTGGCCGAAAAGGGCGTATGCGTTTTCTCCTGAATATATTCAGGAGAAAACGCATACGCCCTTTTTGGCCAAGTGCATCATTGTCGAAGTTGTGCCCCTCTTCCTGTGCTTTAAAGGCGATTCCAACGTACCTCTTGAAATCTGTTTCCTGCTATTCTGCATCGCTTTCAAGTCCGCTTCGTTGCCTTCCCTTACAGATTTTTGGACGATAGTTGTCCTTTATTACTCGGCCAGTTTGTGAATGGCTGTGCCCCTGAGCTCCATTTTTCAACTCGTTTTTGGTGAGCTGACCGCAAGTCCAAAATTTTGGTTCAGGACCTATGCTGGTTCCCGGTGGGGGGCTGAGACTTTGGTTAATTCTCCTTACTGCCGGGAAATTACAGTGATATATGCCCGTCCAAATGCCTAACAGCTACTCTCTCATTGGTTCTCTGTATTCCCTTTCATCCTCTGCCAAATTGGCAACCTGTGTGAACCAGGAGGTTAAAGGGTCTGTCTCTCCAAGTTGGGAGGTTGATAGTAAAGCAGATGGAAAGTCAAACCGGAGCACCTGGAGAGGGACTATTCGTTGAGTTTTAGAAACCTTTCGTATTCACAGTGTGTCCGTTCTCTAGGTTTCCAGTACATATTATAACTGTAGTAATATTCCCTTCAACCTGGAGAGTTGGGACCCATGGAATGGGTAACATGCATTATTGCTTTAAAGTGTCTGCATTTGCTCACCCAATCTCACCAATCCTCTCAGTCCCAAGTGTCCAGCCTTATGCCACATCCAGCTGTCGTTGTAGATAGGGTCATTCCAGGTTTCATCAGAGACCCTGAAGGAATTTTAAAGAGTTTCCCATTTTTCTGTTTTGTTTTTGAAATTCCTTTTTATAGTGGGTTTGAGCTGATTCTTGCTGCCATTTTAATGCCAGTCTAGACACACTTGATTCCCTTACGGAGACATATCAATACATAGGTTTTAAGATTCTTACGAGTCAGATATATTCCTCTGCGGGAAATATGGGGTTTTGAGTCCCTTTCACTGAGGAAGGTGTAGGTCTTGTCTATTCCATAGTTGGTTTTTGGAACGGTACCTGTGCTTATATCAAACTCTGGTTTTATGCATCACCCCACCTCTCCTTCCCCCTTAAGCAGGCATAAGAGTGTTTTCTAAAAGTGAGACACTGTCCTCTTTCCTAACTCAGTTCAACTGTAGCCATGTTTACAGGATCTTCATAAGTGATATCTTATGATAAGTTTCTTTTTCTGTGTGACTTATTTCACTTAGAATCATCGTACCTGAATCCACCCATTTTGCAGCTACTGGTCTTATGACATTGATTTCATGGCTGAGGGATATTCCATCGTACGTAAGTACCACAATTTTTTGAACCATTTTTATATTTCCTGGGATATTTAAGGTGTACCCAAGTTGAGGTCCTTGTAAGCAGTGCAGCCCTAAATTTTGGGGTGGCTCTGTCTTATTGATTTTCAGTTTCCCCAAGGTATATTCCCTAGACTGGAAGTGCCCTTGGCTCTGTAGCTCTGTTCTTTACTTGTTTTAGGGAACACAATGTACTCCTCCAGAGAGGCAGTTGGCAATTTACCTCCCGCCCATCAGCATAACAAGGCTCCCTGTTCTCCCGGGCCTGTCTTGCCTTTCTGGTTTTTACATATTTTGTGGATGTCCCTTTTGACCAGTGGGAAGTGATACTTCTTTGTAGTGCAGATTTGCATTGCCCGCTTGCTTGCTTGGCCAAAAAGGGCGTATGCGTTTTCTCCTGAATATATTCAGGAGAAAACGCATACGCCCTTTTTGGCCAAGTGCATCATTTTCAAAGTTGTGCCCCTCTTCCTGTGCTTTAAAGGCGATTCCAACGTACCTCTTGAAATCTGTTTCCTGCTATTCTGCCTCGCTTTCAAGTCCGCCTCGTTGCCTACCCTCAACAGATTTTTGGACGATAGTTGTCCTTTATTACACGGCCAGTTTGTGAATTACTGTGCCCCAGAGCTCCATTTTTCAACTCGTTTTTGCTGAGCTGACCGCAAGTCCAAAATTTTGGTTCAGGACTTATACTGGTTCCCGGTGGGGGGCTGAGACTTTGGTTAATTCTTCATCCTGCTGTAAGTTAGGGTGATATGTGCCCGTCCAAATGCCTAACAGCTACTCTCTCATTGGTTCTCCCTCTTCACTTTCATCCTCTGCCAAATTGGAAACCTGTGCGAACCAGGAGGTTAAATGGTCTGTCTCTCCAAGTTGGGAGATTGATAGTAAAGCAGATGGAAAGTCAAACCGGAGCACCAGGAGAGGGACTATTCGTTGATTTATAGAAACCTTTCGTATTCACTGTGGGTCCGTTCTCTAGGTTTCCCGTACATGTTATAGCTGTAGTAATATTCCCTTCAAACTGGAGAGTTGGGACCCATGGAATGGGTGCCAGGCATTTGTGCTTTAAAGTTTCTGCATTTGCTCACCGAATCTCACCAATCCTCTCAGTCCCAAGTGTCCAGCCTTATGCCACATCCAGCTGTCATTGTAGATAGGTTCATTCCAGGTTTCATCAGAGACCCTGAAGGAATTGTAAAGAATTTCCCAGTTTTTTTGTTTTGTTTTTGAAATTCCTTTTTATAGTGGGTTTGAGCTGATTCTCGCTGCCATGTTTATGCCAGTCTAGACACACTTGATACCCTTACAGAGACATACCAATACATAGGTTTTAAGATTCTTACTAGTCAGATATATTCCTCTGCGGGAAATATGGGGTTTTGAGTCCCTTTCACTGAGGAAGGAGTAGTTCTTGTCTATTCCATAGTTGGTTCTTGGAACGGTACCTGTGCTTATATCAAACTCTGTTTTTATGCATCACCCCACCTCTCCTTCCCCCTTAAGCAGGCATAAGTGTGTTTTCTAAATGTGAAACACTGCTCTCTTTCCTAACTCAGTTCAAGTGTAGCCATGTTTACAGGATCTTCATAAGTGATATCTTATGATAAGTTTCTTTTTCTGTGTGACTTATTTCACTAAGAATCATCGTACCTGAATCCACCCATTTTGATGCTACTGGTCTTATGACATTGATTTCATGGCTAAGGGATATTCCATCATATGTAAGTACCACAATTTTTTGAACCATTTTTATATTTCCTGGGATAATTAAGGTGTACCCAAGTTGAGGTCCTTGTAAGCAGTGCAGCCCTAAATTTTGGGGTGGCTCTGTCTTATTGATTTTCAGTTTTCCCAAGGTATATTCCCTAGACTGGACGTGCCCTTGGCTCTGTAGCTCTGTTGTTTACTTGTTTTAGGGAACACAATTCACTCCTCCAGAGAGGCAGTTGTCAGTGTACATCCCGCCCATCAGGATAACAAGGCTCCCTGTTCTCCAGGGCCTGTCTTGCCTTTCTGGTTTTTACACATTTTGTGGATGTCCCTTTTGACCGGTGGGAAGTGATACTTCTTTGTAGTGCAGATTTGCATTGCCCGCTTGCTTGCTTGGCCAAAAAGGGCGTATGCGTTTTCTCCTGAATATATTCGGAGAAAACGCATACACCCTTCTTGGCCAAGTGCATCATTGTCGAAGTTTTGCCCCTCTTCCTGTGCTTTAAAAGAGATTCCAACGTACCTCTTGAAATCTGTTTCCTGCTATTCTGCCTCGCTTTCAAGTCCGCCTCGTTGCCTTCCCTTAACAGATTTTTGGACGATAGTTGTCCTTTATTACTCGGCCAGTTTGTGAATTGCTGTGCCCCTGAGCTCCATTTTTCAACTCGTTTTTTGTGAGCGGACCGCAAGTCCAAAATTTTGGTTCAGGACCTATGCTGGTTCCCAGTGGGGGGCTGAGACTTTGGTGAATTCTTCTTCCTGCCGGGAAATTTGAGTGATATGTGCCCGTCCAAATGCCTAACAGCTACTCTCTCATTGGTTCTCCCTCTTCCCTTTCATCTTCTGCCAAATTGGAAACCTGTGCGAACCAGGAGGTTAAAGTGGCTGTCTCTCCAATATGGGAGGTTGATAGTAAAGCAGATGGAAAGTGAAACCAGAGCACCAGGAGAGGGACTATTCGATGAGTTTTAGAAACATTTCGTATTCACAGTTGGTCCATTCTCTAGGTTTCCCGTACATGTTATAGCTGTAGTAATATTCCCTTCAACCTGGAGAGTTGGGACCCATGGAATGGGTGCCAGGCATTTGTGCTTTAAAGGGACTGCATTTGCTCACACAATCTCACCAATCCTCTCAGTCCCAAGTGTCCAGCCTTATGCCAGATCCAGCTGTCGTTGTTGATAGGGTCATTCCAGGTTTCATCAGAGACCCTGAAGGAATTGTAAAGAATTTCCCAGTTGTTTTGTTTTTGCAATTCCTTTTTATAGTGGGTTTGAGCTGATTCTCGCTGCCATGTTTATGCCAGTCTAGACACACTTGATTCCCTTACGCAGACATATCAATACATAGGTTTTAAGATTCTTACTAGTCAGATATATTCCTCTGCGGGAAATATGGGGTTTTGAGTCCCTTTCACTGAGGAAGGTGTAGGTCTTGTCTATTCCATAGTTGCTTTTTGGAACGGTACCTGTGCTTATACCAAACTCTGGTTTTATGCATCACCCCACCTCTCCTTCCCCCTTAAGCAGGCATAAGAGTGTTTTCTAAATGTGAGACACTCTTCCCTTTCCTAACGCAGTTCAAGTTTAGCCATGTTTATAGGATCTTCATAAGTGATACCTTATGATAAGTTTCTTTATCTGTGTGACTTATATCACGTAGAATCATCGTACCTGAATCCACCCATTTTGCTGCTACTGGTCTAATGACATTGATTTCATGGCTGAGGGATATTGCATCGTACGTAAGTCTCACAATTTTTTGAACCATTTTTATATTTCCTGGGATAATTAAGGTGTACCCAAGTTGAGGTCCTTGTAAGCAGTGCAGCCCTAAATTTTGGGGTGGCTCTGTCTTATTGATTTTCAGTTTTCCCAAGGTATATTCCCTAGACTGGATGTGCCCTTGGCTCTGTAGCTCTGTTGTTTACTTGTTTTAGGGAACACAATGCACTCCTCCAGAGAGGCAGTTGGAAATTTACATCCCGCCCATCAGCATAACAAGGCTCCCTGTTCTCCAGGGCCTGTCTTGCCTATCTAGTTTTTACACATTTTGTGGATGTCCCTTTTGACCGGTGGGAAGTGATACTTCTTTGTAGTGCAGATTTGCATTGCCCGCTTGCTTGCTTGGCCAAAAAGGGCGTATGCGTTTTCTCCTGAATATATTTAGGAGAAAACGCATATGCCCTATTTGGCCAAGTGCATTATTGTCGAAGTTGTGCCTCTCTTCCTGTGCTTTAAAGGCGATTCCAACGTACCTCTTGAAATCCGTTTCCTGCTATTCTGCCTCGCTTTCAAGTCCGCCTTGTTGCCTTCCCTCAACAGGTTTTTTGACGATAGTTGTCCTTTATTACTCGGCCAGTTTGTGAATTGCTGTGCCCCTGAGCTCCATTTTTCAACTCGTTTTTTGTGAGCGGACAGCAAGTCCAAAATTTTGGTTCAGGACCTATACTGGTTCCCGGTGTGTGGCTGAGACTTTGGTTAATTCTTCTTCCTGACGGGAAATTTGAGTGATATGTGCCCGTCCAAATGCCTAACAGCTACTCTCTCATTGTTTCTCCCTCTTCCCTTTCATCCTCTGCCAAATTGGCCACCTGTGCGAACCAGGAGGTTAAAGGGGCTGTCTCTCCAAGTTGGGAGGTTGATAGTAAAGCAGATGGAAAGTCAAACCGGAGCACCAGGAGGGGGACTATTCGTTGAGTTTTAGAAACCTTTCGTATTCACAGTGTGTCCGTTCTCTAGGTTTCCCTTACATGTTATAGCTGTAGTAATATTCCCTTCAACCTGGAGAGTTGGGACCCATGGAATGGGTGCCAGGCATTTGTGCTTTAAAGGGTCTGCATTTGCTCACCCAATCTCTCAAATCGTCTCAGTCCCAAGTGTCCCTCTTATGCCACATCCAGCTGTCATTGTAGATAGGGTCATTCCAGGTTTCATCAGAGACCCTGAAGGAATTGTAAAGAATTTCCCAGTTTTTTTGTTTTGTTTTTGAAATTCCTTTTTATAGTGGGTTTGAGCTGATTCTCACTGCCATGTTTATGCCAGTCTAGACACACTTGATTCCCTTACGGAGACATATCAATACATAGGTTTTAAGATTCTTACTAGTCAGATATATTCCTCTGTGGGAAATATGTGGTTTTGAGTCCCTTACACTGAGGAAGGTGTAGGTCTTGTCTATTCCATAGTTGGTTTTTGGAACGGTACCTGTGCTTATATCAAACTCTAGTTTTATGCATCACCCCACCTCTCCTTCCCCCTTAAGCAGGCATAAGACTGTTTTCTACATGTGAGACACTGTTCTCTTTCCTAACTCAGTTCAAGTGTAGCCATGTTTACAGGATCTTCATATGTGATATCTTATGATAAATTTCTTTTTCTCTGTGACTTATTTCACTTAGAATCATCGTACCTGAATCCACCCATTTTGCTGCTACTGGTCTTATGACATTGATTTCATGGCTGAGGGATATTCCATCGTACGTAAGTACCACAATTTTTTGAACCATTTTTATATTGCATGGGATATTTAAGGTGTACCCAAGTTGAGGTCCTTGTAAGCAGTGCAGCCCTAAATTTTGTGGTGGCTCTGTCTTATTGATATTCAGAATTCCCAAGGTATATTCCCTAGACTGGAAGTGCCCTTGGCTCTTTAGCTCTGTTTTTTACTTGTTTTAGGGAACACAATATACTCCTCCAGAGAGGCAGTTGGCAATTTACATCCCGCCCATCAGCATAACAAGGCTCCCTGTTCTCCAGGGCCCGTCTTGCCTTTCCGGATTTTACACATTTTGTGGATGTCGCTTTTGACTGGTGGGAAGTGATACTTCTTTGTAGTGCAGATTTGCATTGCCTGCTTGCTTGCTTGGCCAAAAATAGAGTATGCGTTTTCTCCTGAATATATTCAGGAGAAAACGCATACGCCCTTTTTGGCCAAGTGCATCATTGTCGTAGTTGTGCCCCTCTTCCTGTGCTTTAAAGGCGATTCCAACGTACCTCTTGAAATCTGTTTCCTGCTATTCTGCCTCGCTTTCAAGTCCACCTCGTTGCCTTCCCTCAACAGATTTTTGGACGATAATTGTCCGTTATTACTCGGCCAGTTTGTGAATTGCTGTGCCCCTGAGCTCCATTTTTCAACTCGATTTTGCTGAGCTGACCGCAAGTCCAAAATTTTGGTTCAGGACCTAAGCTGGTTCCCGGTGGGGGGCTGAAACTTTAGTTACTTGTTCTTCCTGCCGGGAATTTAGAGTGATATGTGCCCGTCCAAAAGCCTAACAGCTACTCTCTCATTGGATCTCCCTCTACCCTTTCATCCTCTGCCAAATTGGAAACCTGTGCGAACCAGGAGGTTAAAGGGGCTCTCTCTCCAAGTTGGGAGATTGATAGTAAAGCAGATGGAAAGTCAAACCGGAGCACCAGGAGAGGGACCATTCGTTGAGTTTTAGAAACCTTTCGTATTCACAGTGTGTCCGTTCTCTTGGTTTCCCGTACATGTTATAACTGTAGTAATATTCCCTACAACCTGGAGAGTTGGGACACATGGAATGGGTGCCATGCATTATTGCTTTGAAGTGTCTGCATTTGATCACCCAATCTCACCAATCCCCTCAGTCCCAAGTGTCCAGCCTTATGCCACATCCAGCTGTCGTTGTAGATAGGGTCATTCCATGTTTCATCAGAGACCCTGAAGGAATTGTAAAGAATTTTCCAGTTTTATTGGTTTGTTTTTGAAATTCCTTTTAATAGTGGGTTTGAGCTGATTCTCGCTGCCATGTTTATGCCAGTCTACACATATTTGATTCCCTTACGGAGACATTTCAATACATAGGTTTTAAGATTCTTACTAGTCAGATATATACCTCTGTGGGAAATATGGGTTTTGAGTTCCTTTCACTGAGGAAGGTGTAGGTCTTGTCTATTCCATAGTTGGTTTTTGGAACGGTACCTGTGCTTATATCAAACTCTGGTTTTATGCATCACCCCACCTCTCCTTCCCCCTTAAGCAGGCGTAAGAGTTTTTTCTAAATGTGAGACACAGTTCTCTTTCCTAACTCAGTTCAAGTGTAGCCATGTTTAAGGATCTTCATAAGTGATATCTTATGATAAGTTTCTTGTTCTGTGTGACTTATTTCACTTAGAATCATCGTAACTGAATCCACCCATTTTGCTGCTACTGGTCTTATGACATTGATTTCATGACTGAGGGATATTCCATCGTATGTAAGTAACACAAATTTGAACCATTTTTATATTTCCTGGGATATTTAAGGTGTACCCAAGTTGAGGTCCTTGTAAGCAGTGCAGCCCTAAATTTTGGGGTGGCTCTGTCTTATTGATTTTCAGTTTTCCCAAGGTATATTCCCTAGACGGGAAGTGCCCTTGGCTCTGTAGCTCTGTTGTTTACTTGTTTTAGGGAACACAATGCACTCCTCCAGAGAGGCAGTTGCCAATTTACATCCCACATATCAGCATAACAAGGCTCCCTGTTCTCCAGGGCCTGTCTTGCCTTTCTGGTTTTTACACATTTTGTGGATGTCCCTTTTGACCGGTGGGAAGTGATACTTCTTTGTATTGCAGATTTGCATTGCCCGCTTGCTTGCTTGGCCAAAAAGGGCGTATGCGTTTTATCCTGAATATATTCAGGAGAAAACGCATACGCCCTTTTTGGCCAAGTGCATCATTGTCGATGTTGTGCCCCTCTTCCTGTGCTTTAAAGGCGATTCCAACGTACCTCTTGAAACCTGTTTCCTTCTATTCTGCCTCGCTTTCAAGTCCGCCTCGTTGCCTTCCCTCAACAGATTTTTGGACGATAGTTGTCCTTTATTACTCGGCCAGTTTGTGAATTGCTGTGCCCCTGAGCTACATTTTTCAACTCGTTTTTGGTGAGCTGACCGCAAGTCTAAAATTTTGGTTCAGGACCTATACTGTTTCCGGGTTGGTGGCTGAGACTTTGGTTAACTCTTCTTCCTACCGGGAAGTTAGAGTGATATGTGCACGTCGAAATGCCTAACAGATACTCTCTCATTGGTTCTCCCTATTCCCTTTCATCCTCTGCCAAATTGGCAACGTGTGTGAACCAGGAGGTTAAAGGGGCTGTCTCTCCAAGTTGGGAGGTTGATAGTAAAGCAAATGGAAAGTCAAACCGGAGCACCAGGAGAGGGACTATTCGTTGAGTTTTAGAAACCTTTCGTATTCACAGTGTGTCCGTTCTCTAGGTTTCCCGTACATGTTATAGCTGTAGTAATATTCCCTTCAACCTGGAGAGTTCGGACACATGGAATGGGTGCCATGCATTATTGCTTTATAGGGTCTGCATTTGCTGACCCAATCTCACCAATCGTCTCAGTCCCAAGTGACCCTCCTTCTGCCACATCCAGCTGTCATTGTAGATAGGGTCATTCCAGGTTTCATCAGAGACCCTGAAGGAATTGTAAAGAATTTCCCAGTTTTTTTGTTTTGTTTTTGAAATTCCTTTTTATAGTGGGTTTGAGCTGATTCTCGCTGCCATGTTTATGCCATTCTAGACACACTTGATTCCCTTACGGAGACATATCAATACATAGGTTTTAAATTCTTACTAGTCAGATATATTCCTCTGCGGGAAATATGGTGTTTTGAGTCCCTTTCACTGAGGAAGGTGTAGGTCTTGTCTATTCCATAGTTGGTTTTTGGAACGGTACCTGTGCTTATATCAAACTCTGGTTTTATGCATCACCCCACCTCTCCTTCCCCCTTAAGCAGGCATAAGAGTGTTTTCTAAATGTGAGACACTGTTCTCTTTCCTAACTCAGTTCAAGTGTAGCCATGTTTACAGGATCTTCATAAGTGATAACTTATGATAAGTTTCTTTTTCTCTGTGACTTATTTCACTTAGAATCATCGTACCTGAATCCACCCATTTTGCTGCTACTGGTGTTATGACATTGATTTCATGGCTGAGGGATATTCCATCGTAGGTAAGTACCACAATTTTTTGAACCATTTTTATATTTCCTGGGATATTTAAGGTGTACCCAAGTTGAGGTCCTTGTAAGCAGTGCAGCCCAAAATTTTGGGGTGGCTCTGTCTTATTGATTTTCAGTTTTTCCCAGGTATATTCCCTAGACGGGAAGTGCCCTTGGCTCTGTAGCTCTGTTGTTTACTTGTTTTAGGGTACAAAATGCACTCCTCCAGAGAGGCAGTTGGCAATTTACATCCCGTCCATCAGCATAACAAGGCTCCCTGTTCTCCAGGGCCTGTCTTGCCTTTCTGGTTTTTACACATTTTGTGGATGTCCCTTTTGACCGGTGGGAAGTGATACTTCTTTGTAGTGGGGATTTGCATTGCCCGCTTGCTTGCTTGGCCAAAAAGGGCGAATGCGTTTTCTCCTGAATATATTCAGGAGAAAACGCATTCGCCCTTTTTGGCCAAGTGCATCATTGTCGAAGTTGTGCCCCTCTTCCTGTGCTTTAAAGGCGATTCCAACGTACCTCTTGAAATCTGTTTCCTGCTATTCTGCCTCGCTTTCAAGTCCGCCTCGTTGCCTTCCCTCAACAGATTTTTGGACGATAGTTGTCCTTTATTACTCGGCAAGTTTGTGAATTGCTGTGCCCCTGAGCTCCATTTTTCAACTCGTTTTTGGTGAGCTGACCGCAAGTCCAAAATTTTGGTTCAGGATCTATACTGGTTCCCGGTGGGTCGCTGAGACTTTGGTTAATTCTTCTTCCTGCCAGGAAATTACAGTGATATGTGCCCGTCCAATGCCTAACAGCTACTCTCTCATTGTTTCTCCCTTTTCCCTTTCATCCTCTGTCAAATTGGCAACCTGTGCGAACCAGGAGGTTAAAGGGTCTGTCTCTCCAGTTGGGAGGTTGATAGTAAAGCAGATGGAAAGTCAAACCGGAGCACCAGGAGAGGGACTATTCGTTGAATTTTAGAAACCTTTCGTATTCACAGTGTGTCCGTTCTCTAGGTTTCCCATACATGTTATAGCTGTAGGAATATTCCCTTCAACCTGGAGAGTTGGGACCCATGGAATGGGTGCCAGGCATTTGTGCTTTAAAGGGTCTGCATTTGCTCAACCAATCTCACCAATCGTCTCAGTCCCAAGTGAACCTCCTTATGCCACATCCAGCTGTCATTGTAGATAGGGTCATTCCAGGTTTCATCAGAGACCCTGAAGGAATTGTAAAGAATTTCCCAGTTTTTTTGTTTTGTTTTTGAAATTCCTTTTTATAGTGGGTTTGAGCTGATTCTCGCTGCCATGTTTATGCCAGTCTAGACACACTTGATTCCGTAACGGAGACATATCAATACATAGGTTTTAAGATTCTTACTAGTCAGATATATTCCTCTGCGGGAAATATGGGGTTTTGAGTCCCTTTCACTGAGGAAGGTGTAAGTCTTCTCTATTCCATAGATGGTTTTTGGAACGGTACCTGTTCTTATATCAAACTCTGGTTTTAGGCATCTCCCGACCTCTCCTTCCCCCTTAAGCAGGCATAAGAGTGTTTTCTAAATGTGAGACACTGTTCTCTTTCCTAACTCAGTTCAAGTGTAGCCATGTTTACAGGATCTTCATAAGTGATATCTTATGATAAGTTTCTTTTTATGTGTGACTTATTTCACTTAGAATCATCGTACCTGAATCCACCCATTTTGCTGCTACTGGTCTTATGACATTGATTTCATGGCTGAGGGATATTCCATCGTACATAAGTACCACAATTTTTTGAACCTTTTTTTATATTTCCAGGGATAATTAAGGCGTACCCAACTTGAGGTCCTTGTAAGCAGTGCAGCCCTAAATTTTGAGGTGGCTCTGTCTTATTGATTTTCAGTTTTCCCAAGGAATATTCCCTAGACTGGAAGTGCCCTTGGCTCTGTAGCTCTGTTGTTTACTTGTTTTAGGGCACCCAATGCACTGCTCCAGAGAGGCAGTTGTCAATTTACATCCCGCCCATCAGCATAACAAGGCACCCTGTTCTCAAGGGCCTGTCTTGCCTTTCTGGTTTTTACACATTTTGTGGATGTCCCTTTTGACCGGTGGGAAGTGATACTTCTTTGTAGTGCAGATTTGCATTGCCCGCTTGCTTGCTTGGCCAAAATGGGCGTAGGCGTTTTCTCCTGAATATATTCAGGAGAAAACGCATACACCCTTTTTGGACAAGTGCATCATTGTCGAAGTTGTGCCCCTCTTCCTGTGCTTAAAAGGCGATTCAAACGTACCTGTTGAAATCTGTTTCCTGCTATTCTGCCTCGCTTTCAAGTCCGCCTCGCTGCCTTCCCTCAACAGATTTTTGGACGATAGTTGTCCTTTATTACTCGGCCAGTTTGTGAATTGCTGTGCCCCTGAGCTCCATTTTTCAACTCGTGTTTGGTGAGCTGACCGCAAGTCCAAAATTTTGGTTCAGGACCTATACTGGTTCCCAGTGGGTGGCTGACACTTTGGTTAATTCTTCTTCCTGCCCGGAAATTACAGTGATATGTGCCCGTCCAAATGCCTAACAGCTACTCTCTCATTGGTTCTCCCTCTTCCCTTTCATCCTCTGCCAAATTGGAAACGTGTGCGAACCAGGAGGTTAAAGGGGCTGTCTCTCCAAGTTGGGAGGCTGATAGTAAAGCAGATGGAAAGTAAAACTGGAGCACCAGGAGAGGGACTATTCGTTGAGTTTTAGAAACCTTTCGTATTCACAGTGTGTCCGTTCTCTAGGTTTCCCGTACATGTTATAACTGTAGTAATATTCCCTTCAACCTGGAGAGTTGGGACCCATGGAATGGGTGCCATGCATTATTACTTTAAGGCGTCTGCATTTGCTCACCCAATCTCAGCAATACTCTCAGTCCAAAGTGTCCAGCCTTATGCCACATCCAGCTGTCGTTGTAGATAGGGTCATTCCAGGTTTCATCAGAGACCCTGAAGGAATTGTAAAGAATTTCCCAGTTTTTTGGTTTTGTTTTTGAAATTCCTTTTTATAGTGGGTTTGAGCTGATTCTCGCTGCCATGTTTATGCCAGTCTAGACACACTTGATTCCCTTATGGAGACATATCAATACATAGGTTTAAGATTCTTACTAGTCAGATATATTCCTCTGCGGGAAGTATGGGGTTTTGAGTCCCTTTCACTGAGGAAGGTGTAGGTCTTGTCTATTCCATAGTTGGTTTTTGGAACGGTACCTGTGCGTATATCAAACTCTGGTTTTATGCATCACCCCACCTCTCCTTCCCCCTTAAGCAGGCATAAGAATGTTTTCTAAATGTGAGACACTGTTCTCTTTCCTAACTCAGTTCAAGTGTAGCCATGTTTACAGGATCTTCATAAGTGATATCTTATGATAAGTTTCTTTTTCTCTGTGACTTATTTCACATAGAATCATCGTAGCTGAATCCACCCATTTTGCTGCTACTGGTCTTTTGACATGATTTCATGGTTGAGGGATATTCCATCGTACATAAGTACCACAATTTTTTGAACCATTTTTATATTTTCTGGGATATTTAAGGTGTACCCAAGTTGAGGTCCTTGTAAGCAGTGCAGCCCTAAATTTTGTGTTTGCTCTGCCTTATTGATTTTCAGTTTTGCCAAGGTATATTCCCTAGACTGGAAGTGCCCTTGGCTCTGTAGCTCTGTTGTTTACTTTTTTTCGGGAACACAATGCACTCCTCCAGAGAGGCAGTTGGCAATTTACATCCGGCCCATCAGCATAACAAGGCTCCCTGTTCTCCAGGGCCTGTCTTGCCTTTCTGGTTTTTGCACCTTTTGTGGATGTCCCTTTTGACCGGTGGGAAGTGATCCTTCTTTGTAGTGCAGATTTGCATTGCCCGCTTGCTTGCTTGGCCAAAAAGGGCGTATGCGTTTTCTACTGAATATATTCAGGAGAAAACGCATACGCCCTTTTTGGCCAAGTGCATCATTGTCGAAGTTGTGCCCCTCTTCCTGTGCTTTAAAGGCGATTCCAACGTACCTCTTGAAATCTGTTTCCTGCTATTCTGCCTCGCTTTCAAGTCCGCCTCGTTGCCTTCCCTCAACAGATTTTTGGACGATAGTTGTCCTTTATTACTCGGCAAGTTTGTGAATTGCTGTGCCCCTGAGCTCCATTTTTCAACTCGTTTTTGGTGTGCTGACCGCAACTCCAAAATTTTGGTTCAGGATCTATACTGGTTCCCGGTGGGTGGCTGAGACTTTGGTTAATTCTTCTTCCTGCCAGGAAATTACAGTGCTATGTGCCCGTCCAAATGCCTAACAGCTACTCTCTCATTGGTTCTCCCTTTTCCCTTTCATCCTCTGCCAAATTGGCAACCTGTGCGAACCAGGAGGTTAAAGGGTCTGTCTCTCCAGTTGGGAGGTTGATAGTAAAGCAGATGGAAAGTCAAACCGGAGCACCAGGAGAGGGACTATTCGTTGAGTTTTAGAAACCTTTCGTATTCACAGTGTGTCCGTTCTCTAGGTTTCCCATACATGTTATAGCTGTAGGAATATTCCCTTCAACCTGGAGAGTTGGGACCCATGGAATGGGTGCCAGGCATTTGTGCTTTAAAGGGTCTGCATTTGCTCACCCAATCTCACCAATCCTCTCAGTCCCAAGTGTCCCTCCTTATGCCACATTCAGCTGTCATTGTAGATAGGGTCATTCCAGGTTTCATCAGAGACCCTGAAGGAATTGTAAAGAATTTCCCAGTTTTTTTGTTTTGTTTTTGAAATTCCTTTTTATAGTGTGTTTGAGCTGATTCTCGCTGCCATGTTTATGCCAGTCTAGACACACTTGATTCCCTTACGGAGACATATCAATACATAGGTTTTAAGATTCTTACTAGTCAGATATATTCCTCTGCGGGAAATATGGGGTTTTGAGTCCCTTTCACTGAGGAAGGTGTAGGTCTTGTCTATTCCATAGTTGGTTTTTGGAACGGTACCTGTGCTTATATCAAACTCTGGTTTTATGCATCACCCCACCTCTCCTTCCCCCTTAAGCAGGCATAAGAGTGTTTTCTAAATGTGAGACACTGTTCTCTTTCCTAACTCAGTTCAAGTGTAGCCATGTTTACAGGATCTTCATAAGTGATATCTTAGGATAAGTTTCTTTTTCTGTGTGACTTATTTCACTTAGAATCATCGTACCTGAATCCACCCATTTTGCTGCTACTGGTCTTATGACATTGATTTCATGGCTGAGGGATATTCCATCGTACGTAAGTACCACAATATTTTGAACCATTTTTATATTTCCTGGGATATTTAAGGTGTACCCAAGTTGAGGTCCTTGTAAGCAGTGCAGCCCTATATTTTGGGGTTGCTCTGTCTTATTGATTTTCAGTTTCCCCAAGGTATATTCCCTAGACTGGAAGTGCCCTTGGCTCTGTAGCTCTGTTGTTTACTTGTTTTAGGGAACACAATGCACTCCTCCAGAGAGGCAGTTGGCAATTTACATCCTGCCCATCAGCATAACAAGGCTCCCTGTTCTCCAGGGCCTGTCTTGCCTTTCTGGTTTTTACACATTTTGTGGATGTCCCTTTTGACCGGTGGGAAGTGATACTTCCTTGTAGTGCAGATTTGCATTGCCCGCTTGCTTGCTTGGCCGAAAAGGGCGTATACGTTTTCTCCTGAATATATTCAGGAGAAAACGCATACGCCCTTTTTGGCCAAGTGCATCATTGTCGAAGTTGTGCCCCTCTTCCTGTGCTTTAAAGGCGATTCCAACGTACCTCTTGAAATCTGTTTCCTGCTATTCTGCCTCGCTTTCAAGTCCGCCTCGTTGCCTTCCCTCAACAGATATTTGGACGATAGTTGTCCTTTATTACTCGGCCAGTTTGTGAATTGCTGTGCCCCTGAGCTCCATTTTTCAACTCGTGTTTGGTGAGCTGACCGCAAGTCCAAAATTTTGGTTCAGGACCTATACTGGTTCCCGGTGGGTTGCTGAGACTTTGGTTAATTCTTCTTCCTGCCGGGAAATTACAGTGATATGTGCCCGTCCAAATGCCTAACAGCTACTCTCTCATTGGTTCTCCCTCTTCCCTTTCATCCTCTGCCAAATTGGAAACGTGTGCGAACCAGGAGGTTAAAGGGGCTGTCTCTTCAAGTTGGGAGGCTGATAGTAAAGCAGATGGAAAGTCAAACTGGAGCACCAGGAGAGGGACTATTCGTTGAGTTTTAGAAACCTTTCGTATTCACAGTGTGTCCGTTCTCTAGGTTTCCCGTACATGTTATAACTGTAGTAATATTCCCTTCAACCTGGAGAGTTGGGACCCATGGAATGGGTGCATGCATTATTACTTTAAGGGGTCTGCATTTGCTCACCCAATCTCAGCAAAACTCTCAGTCCCAAGTGTCCAGGCTTATGCCACATCCAGCTGTCGTTGTAGATAGGATCATTCCAGGTTTCATCAGAGACCCTGAAGGAATTGTAAAGAATTTCCCAGTTTTTT
Source organism: Hyperoodon ampullatus (assembly GCF_949752795.1). Lineage (NCBI taxonomy): Eukaryota > Metazoa > Chordata > Mammalia > Artiodactyla > Ziphiidae > Hyperoodon > Hyperoodon ampullatus. The sequence goes on along the minus strand of NW_027640739.1, from coordinate 139,068 downwards.
TGTTTTGTTTTTGAAATTCCTTTTTATAGTGGGTTTGAGCTGATTCTCGCTGCCATGTTTATGTCAGTCTAGACACACTTGATTCCCTTATGGAGACATATCAATACATAGGTTTTAAGATTCTTACTAGTCAGATATATTCCTCTGTGGGAAATATGGGGTTTTGAGTCCCTTTCACTGAGGAAGGTGTAGGTCTTGTCTATTCCATAGTTGGTTTTTGGAACGGTACCTGTGCTTATATCAAACTCTGGTTTTATGCATCACCCCAACTCTCCTTCCCCCTTAAGCAGGCATAAGAGTGTATTCTAAATGTGAGACACTCTTCTCTTTCCTAACTCAGTTCAAGTGTAGCCATGTTTACAGGATCTTCATAAGTGATATCTTATGATAAGTTTCTTTTTCTGTGTGACTTATTTCACTTAGAATCATCGTAGCTGAATCCACCCATTTTGCTGCTACTGGTCTTATGACATTGATTTCATGGCTGAGGGATATTCCATCGTACGTAAGTACCACAATTTTTTGAACCATTTTTATATTTCCTGGGATATTTAAGGTGTACCCAAGTTGAGGTCCTTGTAAGCAGTGCAGCCCTAAATTTTGGAGTGGCTCTGTCTTATTGATTTTCAGTTTTCCCAAGGTATATTCCCTAGACTGGAAGTGCCCTTGGCTCTGTAGCTCTGTTCTTTACTTGTTTTAGGGAACACAATGCACTCCTCCAGAGAGACAGTTGGCAATTTACATCCCGCCCATCAGCATAACAAGGCTCCCTGTTCTGCAGGGCCTGTCTTGCCTTTCTGGTTTTTACACATTTTGTGGATGTCCCTTTTGACCGGTGGGAAGTGATACTTCTTTGTAGTGCAGATTTGCATTGCCCGCTTGCTTGCTTGGCCAAAAAGGGCGTATGCGTTTTCTCCTGAATATATTCAGGAGAAAATGCATACGTCCTTTTTGGCCAAGTGCCTCATTGTCGAAGTTGTGCCCCTCTTCCTGTGCTTTAAAGGCGATTCCAACGTACCTCTTGAAATCTGTTTCCTGCTATTCTGCCTCGCTTTCAAGTCCGCCTCGTTGCCTTCCCTCAACAGATTTTTGGACGATAGTTGTCCTTTATTACTCGGCCAGTTTGTGAATTGCTGTGCCCCTGAGCTCCATTTTTCAACTCGTTTTTGGTGAGCTGACCGCAAGTCCAAAATTTTGGTTCAGGATCTATACTGGTTCCCGGTGGGTGGCTGAGACTTTGGTTAATTCTTCTTCCTGCCAGGAAATTACAGTGATATGTGCCCGTCCAAATGTCTAACAGCTACTCTCTCATTGGTTCTCCCTCTTCCCTTTAATCCTCTGCCAAATTGGCAACCTGTGCGAACCAGGAGGTTAAAGGGTCTGTCTCTCCAAGTTGGGAGGTTGATAGTAAAGCAGATGGAAAGTCAAACCGGAGCACCAGGAGAGGGACTATTCGTTGAGTTTTAGAAACCTTTCGTATTCACAGTGTGTCCGTTCTCTAGGTTTCCGCTACATGTTATAGCTGTAGTAATATTCCCTTCAACCTGGAGAGTTGGGACCCATGGAATGGGTGCCAGGTATTTGTGCTTTAAAGGGTCTGCATTTGCTCACACAATCTCACCAATCCTCTCAGTCCCAAGTGTCCCTCCTTATGCCACATCCAGCTGTCATTGTAGATAGGGTCATTCCAGGTTTCATCAGAGACCCTGAAGGAATTGTAAAGAATTTCCCAGTTTTTTTGTTTTGTTTTTGAAATTCCTTTTTATAGTGGGTTTGAGCTGATTCTCGCTGCCATGTTTATGCCAGTGTAGACACACTTGATTCCCTCACGGATACATATCAATACATAGGTTTTAAGATTCTTACTAGTCAGATATATTCCTCTGCGGGAAATATGGGGTTTTGAGTCCCTTTCACTGAGGAAGGTGTAGGTCTTGTCTATTCCATAGTTGGTTTTTGGAACGGTACCTGTGCTTATATCAAACTCTGGTTTTATGCATCACCCCACCTCTCCTTCCCCCTTAAGCAGGCATAAGAGTGTTTTCTAAATGTGAGACACTGTTCTCTTTCCTAACTCAGTTCAAGTGTAGCCATGTTTACAGGATCTTCATAAGTGATATCATATGATAAGTTTCTTTTTCTCTGTGACATATTTCACTTAGAATCATCGTACCTGAATCCACCCATTTTGCTGCTACTGGTCTTATGACATTGATTTCATGGCTGAGGGATATTCCATCGTATGTAAGTACCACAATTTTTTGAACCATTTTTATATTTCCTGGGATATTTAAGGTGTACCCAAGTTGAGGTCCTTGTAAGCAGTGCAGCCCTAAATTTTGGGGTGGCTCTTATTGATTTTCAGTTTTCCCAAGGTATATTCCCTAGACTGGAAGTGCCCTTGGCTCTGTAGCTCTGTTGTTTACTTGTTTTAGGGAACACAATGCACTCCTCCCGAGAGGCAGTTGGCAATTTACATCCCGCCCATCAGCATAAAAAAGCTCCCTGTTCTCCAGGGCCTGTCTTGCCTTTCTGGTTTTTACACATTTTGTAGATGTCCCTTTTGACCGGTGGGAAGTGATACTTCTTTGTAGTGCAGATTTGCATTGCCCGCTTGCTTGCTTGGCCAAAAAGGGCGTATGCGTTTTCTCCTGAATATATTCAGGAGAAAACGCATACGCCCTTTTTGGCCAAGTGCATCATTGTTGAAGTTGTGCCCCTCTTCCTGTGCTTTAAAGGCGATTCCAACGTACCTCTTGAAATCTGTTTCCTGCTATTCTGCCTCGCTTTCAAGTCCGCCTCGTTGCCTTCCCTCAACAGATTTTTGGACGATAGTTGTCCTTTATTACTCGGCCAGTTTGTGAATTGCTGTGCCCCTGAGCTCCATTTTTCGACTCGTTTTTGGTGAGCTGACCGCAAGTCCAAAATTTTGGTTCAGGACCTATACTGGTTCCCGGTGGGTGGCTGAGACTTTGGTAAATTCTTCTTCCTGTCGGGAAATTACAGTGATATGTGCCCGTCCAAATGCCTAACAGCTACTCTCTCATTGGTTCTCCCTCTTCCCTTTCATCCTCTACCAAATTGGCAACCTGTGCGAACCAGGAGTTTAAAGGGGCTGTCTCTCCAAGTTGGGAGATTGATAGCAAAGCAGATGGAAAGTCAAACCGGAGCACCAGGAGAGGGACTATTCGTTGAGTTTTAGAAACCTTTCGTATTCACAGTGTGTCCGTTCTCTAGGTTTCCCGTACATGTTATAGCTGTAGGAATATTCCCTTCAACCTGGAGAGTTGGGACCCATGGAATGGGTGCCAGGCATTTGTGCTTTAAAGGGTCTGCATTTGCTCACCCAATCTCACCAATCCTCTCAGTCCCAAGTGTCCATCCTTATGCCACATCCAGCTGTCATTGTAGATAGGGTCATTCCAGGTTTCATCAGAGACCCTGAAGGAATTGTAAAGAATTTCCCAGTTTTTATGTTTTGTTTTTGAAATTCCTTTTTATAGTGTGTTTGAGCTGATTCTCGCTGCCATGTTTATGACAGTGTAGACACACTTGATTCCCTTACAGATACATATCAATACATAGGTTTTAAGATTCTTACTAGTCAGATATATTCCTCTGCGGGAAATATGGGGTTTTGAGTCCCTTTCACTGAGGAAGGTGTAGGTCTTGTCTATTCCATAGTTGGTTTTTGGAACAGTACCTGTGCTTATATCAAACTCTGGTTTTATGCATCACCCCACCTCTCCTTCCCCCTTAAGCAGGCATAAGAGTGTTTTCTAAATGTGAGACACTGTTCTCTTTCCTAACTCAGTTCAAGTGTAGCCATGTTTACAGGATCTTCATAAGTGATATCTTATGATAAGTTTCTTTTTCTGTGTGACTTATTTCACTTAGAATCATCGTACCTGAATCCACCCATTTTGCTGCTACTGGTCTTATGACATTGACTTCATGGCTGAGGGATATTCCATCGTATGTAAGTACCACAATTTTTTGAACCATTTTTATATTTCCTGGGATAATTAAGGTGTACCCAAGTTGAGGTCCTTGTAAGCAGTGCAGCCCTAAATTTTGGGGTGGCTCTGTCTTATTGATTTTCAGTTTTCCCAAGGAATATTCCCTAGACTGGAAGTGCCCTTGGCTCTGTAGCTCTGTTGTTTACTTGTTTTAGGGAACCCAATGCACTCCTCCAGAGAGGCAGTTGGCAATTTACATCCCGCCCATCAGCATAACAAGGCTCCCTGTTCTCCAGGGCCTGTCTTGCCTTTCTGGTTTTTACACATTTTGTGGATGTCCCTTTTGACTGGTGTGAAGTGATACTTCTTTGTAGTGCAGATTTGCATTGCCCGCTTGCTTGCTTGGCCAAAAAGGGCGTATGCATTTTCTCCTGAATATATTCAGGAGAAAACGCATACGCCCTTTTTGACCAAGTGCATCATTGTCGAAGTTGTGCCCCTCTTGCTGTGCTTTAAAGGCGATTCCAACGTACCACTTGAAATCTGTTTCCTGCTATTCTGCCTCGCTTTGAAGTCCGCCTCGTTGCCTTCCCTCAACAGATTTTTGGACGATAGTTGTCCTTTATTACTCGGCCAGTTTGTGAATTGCTGTGCCCCTGAGCTCCATTTTTCAACTCGTGTTTGGTGAGCTGATCGCAAGTCCAAAATTTTGGTTCACGACCTATACTGGTTCCCGGTGGGTGGCTGAGACTTTGGTTAATTCTTCTTCCTGCCGGGAAGTTAGAGTGATATGTGCCCGTCCAAATGCCTAACAGCTACTCTCTCATTGGTTCTCCCTCTTCTCTTTCATCCTCTGCCAAATTGGCAAACTGAGCGAACCAGGAGGTTAAAGGGGCTGTCTCTCCAAGTTGGGAGGTTGATAGTAAAGCAGATGGAAAGTCAAACCGGAGCACCAGGAGAGGGACTATTCGTTGAATTTTAGAAACCTTTCGTATTCACAGTGTGCCCGTTCTCTAGGTTTCCCGTACATGTTATAACTTTAGTAATATTCCCTTCAACCTGGAGAGTTGGGACCCTTGGAATGGGTGTCATGCATTATTGCTTTAAAGGGTCTTCATTTGCTCACCCAATCTCACCAATCTTCTCAGTCCCAAGTGTCCAGCCTTATGCCACATCCAGCTGTCGTTGTAGATAGGGTCATTCCAGGTTTCATCAGAGATCCTGAAGGAATTGTAAAGAATTTCCAAGTTTTTTTGTTTTGTTATTGAAATTCCTTTTTTAGTGGGTTCTAGCTGATTGTCGCTGCCATGTTTATGCCAGTCTAGACACACTTGATTCCCTTACGGAGAAATATCAATACATAGGTTTTAAGATTCTTACTAGACAGATATATTCCTCTGCGGGAAATATGGGGTTTTGAGTCCCTTTCACTGAGGAAGGTGTAGGTCTTGTCCATTCCATAGTTGGTTTTTGGAACGGTACATGTGCTTATATCAAACTCTGGTTTTATGCATCACCCCACCTCTCCTTTCCCCTTAAGCAGGCATAAGAGTGTTTTCTAAATGTGAGACTCTGTTCTCTTTCCTAACTCAGTTCAAGTGTAGCCATGTTTACAGGATCTTCATAAGTGATATCTTATGATAAGTTTCTTTTTCTCTGTGACTTATATCACTTAGAATCATCGTACCTGAATCCACCCATTTTGCTGCTACTGGTCTTATGACATTGATTTCATGGCTGAGGGTTATTCCATCGTACGTAAGTAACACAATTTTTTGAACCATTTTTATAATTCCTGGGATAATTAAGGTGTCCCCAAGTTGAGGTCCTTGTAAGCAGTGCAGCCCTAAATTTTGGGGTGGCTCTGTCTTATTGATTTTCATTTTTCCCAAGGAATATTCCCTAGACTGGAAGTGCCCTTGGATCTGTAGCTCTGTTGTTTACTTGTTTTAGGGAACCCAATACACTCCTCCAGAGAGGCAGTTGGCAATTTACATTCCGCCCATCAGCATAACAAGGCTCCCTGTTCTCCAGGGCCTGTCTTGCCTTTCTGGTTTTTACACATTTTGTGGATGTCCCTTTTGACTGGTGGGAAGTGATACTTCTTTGTAGTGCAGATTTGCATTGCCCGCTTGCTTGCTTGGCCAAAAAGGGTGTATGCGTTTTCTCCCGCATACGCCCTTTTTGGCCAAGTGCATCATTGTCGAAGTTGTGCCCCTCTTCCTGTGCTTTAAAGGCGATTCCAACGTACCTCTTGAAATCTGTTTCCTGCTATTCTGCCTCGCTTTCAAGTCCGCCTCGTTGCCTTCCCTCAACAGATTTTTGGACGATAGTTGTCCTTTATTACTCGGCCAGTTTGTGAATTGCTGTGCCCCTGAGCTCCATTTCTCAACTCGTTTTTGGTGAGCTGACCGCAAGTCCAACATTTTGGTTCAGGACCTATGCTGGTTCCCGGTGGGGGGCTGAGACTTTGGTTAATTCTTCTTCCTGCCGGGAAGTTAGAGTGACATGTCCCCATCCAAATGCCTAACAGCTACTCTCTCATTGGTTCTCCCTCATCCCTTTCATCCTCTGCCAAATTCGCAACCTGTGTGAACCAGGAGGTTAAAGGGGCTGTCTCTCCAAGTTGGGAGGTTGATAGTAGAGCAGATGGAAAGTCAAACCAGATCACCAGGAGCGGGACTATTCGTTGAATTTTAGAAACCTTTGTATTCACAGTGTGTCCGTTCTCTAGGTTTCCCGTACATGTTATAACTTTAGTAATATTCCCTTCAACCTGGAGAGTTCGGACCCTTGGAATGGGTGCCATGCATTATTGCTTTAAAGGGTCTGCATTTGCTCACCCAATCTCACCAATCCTCTCAGTCCCAAGTGTCCAGCCTTATGCCACATCCAGCTGTCGTTGTTGATAGGGTCATTCCAGGTTTCATCAGAGACCCTGAAGGAATTGTAAAGAATTTCCCAGTTTTTTTTTTTGTTTTTGAAATTCCTTTTTATAGTGGGTTTGAGCTGATTCTCGCTGCCATGTTTATGCCAGTCTAGACACACTTGATTCCCTTACGGAGATATATCAATACATAGGTTTTAAGATTCTTACTAGTCAGATATATTCCTCTGTGGGAAATATGGGGTTTTGAGTCCCTTTCACTGAGGAAGGTGTAGGTCTTGTCTATTCCATAGTTGGTTTTTGGAACGGTACCTGTGCTTATATCAAACTCTGGTTTTATGCATCACCCCACCTCTCCTTCCCCCTTAAGCAGGCATAAGAGTGTTTTCTAAATGTGAGACACTGTTCTCTTTCCTAACTCAGTTCAAGTGTAGCCATGTTTACAGGATCTTCATAAGTGATATCTTATGATAAGTTTCTTTTTCTGTGTGACTTATTTCACTTAGAATCATCGTAGCTGAATCCACCCATTTTGCTGCTACTGTTCTTATGACATTGATTTCATGGCTGAGGGATATTCCATCGTACGTAAGTACCACAATTTTTTGAACCATTTTTATATTTCCTGGGATATTTAAGTTGTATCCAAGTTGAGGTCCTTGTAAGCAGTGCAGCCCTAAATTTTGGGGTGGCTCTGTCTTATTGATTTTCAGTTTTCCCAAAGTATATTCCCTAGACTGGAAGTGCCTTTTTCTCTGTAGCTGTGTTCTTTACTTGTTTTAGGGAACACAATGTACTCCTCCAGAGAGGCAGTTGGCAATTTACATCCCGCCCATCAGCATAACAAGGCTCCCTGTTCTCCACGGCCTGTCTTGCCTTTCTGGTTTTTACACATTTTGTGGATGTGCCTTTTGACCGGTGGGAAGTGATACTGCTTTGTAGTGCAGACTTGAATTGCCCGCTTGCTTGCTTGGCCAAAAAGGGCGTATGTGTTTTCTCCTGAATATATTCAGGAGAAAATGCATACGCCGTTTTTGGCCAATGCATCATTGTCGAAGTTGTGCCCTTCTTCCTGTGCTTTAAAGGCAATTCCAACGTACCTCTTGAAATCTGTTTCCTGCTATTCTGCCTCGCTTTCAAGTCCGCCTCGTTGCCTTCCCTCAACAGATTTTTGGACGATAGTTGTCCTTTATTACTCGGCCAGTTTGTGAATTGCTGTGCCCCTGAGCTCCATTTTTCAACACGTTTTTGGTGAGCTGACCGCAAGTCCAAAATTTTGGTTCAGGACCTATACTGGTAACCAGTGTGGGGCTGAGACTTTGGTTAATTCTTCTTCCTGCCGGGAAGTTAGAGTGATATGTGCCCATCCAAATGCGTAACAGCTACTCTCTCATTGGTTCTCCCTCTTCCCTCTCATCCTCTGCCAAATTGGCAACCTGTGTGAATGAGGAGGTTAAAGTGGCTGTGTCTCCAAGTTGGGAGATTGATAGTAAGGCAGATGGAAAGTCAAACCGGAGCACCAGGAGAGGGACTATTTGTTGAGTTATAGAATCCTTTCGTATTCACAGTGTGTCCGTTCTCTAGGTTTCCCGTATATGTTATAGCTGTAGTAATATTCCCTTCAACCTGGAGAGTTCGGACACATGGAATGAGTGCCAGGCATTTGTGCTTTAAAGGGTCTGCATTTGCTCACCCAATCTCACCAATCGTCTCAGTCCCAAGTGTCCCTCCTTATGCCACATCCAGCTGTCGTTGTAGATAGGGTCATTCCAGGTTGCATCAGAGACCCTGAAGGAATTGTAAAGAATTTCCCAGTTTTTTCTTTTGTTTTTAAAATTCCTTTTTATAGTGGGTTTGAGCTGATTCTCGCTGCCATGTTTATGCCAGTCTAGACACACTTGATTCCCTTACGGAGACATATCAATACATAGGTTTTAAGATTCTTACTAGTCAGATATATTCCTCTGCGGGAAATATGGTGTTTTGAGTCCCTTTCACTGAGAAAGGTGTAGGTCTTGTCTATTCCATAGTTGGTTTTTGGAACGGTACCTGTGCTTATATCAAATTCTTCTTTTATGCATCACCCCACCTCTCCTTCCCCCTTAAGCAGGCATAAGAGTGTTTTCTAAATGTGAGACACTGTTCTCTTTCCTAACTCAGTTCAAGTGCAGCCATGTTTACAGGATCTTCATAAGTGATATCTTATGATAAGTTTCTTTTTCTCTTTCACTTATTTCACTTAGAATCATCGTACCTGAAACCACCCATTTTGCTGCTACTGGTCTTATGACATTGATTTCATGGCTGAGGGATATTCCATCGTATGTAAGTACCACAATATTTTGAACCATGTTTATATTTTCTGGGATACTTAAGGTGTATCCAAGTTGAGGTCCTTGTATGCAGCGCAGCCCTAAATTTTTGGGTGGCTCTGTCTTATTGATTTTCAGTTTTCCCAAGGTATATTCCCTAGACTGGTAGTGCCCTTGGCTCTGTAGCTCTGTTCTTTACTTGTTTTAGGGAACACAATGCACTCCTCCAGAGAGGCAGATGGCAAATTACATCCCGCCCATCAGCATAACAAGGCTCCCTGTTCTCCATGGCCTGTTTTGCCTTTCTGGTTCTTACACATTTTGTAGATGTCCCTTTTGACCGGTGGGAAGTGATACTTCTTTGTAGTGCAGATTTGCATTGCCCGCTTGCTTGCTTGGCCAAAAAGGGCGTATGCATTTTCTCCTGAATATATTCAGGAGAAAACGCATAATCCCTTTTTGGCCAAGTGCATCATTGTCGAAGTTGGGCCCCTCTTCCTGTGCTTTAAAGGCGATTCCAATGTACCTCTTGAAATCTGTTTCCTGCTATTCTGCCTCGCTTTCAAGTCCGCCTCGTTGCCTTCCCTCAACAGATTTTGGGACTATAGTTGTCCTTTATTACTCGGCCAGTTTGTGAATTGCTGTGCCCCTGAGCTCCATTTTTCAACTCGTTTTTGGTGAGCTGACCGCAAGTCCAAAATTTTGGTTCAGGACCTATACTGGTTCCCGGTGGGTTGCTGAGACTTTGGTTAATTCTTCTTCCTGCTGGGAAATTACAGTGATATGTGCCCGTCCAAAGGCCTAACAGCTACTCTCTCATTGGTTCTCCCTCTTCCCTTTCATCCTCTGCCAAATTGGCAACCTGTGCGAACCAAGAGGTTAAAGGGGCTGTCTCTCCAGTTGGGAGGTTGATAGTAAAGCAGATGGAAAGTCAAACCGGGGCACCAGGAGAGGGACTATTCGTTGAGTTTTAGAAACCTTTCGTATTCACAGTGTGTCCGTTCTCTAGGTTTCCCGCACATGTTATAGCTGTAGTAATCTTCCCTTCAACCTGGAGAGTTGGGACCAACGGAATGGGTGCCAGGCATTTGTGCTTTAAAGGGTCTGCATTTGCTCACCCAATCTCACCAATCCTCTCAGTCCCAAGTGTCCAGCCTTCTGCCACATCCAGCTGTCATTGTAGATAGGGTCATTCCAGGTTTCATCAGAGACCCTGAAGGAATTGTAAAGAATTTCCCAGTTTTTTTGTTTTGTTTTTGAAATTCCTTTTTATAGTGGGTTTGAGCTGATTCTCGCTGCCATGTTTATGCCAGTCTAGACACACTTGATTCCCTTACGGAGACATATCAATACATAGGTTTTAAGATTCTTACTAGTCAGATATATTCCTCTGCGGGAAATATGGGGTTTTGAGTCCCTTTCACTGAGGAAGGTGTAGGTCTTGTCTATTCCATAGTTGGTTTTGGAACGGTACCTGTGCTTATATCAAACTCTGGTTTTATGCATCACCCCACCTCTCCTTCCGCCTTAAGCAGGCATAAGAGTGTTTTCTAAATGTGAGACACTGTTCTCTTTCCTAACTCATTTCATGTGTAGCCATGTTTACAGGATCTTCATAAGTGATATGTTATGATAAGTTTCTTTTTCTGTGTGACTTATTTCACTTAGAATCATCGTACCTGAATCCACCCATTTTGCTGCTACTGGTCTTATGACATTGATTTCATGGCTGAGGGATATTCCATCGTATGTACGTACCACAATTTTTTGAACCATTTATATATTTCCTGGGATATTTAAGGTGTACCCAAGTTGAGGTCCTTGTAAGCAGTGCAGCCCTAAATTTTGGGGTGGCTCTGTCTTATTGATTTTCAGTTTTCCTAAGGTATATTCCCTAGACTGGAAGTGCCCTTGGCTCTGTAGCTCTGTTCTTTACTTGTTTTAGGGAACACAATGTACTCCTCTAGAGAGGCAGTTGGCAATTTACATCCCGCCCATCAGCATAACAAGGCTCCCTGTTCTCCAGGGCCTGTCTTGCCTTTCTATTTTTTACACATTATGTGGATGTCCCTTTTGAACGGTGGGAAGTGATACTTCTTTGTAGTTCAGATTTGCATTGCCCGCTTGCTTGCTTGGCCAAAAAGGGCGTATGCGTTTTCTCCGGAATATATTCAGGAGAAAACGCATACGCCGTTTTTGGCCCAGTGCATCATTGTCTTAGTTGTGCCCCTCTTCCTGTGCTTTAAAGGCGATTCCAACGTACCTCTTGAAATCTGTTTCCTGCTATTCTGCCTCGCTTTCGAGTCCGCCTCGTTGCCTTCCCTCAACAGATTTTTGGACGATAGTTGTCCTTTATTACTCGGCCAGTTTGTGAATTGCTGTGCCCCTGAGCTCCATTTTTCAACTCGTTTTTGGTGAGCTGACCACAAGTCCAAAATTTTGGTTCAGGACATATGCTGGTTCCCGGTGCAGGGCTGAGACTTTGGTTAATTCTTCTTCCTGCCGGGAAGTTAGAGTGATATGTGCCCGTCCAAATGCCTAACAGCTACTCTCTCATTGGTTCTCCCTCTTCCCTTTCATCCTCTGCCAAATTGGAAGCCTGTGCGAACCAGGAGGTTAAAGGGGCTGTCTCTCCAAGTTGGGAGATTGATAGTAAAGCAGATGGAAAGTCAAACCGGAGCACCATGGGAGGATCTATTCGTTGAGTTTTAGAAACCTTTCGTATTCACAGTGTGTCTGTTCTCTAGGTTTCCCGTACATCTTATAACTGTAGTAATATTCCCTTCAACCTGGAGAGTTGGGACCCATGGAATGGGTGCCAGGCATTATTCCTTTAAAGGGTCTTCATTTGCTCACCCAAACTCACCAATCCTCTCAGTCCCAAGTGTCCAACCTTATGCCACATCCAGCTGTCGTTGTAGATAGGGTCATTCCAGGTTTCATCAGAGACCCTGAAGGAATTGTAAAGAATTTCCCAGTTTTTTTGTTTTCTTTTGAAATTCCTTTTTATAGTGGGTTTGAGCTGATTCTCGCTGCCATGTTTATGCCAGTCTAGACACACTTGATTCCCTTACGGAGACATATAAATACATAGGTTTTAAGATTCTTACTAGTCAGATATATTCCTCTTCGGGAAATATGGGGTTTTGAGTCCCTTTCACTGAGGAAGGTGTAGGTCTTGTCTATTCCATAGTTGGTTTTTGGAACGGTACCTGTGCTTATATCAAACTCTGGTTTTATGCATCACCCCACCTCTCCTTCCCCCTTAAGCAGGCATAAGAGTGTTTTCTAAATGTGAGACACTGTTCTCTTTTCTAACTCAGTTCAAGTGTAGCCATGTTTACAGGATCTTCATAAGTGATATCTTATGATAAGTTTCTTTTTCTGTGTGACTTATTTCACTTAGAATCATCGTACCTGAATCCACCCATTTTGCTGCTACTGGTCTTATGACATTGACTTCATGGCTGAGGGATATTCCATCGTATGTAAGTACCACAATTTTTTGAACCATTTTTATATTTCCTGGGATAATTAAGGTGTACCCAAGTTGAGGTCCTTGTAAGCAGTGCAGCCCTAAATTTTGGGGTGGCTCTGTCTTATTGATTTTCAGTTTTCCCAAGGAATATTCCCTAGACTGGAAGTGCCCTTGGCTCTGTAGCTCTGTTGTTTACTTGTTTTAGGGAACCCAATGCACTCCTCCAGAGAGGCAGTTGGCAATTTACATCCCGCCCATCAGCATAACAAGGCTCCCTGTTCTCCAGGGCCTGTCTTGCCTTTCTGGTTTTTACACATTTTGTGGATGTCCCTTTTGACTGGTGTGAAGTGATACTTCTTTGTAGTGCAGATTTGCATTGCCCGCTTGCTTGCTTGGCCAAAAAGGGCGTATGCATTTTCTCCTGAATATATTCAGGAGAAAACGCATACGCCCTTTTTGACCAAGTGCATCATTGTCGAAGTTGTGCCCCTCTTCCTGTGCTTTAAAGGCGATTCCAACGTACCACTTGAAATCTGTTTCCTGCTATTCTGCCTCGCTTTCAAGTCCGCCTCGTTGCCTTCCCTCAACAGATTTTTGGACGATAGTTGTCCTTTATTACTCGGCCAGTTTGTGAATTGCTGTGCCCCTGAGCTCCATTTTTCAACTCGTGTTTGGTGAGCTGATCGCAAGTCCAAAATTTTGGTTCACGACCTATACTGGTTCCCGGTGGGTGGCTGAGACTTTGGTTAATTCTTCTTCCTGCCGGGAAGTTAGAGTGATATGTGCCCGTCCAAATGCCTAACAGCTACTCTCTCATTGGTTCTCCCTCTTCTCTTTCATCCTCTGCCAAATTGGCAAACTGAGCGAACCAGGAGGTTAAAGGGGCTGTCTCTCCAAGTTGGGAGGTTGATAGTAAAGCAGATGGAAAGTCAAACCGGAGCACCAGGAGAGGGACTATTCGTTGAATTTTAGAAACCTTTCGTATTCACAGTGTGCCCGTTCTCTAGGTTTCCCGTACATGTTATAACTTTAGTAATATTCCCTTCAACCTGGAGAGTTGGGACCCTTGGAATGGGTGTCATGCATTATTGCTTTAAAGGGTCTTCATTTGCTCACCCAATCTCACCAATCTTCTCAGTCCCAAGTGTCCAGCCTTATGCCACATCCAGCTGTCGTTGTAGATAGGGTCATTCCAGGTTTCATCAGAGATCCTGAAGGAATTGTAAAGAATTTCCAAGTTTTTTTGTTTTGTTATTGAAATTCCTTTTTTAGTGGGTTCTAGCTGATTGTCGCTGCCATGTTTATGCCAGTCTAGACACACTTGATTCCCTTACGGAGAAATATCAATACATAGGTTTTAAGATTCTTACTAGACAGATATATTCCTCTGCGGGAAATATGGGGTTTTGAGTCCCTTTCACTGAGGAAGGTGTAGGTCTTGTCCATTCCATAGTTGGTTTTTGGAACGGTACATGTGCTTATATCAAACTCTGGTTTTATGCATCACCCCACCTCTCCTTTCCCCTTAAGCAGGCATAAGAGTGTTTTCTAAATGTGAGACTCTGTTCTCTTTCCTAACTCAGTTCAAGTGTAGCCATGTTTACAGGATCTTCATAAGTGATATCTTATGATAAGTTTCTTTTTCTCTGTGACTTATATCACTTAGAATCATCGTACCTGAATCCACCCATTTTGCTGCTACTGGTCTTATGACATTGATTTCATGGCTGAGGGTTATTCCATCGTACGTAAGTAACACAATTTTTTGAACCATTTTTATAATTCCTGGGATAATTAAGGTGTCCCCAAGTTGAGGTCCTTGTAAGCAGTGCAGCCCTAAATTTTGGGGTGGCTCTGTCTTATTGATTTTCATTTTTCCCAAGGAATATTCCCTAGACTGGAAGTGCCCTTGGATCTGTAGCTCTGTTGTTTACTTGTTTTAGGGAACCCAATACACTCCTCCAGAGAGGCAGTTGGCAATTTACATTCCGCCCATCAGCATAACAAGGCTCCCTGTTCTCCAGGGCCTGTCTTGCCTTTCTGGTTTTTACACATTTTGTGGATGTCCCTTTTGACTGGTGGGAAGTGATACTTCTTTGTAGTGCAGATTTGCATTGCCCGCTTGCTTGCTTGGCCAAAAAGGGCGAATGCGTTTTCTCCCGCATACGCCCTTTTTGGCCAAGTGCATCATTGTCGAAGTTGTGCCCCTCGTCCTGTGCTTTAAAGGCGATTCCAACGTACCTCTTGAAATCTGTTTCCTGCTATTCTGCCTCGCTTTCAAGTCCGCCTCGTTGCCTTCCCTCAACAGATTTTTGGACGATAGTTGTCCTTTATTACTCGGCCAGTTTGTGAATTGCTGTGCCCCTGAGCTCCATTTCTCAACTCGTTTTTGGTGAGCTGACCGCAAGTCCAACATTTTGGTTCAGGACCTATGCTGGTTCCCGGTGGGGGGCTGAGACTTTGGTTAATTCTTCTTCCTGCCGGGAAGTTAGAGTGACATGTGCCCATCCAAATGCCTAACAGCTACTCTCTCATTGGTTCTCCCTCATCCCTTTCATCCTCTGCCAAATTCGCAACCTGTGTGAACCAGGAGGTTAAAGGGGCTGTCTCTCCAAGTTGGGAGGTTGATAGTAGAGCAGATGGAAAGTCAAACCGGATCACCAGGAGCGGGACTATTCGTTGAATTTTAGAAACCTTTCGTATTCACATTGTGTCCGTTCTCTAGGTTTCCCGTACATG
This sequence comes from Hyperoodon ampullatus, assembly GCF_949752795.1. NCBI lineage: Eukaryota > Metazoa > Chordata > Mammalia > Artiodactyla > Ziphiidae > Hyperoodon > Hyperoodon ampullatus. The sequence goes on along the minus strand of NW_027640739.1, from coordinate 123,693 downwards.
TTATAACTTTAGTAATATTCCCTTCAACCTGGAGAGTTCGGACCCTTGGAATGGGTGCCATGCATTATTGCTTTAAAGGGTCTGCATTTGCTCACCCAATCTCACCAATCCTCTCAGTCCCAAGTGTCCAGCCTTATGCCACATCCAGCTGTCGTTGTTGATAGGGTCATTCCAGGTTTCATCAGAGACCCTGAAGGAATTGTAAAGAATTTCCCAGTTTTTTTTTTTGTTTTTGAAATTCCTTTTTATAGTGGGTTTGAGCTGATTCTCGCTGCCATGTTTATGCCAGTCTAGACACACTTGATTCCCTTACGGAGATATATCAATACATAGGTTTTAAGATTCTTACTAGTCAGATATATTCCTCTGTGGGAAATATGGGGTTTTGAGTCCCTTTCACTGAGGAAGGTGTAGGTCTTGTCTATTCCATAGTTGGTTTTTGGAACGGTACCTGTGCTTATATCAAACTCTGGTTTTATGCATCACCCCACCTCTCCTTCCGCCTTAAGCAGGCATAAGAGTGTTTTCTAAATGTGAGACACTGTTCTCTTTCCTAACTCATTTCATGTGTAGCCATGTTTACAGGATCTTCATAAGTGATATGTTATGATAAGTTTCTTTTTCTGTGTGACTTATTTCACTTAGAATCATCGTACCTGAATCCACCCATTTTGCTGCTACTGGTCTTATGACATTGATTTCATGGCTGAGGGATATTCCATCGTATGTACGTACCACAATTTTTTGAACCATTTATATATTTCCTGGGATATTTAAGGTGTACCCAAGTTGAGGTCCTTGTAAGCAGTGCAGCCCTAAATTTTGGGGTGGCTCTGTCTTATTGATTTTCAGTTTTCCCAAGGTATATTCCCTAGACTGGAAGTGCCCTTGGCTCTGTAGCTCTGTTCTTTACTTGTTTTAGGGAACACAATGTACTCCTCTAGAGAGGCAGTTGGCAATTTACATCCCGCCCATCAGCATAACAAGGCTCCCTGTTCTCCAGGGCCTGTCTTGCCTTTCTATTTTTTACACATTATGTGGATGTCCCTTTTGAACGGTGGGAAGTGATACTTCTTTGTAGTGCAGATTTGCATTGCCAGCTTGCTTGCTTGGCCAAAAAGGGCGTATGCGTTTTCTCCGGAATATATTCAGGAGAAAACGCATACGCCGTTTTTGGCCCAGTGCATCATTGTCTTAGTTGTGCCCCTCTTCCTGTGCTTTAAAGGCGATTCCAACGTACCTCTTGAAATCTGTTTCCTGCTATTCTGCCTCGCTTTCGAGTCCGCCTCGTTGCCTTCCCTCAACAGATTTTTGGACGATAGTTGTCCTTTATTACTCGGCCAGTTTGTGAATTGCTGTGCCCCTGAGCTCCATTTTTCAACTCGTTTTTGGTGAGCTGACCACAAGTCCAAAATTTTGGTTCAGGACATATGCTGGTTCCCGGTGCAGGGCTGAGACTTTGGTTAATTCTTCTTCCTGCCGGGAAGTTAGAGTGATATGTGCCCGTCCAAATGCCTAACAGCTACTCTCTCATTGGTTCTCCCTCTTCCCTTTCATCCTCTGCCAAATTGGAAGCCTGTGCGAACCAGGAGGTTAAAGGGGCTGTCTCTCCAAGTTGGGAGATTGATAGTAAAGCAGACGGAAAGTCAAACCGGAGCACCATGGGAGGATCTATTCGTTGAGTTTTAGAAACCTTTCGTATTCACAGTGTGTCTGTTCTCTAGGTTTCCCGTACATGTTATAACTGTAGTAATATTCCCTTCAACTTGGAGAGTTGGGACCCATGGAATGGGTGCCAGGCATTATTCCTTTAAAGGGTCTTCATTTGCTCACCCAAACTCACCAATCCTCTCAGTCCCAAGTGTCCAACCTTATGCCACATCCAGCTGTCGTTGTAGATAGGGTCATTCCAGGTTTCATCAGAGACCCTGAAGGAATTGTAAAGAATTTCCCAGTTTTTTTGTTTTCTTTTGAAATTCCTTTTTATAGTGGGTTTGAGCTGATTCTCGCTGCCATGTTTATGCCAGTCTAGACACACTTGATTCCCTTACGGAGACATATAAATACATAGGTTTTAAGATTCTTACTAGTCAGATATATTCCTCTTCGGGAAATATGGGGTTTTGAGTCCCTTTCACTGAGGAAGGTGTAGGTCTTGTCTATTCCATAGTTGGTTTTTGGAACGGTACCTGTGCTTATATCAAACTCTGGTTTTATGCATCACCCCACCTCTCCTTCCCCCTTAAGCAGGCATAAGAGTGTTTTCTAAATGTGAGACACTGTTCTCTTTTCTAACTCAGTTCAAGTGTAGCCATGTTTACAGGATCTTCATAAGTGATATCTTATGATAAGTTTCTTTTTCTGTGTGACTTATTTCACTTAGAATCATCGTACCTGAATCCACCCATTTTGCTGCTACTGGTCTTATGACATTGACTTCATGGCTGAGGGATATTCCATCGTATGTAAGTACCACAATTTTTTGAACCATTTTTATATTTCCTGGGATAATTAAGGTGTACCCAAGTTGAGGTCCTTGTAAGCAGTGCAGCCCTAAATTTTGGGGTGGCTCTGTCTTATTGATTTTCAGTTTTCCCAAGGAATATTCCCTAGACTGGAAGTGCCCTTGGCTCTGTAGCTCTGTTGTTTACTTGTTTTAGGGAACCCAATGCACTCCTCCAGAGAGGCAGTTGGCAATTTACATCCCGCCCATCAGCATAACAAGGCTCCCTGTTCTCCAGGGCCTGTCTTGCCTTTCTGGTTTTTACACATTTTGTGGATGTCCCTTTTGACTGGTGTGAAGTGATACTTCTTTGTAGTGCAGATTTGCATTGCCCGCTTGCTTGCTTGGCCAAAAAGGGCGTATGCATTTTCTCCTGAATATATTCAGGAGAAAACGCATACGCCCTTTTTGACCAAGTGCATCATTGTCGAAGTTGTGCCCCTCTTCCTGTGCTTTAAAGGCGATTCCAACGTACCACTTGAAATCTGTTTCCTGCTATTCTGCCTCGCTTTCAAGTCCGCCTCGTTGCCTTCCCTCAACAGATTTTTGGACGATAGTTGTCCTTTATTACTCGGCCAGTTTGTGAATTGCTGTGCCCCTGAGCTCCATTTTTCAACTCGTGTTTGGTGAGCTGATCGCAAGTCCAAAATTTTGGTTCACGACCTATACTGGTTCCCGGTGGGTGGCTGAGACTTTGGTTAATTCTTCTTCCTGCCGGGAAGTTAGAGTGATATGTGCCCGTCCAAATGCCTAACAGCTACTCTCTCATTGGTTCTCCCTCTTCTCTTTCATCCTCTGCCAAATTGGCAAACTGAGCGAACCAGGAGGTTAAAGGGGCTGTCTCTCCAAGTTGGGAGGTTGATAGTAAAGCAGATGGAAAGTCAAACCGGAGCACCAGGAGAGGGACTATTCGTTGAATTTTAGAAACCTTTCGTATTCACAGTGTGCCCGTTCTCTAGGTTTCCCGTACATGTTATAACTTTAGTAATATTCCCTTCAACCTGGAGAGTTGGGACCCTTGGAATGGGTGTCATGCATTATTGCTTTAAAGGGTCTTCATTTGCTCACCCAATCTCACCAATCTTCTCAGTCCCAAGTGTCCAGCCTTATGCCACATCCAGCTGTCGTTGTAGATAGGGTCATTCCAGGTTTCATCAGAGATCCTGAAGGAATTGTAAAGAATTTCCAAGTTTTTTTGTTTTGTTATTGAAATTCCTTTTTTAGTGGGTTCTAGCTGATTGTCGCTGCCATGTTTATGCCAGTCTAGACACACTTGATTCCCTTACGGAGAAATATCAATACATAGGTTTTAAGATTCTTACTAGACAGATATATTCCTCTGCGGGAAATATGGGGTTTTGAGTCCCTTTCACTGAGGAAGGTGTAGGTCTTGTCCATTCCATAGTTGGTTTTTGGAACGGTACATGTGCTTATATCAAACTCTGGTTTTATGCATCACCCCACCTCTCCTTTCCCCTTAAGCAGGCATAAGAGTGTTTTCTAAATGTGAGACTCTGTTCTCTTTCCTAACTCAGTTCAAGTGTAGCCATGTTTACAGGATCTTCATAAGTGATATCTTATGATAAGTTTCTTTTTCTCTGTGACTTATATCACTTAGAATCATCGTACCTGAATCCACCCATTTTGCTGCTACTGGTCTTATGACATTGATTTCATGGCTGAGGGTTATTCCATCGTACGTAAGTAACACAATTTTTTGAACCATTTTTATAATTCCTGGGATAATTAAGGTGTCCCCAAGTTGAGGTCCTTGTAAGCAGTGCAGCCCTAAATTTTGGGGTGGCTCTGTCTTATTGATTTTCATTTTTCCCAAGGAATATTCCCTAGACTGGAAGTGCCCTTGGATCTGTAGCTCTGTTGTTTACTTGTTTTAGGGAACCCAATACACTCCTCCAGAGAGGCAGTTGGCAATTTACATTCCGCCCATCAGCATAACAAGGCTCCCTGTTCTCCAGGGCCTGTCTTGCCTTTCTGGTTTTTACACATTTTGTGGATGTCCCTTTTGACTGGTGGGAAGTGATACTTCTTTGTAGTGCAGATTTGCATTGCCCGCTTGCTTGCTTGGCCAAAAAGGGCGAATGCGTTTTCTCCCGCATACGCCCTTTTTGGCCAAGTGCATCATTGTCGAAGTTGTGCCCCTCGTCCTGTGCTTTAAAGGCGATTCCAACGTACCTCTTGAAATCTGTTTCCTGCTATTCTGCCTCGCTTTCAAGTCCGCCTCGTTGCCTTCCCTCAACAGATTTTTGGACGATAGTTGTCCTTTATTACTCGGCCAGTTTGTGAATTGCTGTGCCCCTGAGCTCCATTTCTCAACTCGTTTTTGGTGAGCTGACCGCAAGTCCAACATTTTGGTTCAGGACCTATGCTGGTTCCCGGTGGGGGGCTGAGACTTTGGTTAATTCTTCTTCCTGCCGGGAAGTTAGAGTGACATGTGCCCATCCAAATGCCTAACAGCTACTCTCTCATTGGTTCTCCCTCATCCCTTTCATCCTCTGCCAAATTCGCAACCTGTGTGAACCAGGAGGTTAAAGGGGCTGTCTCTCCAAGTTGGGAGGTTGATAGTAGAGCAGATGGAAAGTCAAACCGGATCACCAGGAGCGGGACTATTCGTTGAATTTTAGAAACCTTTCGTATTCACAGTGTGTCCGTTCTCTAGGTTTCCCGTACATGTTATAACTTTAGTAATATTCCCTTCAACCTGGAGAGTTCGGACCCTTGGAATGGGTGCCATGCATTATTGCTTTAAAGGGTCTGCATTTGCTCACCCAATCTCACCAATCCTCTCAGTCCCAAGTGTCCAGCCTTATGCCACATCCAGCTGTCGTTGTTGATAGGGTCATTCCAGGTTTCATCAGAGACCCTGAAGGAATTGTAAAGAATTACCCAGTTTTTTTTTTTGTTTTTGAAATTCCTTTTTATAGTGGGTTTGAGCTGATTCTCGCTGCCATGTTTATGCCAGTCTAGACACACTTGATTCCCTTACGGAGATATATCAATACATAGGTTTTAAGATTCTTACTAGTCAGATATATTCCTCTGTGGGAAATATGGGGTTTTGAGTCCCTTTCACTGAGGAAGGTGTAGGTCTTGTCTATTCCATAGTTGGTTTTTGGAACGGTACCTGTGCTTATATCAAACTCTGGTTTTATGCATCACCCCACCTCTCCTTCCCCCTTAAGCAGGCATAAGAGTGTTTTCTAAATGTGAGACACTGTTCTCTTTCCTAACTCAGTTCAAGTGTAGCCATGTTTACAGGATCTTCATAAGTGATATCTTATGATAAGTTTCTTTTTCTGTGTGACTTATTTCACTTAGAATCATCGTAGCTGAATCCACCCATTTTGCTGCTACTGTTCTTATGACATTGATTTCATGGCTGAGGGATATTCCATCGTACGTAATTACCACAATTTTTTGAACCATTTTTATATTTCCTGGGATATTTAAGTTGTATCCAAGTTGAGGTCCTTGTAAGCAGTGCAGCCCTAAATTTTGGGGTGGCTCTGTCTTATTGATTTTCAGTTTTCCCAAAGTATATTCCCTAGACTGGAAGTGCCTTTTTCTCTGTAGCTGTGTTCTTTACTTGTTTTAGGGAACACAATGTACTCCTCCAGAGAGGCAGTTGGCAATTTACATCCCGCCCATCAGCATAACAAGGCTCCCTGTTCTCCACGGCCTGTCTTGCCTTTCTGGTTTTTACACATTTTGTGGATGTGCCTTTTGACCGGTGGGAAGTGATACTGCTTTGTAGTGCAGACTTGAATTGCCCGCTTGCTTGCTTGGCCAAAAAGGGCGTATGTGTTTTCTCCTGAATATATTCAGGAGAAAATGCATACGCCGTTTTTGGCCAATGCATCATTGTCGAAGTTGTGCCCTTCTTCCTGTGCTTTAAAGGCAATTCCAACGTACCTCTTGAAATCTGTTTCCTGCTATTCTGCCTCGCTTTCAAGTCCGCCTCGTTGCCTTCCCTCAACAGATTTTTGGACGATAGTTGTCCTTTATTACTCGGCCAGTTTGTGAATTGCTGTGCCCCTGAGCTCCATTTTTCAACACGTTTTTGGTGAGCTGACCGCAAGTCCAAAATTTTGGTTCAGGACCTATACTGGTAACCAGTGGGGGGCTGAGACTTTGGTTAATTCTTCTTCCTGCCGGGAAGTTAGAGTGATATGTGCCCATCCAAATGCCTAACAGCTACTCTCTCATTGGTTCTCCCTCTTCCCTCTCATCCTCTGCCAAATTGGCAACCTGTGTGAATGAGGAGGTTAAAGTGGCTGTGTCTCCAAGTTGGGAGATTGATAGTAAAGCAGATGGAAAGTCAAACCGGAGCACCAGGAGAGGGACTATTTGTTGAGTTATAGAATCCTTTCGTATTCACAGTGTGTCCGTTCTCTAGGTTTCCCGTATATGTTATAGCTGTAGTAATATTCCCTTCAACCTGGAGAGTTCGGACACATGGAATGGGTGCCAGGCATTTGTGCTTTAAAGGGTCTGCATTTGCTCACCCAATCTCACCAATCGTCTCAGTCCCAAGTGTCCCTCCTTATGCCACATCCAGCTGTCGTTGTAGATAGGGTCATTCCAGGTTGCATCAGAGACCCTGAAGGAATTGTAAAGAATTTCCCAGTTTTTTCTTTTGTTTTTAAAATTCCTTTTTATAGTGGGTTTGAGCTGATTCTCGCTGCCATGTTTATGCCAGTCTAGACACACTTGATTCCCTTACGGAGACATATCAATACATAGGTTTTAAGATTCTTACTAGTCAGATATATTCCTCTGCGGGAAATATGGTGTTTTGAGTCCCTTTCACTGAGAAAGGTGTAGGTCTTGTCTATTCCATAGTTGGTTTTTGGAACGGTACCTGTGCTTATATCAAATTCTTCTTTTATGCATCACCCCACCTCTCCTTCCCCCTTAAGCAGGCATAAGAGTGTTTTCTAAATGTGAGACACTGTTCTCTTTCCTAACTCAGTTCAAGTGCAGCCATGTTTACAGGATCTTCATAAGTGATATCTTATGATAAGTTTCTTTTTCTCTTTCACTTATTTCACTTAGAATCATCGTACCTGAAACCACCCATTTTGCTGCTACTGGTCTTATGACATTGATTTCATGGCTGAGGGATATTCCATCGTATGTAAGTACCACAATATTTTGAACCATGTTTATATTTTCTGGGATACTTAAGGTGTATCCAAGTTGAGGTCCTTGTATGCAGCGCAGCCCTAAATTTTTGGGTGGCTCTGTCTTATTGATTTTCAGTTTTCCCAAGGTATATTCCCTACACTGGTAGTGCCCTTGGCTCTGTAGCTCTGTTCTTTACTTGTTTTAGGGAACACAATGCACTCCTCCAGAGAGGCAGATGGCAAATTACATCCCGCCCATCAGCATAACAAGGCTCCCTGTTCTCCATGGCCTGTTTTGCCTTTCTGGTTCTTACACATTTTGTAGATGTCCCTTTTGACCGGTGGGAAGTGATACTTCTTTGTAGTGCAGATTTGCATTGCCCGCTTGCTTGCTTGGCCAAAAAGGGCGTATGCATTTTCTCCTGAATATATTCAGGAGAAAACGCATAATCCCTTTTTGGCCAAGTGCATCATTGTCGAAGTTGGGCCCCTCTTCCTGTGCTTTAAAGGCGATTCCAACGTACCTCTTGAAATCTGTTTCCTGCTATTCTGCCTCGCTTTCAAGTCCGCCTCGTTGCCTTCCCTCAACAGATTTTGGGACTATAGTTGTCCTTTATTACTCGGCCAGTTTGTGAATTGCTGTGCCCCTGAGCTCCATTTTTCAACTCGTTTTTGGTGAGCTGACCGCAAGTCCAAAATTTTGGTTCAGGACCTATACTGGTTCCCGGTGGGTTGCTGAGACTTTGGTTAATTCTTCTTCCTGCTGGGAAATTACAGTGATATGTGCCCGTCCAAATGCCTAACAGCTACTCTCTCATTGGTTCTCCCTCTTCCCTTTCATCCTCTGCCAAATTGGCAACCTGTGCGAACCAAGAGGTTAAAGGGGCTGTCTCTCCAGTTGGGAGGTTGATAGTAAAGCAGATGGAAAGTCAAACCGGGGCACCAGGAGAGGGACTATTCGTTGAGTTTTAGAAACCTTTCGTATTCACAGTGTGTCCGTTCTCTAGGTTTCCCGCACATGTTATAGCTGTAGTAATCTTCCCTTCAACCTGGAGAGTTGGGACCAACGGAATGGGTGCCAGGCATTTGTGCTTTAAAGGGTCTGCATTTGCTCACCCAATCTCACCAATCCTCTCAGTCCCAAGTGTCCAGCCTTCTGCCACATCCAGCTGTCGTTGTAGATAGGGTCATTCCAGGTTTCATCAGAGACCCTGAAGGAATTGTAAAGAATTTCCCAGTTTTTTTGTTTTGTTTTTGAAATTCCTTTTTATAGTGGGTTTGAGCTGATTCTCGCTGCCATGTTTATGCCAGTCTAGACACACTTGATTCCCTTACGGAGACATATCAATACATAGGTTTTAAGATTCTTACTAGTCAGATATATTCCTCTGCGGGAAATATGGGGTTTTGAGTCCCTTTCACTGAGGAAGGTGTAGGTCTTGTCTATTCCATAGTTGGTTTTGGAACGGTACCTGTGCTTATATCAAACTCTGGTTTTATGCATCACCCCACCTCTCCTTCCGCCTTAAGCAGGCATAAGAGTGTTTTCTAAATGTGAGACACTGTTCTCTTTCCTAACTCATTTCATGTGTAGCCATGTTTACAGGATCTTCATAAGTGATATGTTATGATAAGTTTCTTTTTCTGTGTGACTTATTTCACTTAGAATCATCGTACCTGAATCCACCCATTTTGCTGCTACTGGTCTTATGACATTGATTTCATGGCTGAGGGATATTCCATCGTATGTACGTACCACAATTTTTTGAACCATTTATATATTTCCTGGGATATTTAAGGTGTACCCAAGTTGAGGTCCTTGTAAGCAGTGCAGCCCTAAATTTTGGGGTGGCTCTGTCTTATTGATTTTCAGTTTTCCCAAGGTATATTCCCTAGACTGGAAGTGCCCTTGGCTCTGTAGCTCTGTTCTTTACTTGTTTTAGGGAACACAATGTACTCCTCTAGAGAGGCAGTTGGCAATTTACATCCCGCCCATCAGCATAACAAGGCTCCCTGTTCTCCAGGGCCTGTCTTGCCTTTCTATTTTTTACACATTATGTGGATGACCCTTTTGAACGGTGGGAAGTGATACTTCTTTGTAGTGCAGATTTGCATTGCCCGCTTGCTTGCTTGGCCAAAAAGGGCGTATGCGTTTTCTCCGGAATATATTCAGGAGAAAACGCATACGCCGTTTTTGGCCCAGTGCATCATTGTCTTAGTTGTGCCCCTCTTCCTGTGCTTTAAAGGCGATTCCAACGTACCTCTTGAAATCTGTTTCCTGCTATTCTGCCTCGCTTTCAAGTCCGCCTCGTTGCCTTCCCTCAACAGATTTTTGGACGATAGTTGTCCTTTATTACTCGGCCAGTTTGTGAATTGCTGTGCCCCTGAGCTCCATTTTTCAACTCGTTTTTGGTGAGCTGACCACAAGTCCAAAATTTTGGTTCAGGACATATGCTGGTTCCCGGTGCAGGGCTGAGACTTTGGTTAATTCTTCTTCCTGCCGGGAAGTTAGAGTGATATGTGCCCGTCCAAATGCCTAACAGCTACTCTCTCATTGGTTCTCCCTCTTCCCTTTCATCCTCTGCCAAATTGGAAGCCTGTGCGAACCAGGAGGTTAAAGGGGCTGTCTCTCCAAGTTGGGAGATTGATAGTAAAGCAGATGGAAAGTCAAACCGGAGCACCATGGGAGGATCTATTCGTTGAGTTTTAGAAACCTTTCGTATTCACAGTGTGTCTCTTCTCTAGGTTTCCCGTACATGTTATAACTGTAGTAATATTCCCTTCAACCTGGAGAGTTGGGACCCATGGAATGGGTGCCAGGCATTATTCCTTTAAAGGGTCTTCATTTGCTCACCCAAACTCACCAATCCTCTCAGTCCCAAGTGTCCAGCCTTATGCCACATCCAGCTGTCGTTGTAGATAGGGTCATTCCAGGTTTCATCAGAGACCCTGAAGGAATTGTAAAGAATTTCCCAGTTTTTTTGTTTTCTTTTGAAATTCCTTTTTATAGTGGGTTTGAGCTGATTCTCGCTGCCATGTTTATGCCAGTCTAGACACACTTGATTCCCTTACGGAGACATATCAATACATAGGTTTTAAGATTCTTACTAGTCAGATATATTCCTCTGTGGGAAATATGGGGTTTTGAGTCCCTTTCACTGAGGAAGGTGTAGGTCTTGTCTATTCCATAGTTGGTTTTTGGAACGGTACCTGTGCTTATATCAAACTCTGGTTTTATGCATCACCCCACCTCTCCTTCCCCCTTAAGCAGGCATAAGAGTGTTTTCTAAATGTGAGACACTGTTCTCTTTTCTAACTCAGTTCAAGTGTAGCCATGTTTACAGGATCTTCATAAGTGATATCTTATGATAAGTTTCTTTTTCTGTGTGACTTATTTCACTTAGAATCATCGTACCTGAATCCACCCATTTTGCTGCTACTGGTCTTATGACATTGATTTCATGGCTGAGGGATATTCCATCGTACGTAACTACCACAATTTTTTGAACCATTTTTATATTTCCCGTGATATTTAAGGCGTACCCAAGTTGAGGTCCTTGTAAGCAGTGCAGCCCTAAATTTTGGGGTGGCTCTGTCTTATTGATTTTCAGTTTTCCCAAGGTATATTCCCTAGACTGGAAGTGCCCTTGGCTCTGTAGCTCTGTTCTTTACTTGTTTTAGAGAACACAATGCACTCCTCCAGAGGGGCAGTTGGCAATTTTCATCCCGCCCATCAGCATAACAAGGCTCCCTGTTCTCCAGTGCCTGTCTTGCCTTTTTGATTTTTACACATTTTGTGGATGTCCCTTTTGACCGGTGGGAAGTGATACTTCTTTGTAGTGCAGATTTGCATTGCCCGATTGCTTACTTGGCCAAAAAGGGCGTATGCGTTTTCTCCTGAATATATTCAGGAGAAAACACATACACCCTTTTTGGCCAAGTGCATCATTATCGAAGTTGTTCCCCTCTTCCTGTGCTTTAAAGGCTATTCCAACGTACCTCTTGAAATCTGTTTCTGGCTATTCTGCCTCGCTTTCAAGTCCGCCTCGTTGCCTACCCTCAACAGATTTTTGGAAGATAGTTGTCCTTTAATACTCGACCAGTTTGTGAATTGCTGTGCCCCTGAGCTCCATTTTTCAACTCGTTTTTTGTGAGCTGACCGCAAGTCCAAAATTTTGGTTCAGGACCTATACTGGTTCCCGGTGGTTGGCTGAGACTTTGGTTAATTCTTCTTCCTGCCGGGAAATTACAGTGATATGTGCCCGTGCAAACGCCTAACAGCTACTCTCTCATTGGTTCTCCCTCTTCCCTTTCATCCTCTGCCAAATTGGCAACCTGTGGAAACCAGGTGGTTAAAGGGGTGGTCTCTCCAAGTTGGGAGGTTGATAGTAAAGCAGATGGAAAGTCAAACCGGGGCTTCAGGAGAGGGACTATTCGTTGAGCTTTAGAAACCTTTCATATTCACAGTGTGTACGTTTTCTAGGTTTCCCGTACATGTTATAGCTGTAGTAATATTCCCTTCAACTTGGAGAGTTGGGACCCATGGAATGGGTGCCAGGCACTTGTGCTTTAAAGGGTCTGCATTTGCTCACCCAATCTCACCAATCGTCTCACTGTCAAATGTCCCTCCTTATGCCACATCCAGCTGTCATTGTAGACAGGGTCATTCCAGGTTTCATCAGAGACCCCGAAGGAATTGTAAAGAATTACGCAGTTTTTTCGTTTTGTTTTTGAAATTCCTTTTTATAATGGGTTTGAGCTGATTCTCGCTGCCATGTTTATGCCAGTCTAGACACACTTGATTCCCTTACGGAGACATATCAATACATAGGTTTTAAGATTCTTACTAGTCAGATATATTCCTCTGTGGGAAATATGGTGTTTTGAGTCCCTTTCACTGAGGAAGGTGTAGGTCTTGTCTATTCCATAGTTGGTTTTTGGAACGGTACCTGTGCTTATATCAAACTCTGGTTTTATGCATCACCCCACCACTTCTTCCCCCTTAAGCAGGCATAAGAGTGTTTTCTAAATGTGAGACACTATTCTCTTTCCTAACTCAGTTCAAGTGTAGCCATGTTTACAGGACCTTCATAAGTGATATCTTATGATAAGTTTCTTTTTCTGTGTGACTTATTTCACTTAGAATCATCGTACCTGAATCCACCCATTTTGCTGCTACTGGTCTTATGACATTGATTTCATGGCTGAGGGATATTCCATCGTACGTAAGTACCACAATTTTTTGAACCATTTTTATATTTCCTGGGATATTTAAGGTGTACCCAAGTTGAGGTCCTTGTAAGCAGTGCAGCCTTAAATTTTGGGGTGGCTCTGTCTTATTGATTTTCAGTTTTCCCAAGGTATATTCCCTAGACTGGAAGTGCCCTTGGCTCTGTAGCTCTGTTGTTTACTTGTTTTAGGGAACACAATGCACTCCACCAGAGAGGCATTTGGCAATTTACATCCCGCCCATCAGCATAACAAGGCACCCTGTTCTCCAGGGCCTGTCTTGCCTTTCTGGTTTTTACACATTTTGTGGATGTCCCTTTTGACCGGTGGGAAGTGATACTTCTTTGTAGTGCAGATTTGCATTGCCCGATTGCTTGCTTGCTTGGCCAAAAAGGGCGTATGCGTTTTCTCCTGAATATATTCAGGAGAAAACACATATGCCCTTTTTGGCCAAGTGCATCATTGTCGAAGTTGTGCCCCTCTTCCTGTGCTTTAAAGGCGATTACAACGTACCTCTTGAAATCTGTTTCCTGCTATTCTGCCTCGCATTCAAGTCCGCCTCTTTGCCTTCCCTCAACAGATTTTTGGACGATAGTTGTCCTTTTTTACTTGGCCAGTTTGTGAATTGCTGTGCCCCTGAGCTCCATTTTTCAACTCGTTTTTGGTGAGCTGACCGCAAGTCCAAAATTTTGGTTCAGGACCTATGCTGGTTCCCGGTGGGTGGCTGAGACTTTGGTTAATTCTTCTTCCTGCCGGGAAGTTAGAGTGATATGTGCCCGTCCAAATGCCTAACAGCTACTCTCTCATTGGTTCTCCCTCTTCCGTTTCATCCTCTGCCAAATTGGAAACCTGTGCGAACCAGGAGGTTAAAGGGGCTGTCTCTCCAAGTTGCGAGGTTGATAGTAAAGCAGATGGAAAGTCAAACCGGAGCACCAGGAGAGGGACTATTCGTTGAGTTTTAGAAACCTTTCGTATTCACAGTGTGCCCGTTCTCTAGGTTTCCCGTACATGTTATAACTTTAGTAATATTCCCTTCAACCTGGAGAGTTCGGACCCATGGAATGGGTGCCATGCATTATTGCTTTAAAGGGTCTGCATTTGCTCACCCAATCTCACCAATCCTCTCAGTCGCAAGTGTCCAGCCTTATGCCACATCCAGCTGTCGTTGTAGATAGGGTCATTCCATGTTTCATCAGTGACCCTGAAGGAATTGTAAAGAATTTCCCAGTTTTTTTTGTTTTGTTATTGAAATTCCATTTTTTAGTGGGTTTGAGCTGATTCTCGCTGCCATGTTTATGCCAGTCTAGACACACTTGATTCCCTTACGGAGACATATCAATACATAGGTTTTAAGATTCTTACTAGTCAGATATATTCCTCTGCAGGAAATATGGGGTTTTGAGTCCCTTTCACTGAGGAAGGTGTAGGTCTTGTCTATTCCATAGTTGGTTTTTGGAACGGTACCTGTGCTTATATCAAACTCTGGTTTTATGCATCACCCCACCACTCCTTCCCCCTTAAGCAGGCATAAGAGTGTTTTCTAAATGTGAGACACTGTTCTCTTTCCTAACTCAGTTCAAGTGTAGCCATGTTTACAGGACCTTCATAAGTGATATCTTATGATAAGTTTCTTTTTCTGTGTGACTTATTTCACTTAGAATCATCGTACCTGAATCCACCCATTTTGCTGCTACTGGTCTTATGACATTGATTTCATGGCTGAGGGATATTCCATCGTACGTAAGTACCACAATTTTTTGAACCATTTTTATATTTCCTGGGATATTTAAGGTGTACCCAAGTTGAGGTCCTTGTAAGCAGTGCAGCCCTAAATTTTGGGGTGGCTCTGTCTTATTGATTTTCAGTTTTCCAAAGGTATATTCCCTAGACTGGAAGTGCCCTTGGCTCTGTAGCTCTGTTGATTACTTGTTTTAGGGAACACAATGCACTCCTCCAGAGAGACAGTTGGCAATTTACATCCCGCCCATCAACATAACAAGGCTCCCTGTTCTGCAGGGCCTGTCTTGCCTTTCTGGTTTTTACACATTTTGTGGATGTCCCTTTTGACCGGTGGGAATTGATACTTCTTTGTAGTGCAGATTTGCATTGCCCGCTTGCTTGCTTGGCCAAAAAGGGCGTATGCGTTTTCTCCTGAATATATTCAGGTGAAAACGCATACGCCCTTTTTGGCCAAGTGCATCATTATCAAAGTTGTGCCCCTCTTCCTGTGCTTTAAAGGCGATTCCAACGTACCTCTTGAAATCTGTTTCCTGCTATTCTGCCTCGCTTTCAAGTCCACCTCGCTGCCTTCCCTCAAGAGATTTTTGGACCATAGTTGTCCTTTATTACTCGGCCAGTTTGTGAATTGCTGTGCCCCTGAGCTCCATTTTTCAACTCGTTTTTGGTGAGCTGACCGCAAGTCCAAAATTTTGGTTCAGGACCTATGCTGGTTCCCGGTGGGGGGCTGAGACTTTGCTTAATTCTTCTTCCTGCCGGGATGTTAGAGTGATATGTGCCCGTCCAAATGCCTAACAGCTACTCTCTCATTGGTTCTCCCTCTTCCCTTTCATCCTCTGCCAAATTGGCAACCTGTGCGAACCAGGAGCTTAAAGGGGCTGTCCCTTCAAGTTGGGAGGTTGATAGTAAAGCAAATGGAAAGTCAAAACGGAGCACCAGGAGAGGGACTATTCGTTGAGTTTTAGAAACCTTTCGTGTTCACAGTGTGTCCGTTCTCTAGGTTTCCCGTACATGTTATAGCGGTAGTAATATTCCCTTCAACATGGAGAGTTGGGACCCATGGAATGGGTGCCAATCATTATTGCTTTAAAGGGTCTGCATTTGCTCACCCAATCTCACCAATCCTCACAGTCCCAAGTGTCCAGCCTTATGCCACATCCAGCTGTCATTGTACAGAGGGTCATTCCAGGTTTCATCAGAGACCCTGAAGGAATTGTAAAGAATTTCCCAGTTTTTTTGTTTTGTTTTTGAAAATACTTTTTATAGTGGGTTTGAGCTGATTCTCGCAGCCACGTTTATGCCAGTCTAGACACACTTGATTCCCGTACGGAGACATATCAATACATAGGTTTTAAGATTCTTACTAGTCAGATATATTCCTCTGCGGGAAATATGTGGTTTTGAGTCCCTTTCACTGAGGATGGTGTAGGTCTTGTCTATTCCATAGTTGCTTTTTGGAACGGTACCTGTGCTTATATCAAACTCTGGTTTTATGCATCACCCCACCTCTCCTTCCCCCTTAAGCAGGCATAAGAGTGTTTTCTAAATGTGAGACACTGTTCTCTTTCCTAACTCAGTTCAAGTGTAGCCATGTTTACAGGATCTTCATAAGTGATATCTTATGATAAGTTTCTTTTTCTGTGTGACTTATTTCACTTAGAATCATCGTACCTGAATCCACCCATTATGCTGCTACTGGTCTTATGACATTGATTTCATGGCTGAGGGATATTCCATCGTACGTAAGTACCACAATTTTTTGAACCATTTTTATATTTCCTGGGATATTTAAGGTGTACCCAAGTTGAGGTCCTTGTAAGCAGTGCAGCCCTAAATTTTGGGGTGGCTCTGTCTTATTGATTTTCAGTTTTCCCAAGGTATATTCCCTAGACTGGAAGTGCCCTTGGCTCTGTA
This sequence comes from Hyperoodon ampullatus, assembly GCF_949752795.1. Classification (NCBI taxonomy): domain Eukaryota; kingdom Metazoa; phylum Chordata; class Mammalia; order Artiodactyla; family Ziphiidae; genus Hyperoodon; species Hyperoodon ampullatus. The sequence continues at coordinate 107,166 of NW_027640739.1, read as the reverse complement.
GCTCTGTTCTTTACTTGTTTTAGGGAACACAATGCACTCCTCCAGAGAGGCAGTTGGCAATTTACATCCCACCCATCAGCATAACAAGGCTCCCTGTGCTCCAGGGCCTGTCTTGCCTTTCTGGTTTTTACACATTTTGTGGATGTCCCTTTTGACCGGTGGGAAATGATACTTCTTTGTAGTGCAGATTTCCATTGCCTGCTTGCTTGCTTGGCCAAAAAGGGCGTAGGCGTTTTCTCCTGAATATATTCAGGAGAAAACGCATACGGCCTTTTTGGCCAAGTGCATCATTGTCGAAGTTGTGCCCCTCTTCCTGTGCTTTAAAGGCGATTCCAACGTACCTCTTGAAATCTGTTTCCTGCTATTCTGCCTCGCTTTCAAGTCCGCCTCGTTGCCTTCCCTCAACAGATTTTTGGAGGATAGTTGTCCTTTATTACTCTGCCACTTTGTGAATTGCTGTGCCCCTGAGCTCCATTTTTCAACTCGTTTTTGCTGAGCTGACCGCAAGTCCAAAATTTTGGTTCAGGACCTATACTGGTTCCCGCTGGGTGGCTGAGACTTTGGTTAATTCTTCTTCCTGCCGGGAAATTACAGTGATATGTGCCCGTCCAAATGCCTAACAGCTACTCTCTCATTGGTTCTCCCTCTTCCCTTTCATAATCTGCCAAATTGGCAACCTGTGTGAACCAGGAGTTTAAAGGGTCTGTCTCTCCAAGTTGGGAGGTTGATAGTAAAGCAGATGGAAGTCAAACTGGAGCACCAGGAGAGGGACTATTCGTTGAGTTTTAGAAACCTTTCGTATTCACAGTGTGTCCGTTCTCTAGGTTTCTAGTACATGTTATAGCTGTAGTAATATTCCCTTCAACCTGGAGAGTTGGGACCCATGGAATGGGTGCCAAGCATTATTGCTTTAAAGGGTCTGCATTTGCTCACCCAATCTCACCAATCCTCTCAGTCCCAAGTGTCCAGCCTTATGCCACATCCAGCTGTCATTGTAGATAGGGTCATTCCAGGTTTCATCATAGACCCTGAAGGAATTGTAAAGAATTTCCCACTTTTTTTGTTTTGTTTTTGAAATTCCTTTTTATAGTGGGTTTGAGCTGATTCTCGCTGCCATGTTTATGCCAGTCTAGACACACTTGATTCCTTTACAGAGACATATCAATACATAGGTTTTATGATTCTTACTAGTCAGATATATTCCTCTGCGGGAAATATGGGGTTTTGATTCCCTTTCACTGAGGAAGGTGTAGGTCTTGTCTATTCCATAGTTGGTTTTTGGAACGGTACCTGTGCTTATATCAAACTCTGGTTTTATGCATCACCCCACCTATACTTCCCCCTTAAGCAGGCATAAGAGTGTTTTCTAAATGTGAGACACTGTTCTCTTTCCTAACTCAGTTCAAGTGTAGCCATGTTTACAGGATCTTCATAAGTGATATCTTATGATAAGATTCTTTTTCTGTGTGACTTATTTCACTTAGAATCATCGTTCCTGAATCCACCCATTTTGCTGCTACTGGTCTTATGACATTGATTTCATGGCTGAGGGATATTCCATCGTACGTATGTACCACAATTTTTTGAACCATTTTTATATTTCCTGGGATATTTAATGTGTACCCAAGTTGAGGTCCTTGTAAGCACTGCAGCCCTAAATTTTGGGGTTGCTCTGTCTTATTCATTTTCAATTTTCCCAAGGTATATTCCCTAGACTGGAAGTGCCCTTGGCTCTGTAGCTCTGTTGTTTACTTGTTTTAGGGAACACAATGCACTCCTCCAGAGAGGCAGTTGGCAATTTACATCCCGCCCATCAGCATAACAAGGCTCCCTGTTCTCCAGGGCCTGTCTTGCCTTTCTGGTTTTTACACATTTTGTGGATGTCCCTTTTGACCGGTGGGAAGTGATACTTCTTTGTAGTGCAGATTTGCATTGCCCGCTTGCTTGCTTGGCCAAAAAGGGCGTATGCGTTTTCTCTTGAATATATTCAGGAGAAAATGCATACGCCCTTTTTGGCCAAGTGCATCATTGTCGAAGTTGTGCCACTCTTCCTGTGCTTTAAAGGCGATTCCCACGTACCTCTTGAAATCTGTTTCCTGCTATTCTGCCTCGCTTTCAAGTCCACCTCGCTGCCTTCCCTCAAGAGATTTTTGGACGATAGTTGGCCTTTATAACTCGGCCAGTTTGTGAATTGCTGTACCCCTGAGCTCCTTTTTTCAACTCGTTTTTGGTGAGCTGACCGCAAGTCGAAAATTTTGGTTCAGGACCTATACTGGTTCCCGGTGGGTGGCTGAGACTTTGGTTAATTCTTCTTCCTGCCGTGAAATTACAGTGATATGTACCCGTCGAAATGCCTAACAGCTAATTTCTCATTGGATCTCCCTCTTCCTTTTCATCCTCTGCCAAATTGGCAACGTGTGCGAACCAGGAGGTTAAAGGGGCTGTCTCTCCAAGTTGGGAGATTGATAGTAAAGCAGATGGAAAGTCAAACTGGAGCACCAGAAGAGGGACTATTAGTTGAGTTTTAGAAACCTTTCATATTCACAGTGTGTCCGTTATCTAGGTTTCTCGTACATGTTATAACTGTAGTAATATTCCCTTCAACCTGGAGAGTTGGGACCCATGGAATGGGTGCCATGCATTATTGCTTTAAAGGGTCTGCATTTGCTCACCCAATCTCACCAATCGTCTCAGTCACAAGTGTCCAGCCTTATGCCACATCCAGCTGTCGTTGTAGATAGGGTCATTCCAGGTTTCATCAGAGACCCTGAAGGAATTGTAAAGAATTTCCCAGTTTTTTTGTTTTGTTTTTGAAATTCCTTTTTATAGTGGGTTTGAGCTGATTCTCGCTGCCATGTTTACGCCAGTCTAGACACACTTGATTCCCTTACGGACACATATCAATACATAGGTTTTAAGATTCTTACTAGTCAGATATAATCCTCTGCCGGAAATATGGGATTTTGAGTCCCTTTCACTGAGGAAGGTATAGGTCTTGTCTATTCCATAGTTGGTTTTTGGAACGGTACCTGTGCTTATATCAAACTCTGGTTTTATGCATCACCCCACCTCTCCTTCCCCCTTAAGCAGGCATAAGAGTGTTTTCTAAATGTGAGACACTGTTCTCTTTCCTAACTCAGTTCAAGTGTAGCCATGTTTACAGGATCTTCATAAGTGATATCTTATGATAAGTTTCTTTTTCTCTGTGACATATTTCACTTAGAATCATCGTACCTGAATCCAACCATTTTGCTGCTACTGGTCTTATGACATTGATTTCATGGCTGAGGGATATTCCATCGTATGTAAGTACCACAATTTTTTGAACCATTTTTATATTTCCTGGGATATTTAAGGTGTACCCAAGTTGAGGTCCTTGTAAGCAGTGCAGCCCTAAATTTTGGGGTGGCTCTTATTGATTTTCAGTTTTCCCAAGGTATATTCCCTAGACTGGAAGTGCCCTTGGCTCTGTAGCTCTGTTGTTTACTTGTTTTAGGGAACACAATGTACTCCTGCAGAGAGGCAGTTGGCAATTTACATCCCGCCCATCAGCATAAAACAGCTCCCTGTTCTCCAGGGCCTGTCTTGCCTTTCTGGTTTTTACACATTTTGTGGATGTCCGTTTTGACCGGTGGGAAGTGATACTTCTTTGTAGTGCAGATTTGCATTGCCCGCTTGCTTGCTTGGCCAAAAAGGGCGTATACGTTTTCTCCTGAATATATGCAGGAGAAAACGCCTACGCCCTTTTTGGCCAAGTGCATAATTGTCGAAGATTTGCCCCTCTTCCTGTGCTTTAAAGGCGATTCCAACGTACCTCTTGAAATCTGTTTCCTGCTATTCTGCCTCGCTTTCAAGTGCGCCTCGTTGCCTTCCCTCAACAGATTTTTGGACGATAGTTTTCCTTTATTACTGGGCCAGTTTGTGAATTGCTGTGCCCCTGAGCTCCATTTTTCAACTCGTTTTTTGTGAGCTGACCGCAAGTCCAAAATTTTGGTTCTGAACCTATACTGGTTCCCGGTGGGTGGCTGAGACTTTGATTAATTCTTCTTCCTGACGGGAAATTACAGTGATATGTGCCCGTCCAAATGCCTAACAGCTACTCTCTCATTGGTTCTCCCTCTTCCCTTTCATCTTCTGCCAAATTGGCAACCTATGCGAACCAGGATGTTAAAGGGTCTGTCTCTCCACGTTGGGAGGTTGATAGTAAAGCAGATGGAATGTCAAACCAGAGCAGCAGGAGAGGGAATATTCGTTGAGTTTTAGAATCCTTTCATATTCACAGTGTGTCCGTTCTCTAGGTTTCCCGTACATGTTATACCTGTAGTAATATTCCCTTCAACCTGGAGAGTTGGGACCCATGGAATGGGTGCCAGGCTTTTGTGCTTTAAAGGGTTTGCATTTGCTCACCCAATCTCACCAATCGTCTCAGTCCCAAGTGTCCCTCCTTATGCCACATCCAGCTGTCATTGTAGATAGGGTCATTCCAGGGTTCATCAGAGACCCTGAAGGAATTGTAAAGAATTTCCCAGTTTTTTTGTTTTGTTTTTGAAACTCCTTTTTATAGTGGGTTTGAGCTGATTCTCGCTGCCATGTTTATGCCAGTCTAGACACACTTGATTCCCTTACGGAGACATATCAATACATAGGTTTTAAGATTCTTACTAGTCACATATATTCCTCTGCGGGAAATATGGGGTTTTGAGTCCCTTTCACTGAGGATGGTGTAGGTCTTGTCTATTCCATAGTTGGTTTTTGGAACGGTACCTGTGCTTATATCAAACTCTGGTTTTATGCATCACCCCACCTCTCCTTCCCCCTTAAGCAGGCATAAGAGTGTTTTCTAAATGTGAGACACTGTTCTCTTTCCTAACTCAGTTCAAGTTTAGCCATGTTTACAGGATCTTCATAAGTGATATCTTATGATAAGTTTCTTTTTCTGTGTGACTTATTTCACTTAGAATCATCGTACCTGAATCCACCCATTTTGCTGCTACTGGTCTTATGACATTGATTTCATGGCTGAGGGATATTCCATCGTACGTAAGTACCACAATTTTTTGAACCATTTTTATATTTCCTGGGATAATTAAGGTTACCCAAGTTGAGGTCCTTGTAAGCAGTGCAGCCCTAAATTTTGGTGTGGATCTGTCTTATTGATTTTCAGTTTTCCCAAGGAATATTCCCTAGACTGGAAGTGCCCTTGGCTCTGTAGCTCTGTTGTTTACTTGTTTTAGGGAACACAATGCACTCCTCCAGAGAGGGAGTTGGCAATTTACATTCCGCCCATCAGCATAAAAAGGCTCCCTGTTCTCCAGGGCCTGTCTTGCCTTTCTGGTTTTTACACATTTTGTGGATGTCCCTTTTGACCAGTGGGAAGTGATACTTCTTTGTAGTGCAGATTTGCATTGCCCGCTTGCTTGCTTGGCCAAAAAGGGCGTATGCGTTTTCTCCTGAATATATTCAGGAGAAAACGCATACGCCCTTTTTGGCCAAGTGCATCATTGTCGAAGTTGTGCCCCTCGTCCTGTGCTTTAAAGGCGATTGCAACGTACCTATTGAAATCTGTTTCCTGCTATTCTGCCTCGCTTTCAAGTCCGCCTCGTTGCCTTCCCTCAACAGATTTTTGGACAATAGTTGTCCTTTATTACTCGGCCAGTTTGTGAATTGCTGTGCCCCTGAGCTCCATTTTTCAACTCGTTTTTGGTGAGCTGACCGCAAGTCCAAAATTTTGGTTCAGGAACCATACTGGTTCCCGGTGGGTGGCTGAGACTTTGGTTAATTCTTCTTCCTGCCGGGAAATTACAGTGATATGTGCCCGTCCAAATGCCTAACAGCTACTCTCTCATTGGTTCTCCCTCTTCCCTTTCATCCTCTGCCAAATTGGAAACGTGTGCGAACCTGGAGGTTAAAGGGGCTGTCTCTCCAAGTTGGGAGGCTGATAGTAAAGCAGATGGAAAGTCAAACTGGAGCACCAGGAGAGGGACTATTCGTTGAGTTTTAGAAACCTTTCGTATTCACAGTGTGTCCGTTCTCTAGGTTTCCCGTACATGTTATAACTGTAGTAATATTCCCTTCAACCTGGAGAGTTGGGACCCATGGAATGTGTGCCATGCATTATTACTGTAAGGTGTCTGCATTTGCTAACCCAATCTCAGCAATACTCTCAGTCCCAAGTGTCCAGCCTTATGCCAAATCCAGCTGTCGTTGTAGATAGGGTCATTCCAGGTTTCATCAGAGACCCTGAAGGAATTGTAAAGAATTTCCCAGTTTTTTTGTTTTGTTTTTGAAATTCCTTTTTATAGTGGGTTTGAGCTGATTCTCGCTGCCATGTTTATGCCAGTCTAGACACACTTGATTCCCTTATGGAGACATATCAATACATAGGTTTTAAGATTCTTACTAGTCAGATATATTCCTCTGCGGGAAATATGGGGTTTTGACTCCCTTTCACTGATGAAGGTGTTGGTCTTGTCTATTCCATAGTTGGTTTTTGGAACGGTACCTGTGCTTATATCAAACTCTGGTTTTATGCATCACCCCACCTCTCCTTCCCCCTTAAGCAGGCATAAGAGTGTTTTCTAAATGTGAGACACAGTTCTCTTTCCTAACTCAGTTCAAGTGTAGCCATGTTTACAGGATCTTCATAAGTGATATCTTATGATAAGTTTCTTTTTCTCTGTGACTTATTTCACTTAGAATCATCGTACCTGAATCCACCCATTTTGCTGCTACTGGTCTTTTGACATGATTTCATGGTTGAGGGATATTCCATCGTACGTAAGTACCACAATTTTTTGAACCATTTTTATATTTCCTGGGATATTTAAGGTGTACCCAAATTGAGGTCCTTGTAAGCAGTGCAGCCCTAAATTTTGTGTTTGCTCTGCCTTATTGATTTTCAGTTTTCCCAAGGTATATTCCCTAGACTGGAAGTGCCCTTGGCTCTGTAGCTCTGTTGTTTACTTGTTTTAGGGAACACAATGCACTCCTCCAGAGAGGCAGTTGGCAATTTACATCCCGCCCATCAGCATAACAAGGCTCCCTGTTCTCCAGGGCCTGTCTTGCCTTTTTGGTTTTTGCACCTTTTGTGGATGTCCCTTTTGACCGGTGGGAAGTGATCCTTCTTTGTAGTGCAGATTTGCATTGCCCGCTTGCTTGCTTGGCCAAAAAGGGCGTATGCGTTTTCTCCTGAATATATTCAGGAGAAAACGCATACGCCCTTTTTGGCCAAGTGCATCATTGTCGAAGTTGTGCCCCTCTTCCTGTGCTTTAAAGGCGATTCCAACGTACCTCTTGAAATCTGTTTCCTGCTATTCTGCCTCGCTTTCAAGTCCGCCTCGTTGCCTTCCCTCAACAGATTTTTGGACGATAGATGTCCTTTATTACTCGGCCAGTTTGTGAATTGCTGTGCCCCTGAGCTCCATTTTTCAACTCGTTTTTGGTGAGCTGACCGCAAGTCCAACATTTTGGTTCAGGATCTATACTGGTTCCCGGTGGGTGGCTGAGACTTTGGTTAATTCTTCTTCCTGCCAGGAAATTACAGTGATATGTGCCCGTCCAAATGCCTAACAGCTACTCTCTCATTGGTTCTCCCTTTTCCCTTTCATCCTCTGCCAAATTGGCAACCTGTGCGAACCAGGAGGTTAAAAGGTCTGTCTCTCCAGTTGGGAGGTTGATAGTAAAGCAGATGGAAAGTTAAACCGGAGCACCAGGAGAGGGACTATTCGTTGAGTTTTAGAAACCTTTCGTATTCACAGTGTGTCCGTTCTCTAGGTTTCCCATACATGTTATAGCTGTAGGAATATTCCCTTCAACCTGGAGAGTTGGGACCCATGGAATGGGTGCCAGGCATTTGTGCTTTAAAGGGTCTGCATTTGCTCACCCAATCTCACCAATCCTCTCAGTCCCAAGTGTCCCTCCTTATGCCACATTCAGCTGTCATTGTAGATAGGGTCATTCCAGGTTTCATCAGAGACCCTGAAGGAATTGTAAAGAATTTCCCAGTTTTTTTGTTTTGTTTTTGAAATTCCTTTTTATAGTGTGTTTGAGCTGATTCTCGCTGCCATGTTTATGCCAGTCTAGACACACTTGATTCCCTTACGGAGACATATCAATACATAGGTTTTAAGATTCTTACTAGTCAGATATATTCCTCTGCGGGAAATATGGGGTTTTGAGTCCCTTTCACTGAGGAAGGTGTAGGTCTTGTCTATTCCATAGTTGGTTTTTGGAACGGTACCTGTGCTTATATCAAACTCTGGTTTTATGCATCACCCCACCTCTCCTTCCCCCTTAAGCAGGCATAAGAGTGTTTTCTAAATGTGAGACACTGTTCTCTTTCCTAACTCAGTTCAAGTGTAGCCATGTTTACAGGATCTTCATAAGTGATATCTTATGATGAGTTTCTTTTTCTGTGTGACTTATTTCACTTAGAATCATCGCACCTGAATCCACCCATTTTGCTGCTACTGGTCTTATGACATTGATTTCATGGCTGAGGGATATTCCATCGTACGTAAGTACCACAATTTTTTGAACCATTTTTATATTTCCTGGGATATTTAAGGTGTACCCAAGTTGAGGTCCTTGTAAGCAGTGCAGCCCTATATTTTGGGGTTGCTCTGTCTTATTGATTTTCAGTTTTCCCAAGGTATATTCCCTAGACTGGAAGTGCCCTTGGCTCTGTAGCTCTGTTCTTTACTTGTTTTAGGGAACACAATGCACTCCTCCAGAGAGGCAGTTGGCAATTTACATCCCGCCCATCAGCATAACAAGGCTCCCTGTTCTCCAGGGCCTGTATTGCCTTTCTGGTTTTTACACATTTTGTGGATGTCCCTTTTGACCGATGGGAAGTGACACTTCTTTGTAGTGCAGATTTGCATTGCCCGCTTGCTTGCTTGGCCAAAAAGGGCGTATACGTTTTCTCCTGAATATATTCAGGAGAAAACGCATACGCCCTTTTTGGCCAAGTGCATCATTGTCGAAGTTGTGCCCCTCTTCCTGTGCTTTAAAGGCGATTCCAACGTACCTCTTGAAATCTGTTTCCTGCTATTCTGCCTCGCTTTCAAGTCCGCCTCGTTGCCCTCCCTCAACAGATATTTGGACGATAGTTGTCCTTTATTACTCGGCCAGTTTGTGAATTGCTGTGCCCCTGAGCTCCATTTTTCAACTCGTGTTTGGTGAGCTGACCGCAAGTCCAAAATTTTTGTTCAGGACCTATACTGGTTCCCGGTGGGTGGCTGAGACTTTGGTTAATTCTTCTACCTGCCGGGAAATTACAGTGATATGTGCCCGTCCAAATGCCTAACAGCTACTCTCTCATTGGTTCTCCCTCTTCCCTTTCATCCTCTGCCAAATTGGAAACGTGTGCGAACCAGGAGGTTAAAGGGGCTGTCTCTCCAAGTTGGGAGGCTGATAGTAAAGCAGATGGAAAGTCAAACTGGAGCAACAGGAGAGGGACTATTCGCTGAGTTTTAGAAACCTTTCGTATTCACAGTGTGTCCGTTCTCTAGGTTTCCCGTACAAATTATAGCTGTAGTAATATTCCCTTCAACCTGGAGAGTTGGGACCCATGGAATGGGTGTCAGGCATTTGTGCTTTAAAGGGTCTTCATTTGCTCAACCAATCTCACCAATCGTCTCAGTCCCAAGTGTCCCTCCTTATGCCACATCCAGCTGTCATTGTAGATAGGGTCATTCCAGGTTTCATCAGAGACCCTGAAGGAATTGTAAAGAATTTCCCAGTTTTTTTGTTTTGTTTTTGAAATTCCTTTTTATAGTGGGTTTGAGCTGATTCTCGCTGCCATGTTTATGCCAGTCTAGATACACTTGATTCCGTAACGGAGACATATCAATACATAGGTTTTAAGATTCTTACTAGTCAGATATATTCCTCTGCGGGAAATATGGGGTTTTGAGTCCCTTTCACTGAGGAAGGTGTAGGTCTTCTCTATTCCATAGATGGTTTTTGGAACGGTACCTGTGCTTATATCAAACTCTGGTTTTAGGCATCACCCCACCTCTCCTTCCCCCTTAAGCAGGCATAAGAGTGTTTTCTAAATGTGAGACACTGTTCTCTTTCCTAACTCAGTTCAAGTGTAGCCATGTTTACAGGATCTTCATAAGTGATATCTTATGATAAGTTTCTTTTTATGTGTGACTTATTTCACTTAGAATCATCGTACTTGAATCCACCCATTTTGCTGCTACTGGTCTATGACATTGATTTCATGGCTGAGGGATATTCCATCGTACATAAGTACCACAATTTTTTGAACCTTTTTTTATATTTCCAGGGATAATTAAGGCGTACCCAACTTGAGGTCCTTGTAAGCAGTGCAGCCCTAAATTTTGAGGTGGCTCTGTCTTATTGATTTTCAGTTTTCCCAAGGAATATTCCCTAGACTGGAAGTGCCCTTGGCTCTGTAGCTCTGTTGTTTACTTGTTTTAGGGCACCCAATGCACTGCTCCAGAGAGGCAGTTGTCAATTTACATCCCGCCCATCAGCATAACAAGGCACCCTGTTCTCAACGGCCTGTCTTGCCTTTCTGGTTTTTACACATTTTGTGGATGTCCCTTTTGACCGGTGGGAAGTGATACTTCTTTGTAGTGCAGATTTGCATTGCCCGCTTGCTTGCTTGGCCAAAATGGGCATAGGCGTTTTCTCCTGAATATATTCAGGAGAAAACGCATACACCCTTTTTGGCCAAGTGCATCATTGTCGAAGTTGTGCCCCTCTTCCTGTGCTTAAAGGGCGATTCAAACGTACCTGTTGAAATCTGTTTCCTGCTATTCTGCCTCGCTTTCAAGTCCGCCTCGTTGCCTTCCCTCAACAGATTTTTGGACGATAGTTGTCCTTTATTACTCGGCCAGTTTGTGAATTGCTGTGCCCCTGAGCTCCATTTTTCAACTCGTGTTTGGTGAGTTGACCGCAAGTCCAAAATTTTGGTTCAGGACCTATACTGGTTCCCGGTGGGTGGCTGAGACTTTGGTTAATTCTTCTTCCTGCCGGGAAATTACAGTGATATGTGCCCGTCCAAATGCCTAACAGCTACTCTCTCATTGGTTCTCCCTCTTCCCTTTCATCCTCTGCCAAATTGGAAACGTGTGCGAACCAGGAGGTTAAAGGGGCTGTCTCTCCAAGTTGGGAGGCTGATAGTAAAGCAGATGGAAAGTCAAACTGGAGCACCAGGAGAGGGACTATTCGTTGAGTTTTAGAAACCTTTCGTATTCACAGTGTGTCCGTTCTCTAGGTTTCCCGTACATGTTATAACTGTAGTAATATTCCCTTCAACCTGGAGAGTTGGGACCCATGGAATGGGTGCCATGCATTATTACTTTAAGGTGTCTGCATTTGCTCACCCAATCTCAGCAATACTCTCAGTCCCAAGTGTCCAGCCTTATGCCAAATCCAGCTGTCGTTGTAGATAGGGTCATTCCAGGTTTCATCAGAGACCCTGAAGGAATTGTAAAGAATTTCCCAGTTTTTTTGTTTTGTTTTTGAAATTCCTTTTTATAGTGGGTTTGAGCTGATTCTCGCTGCCATGTTTATGCCAGTCTAGACACACTTGATTCCCTTATGGAGACATATCAATACATAGGTTTTAAGATTCTTACTAGTCAGATATATTCCTCTGCGGGAAATATGGGGTTTTGAGTCCCTTTCACTGAGGAAGGTGTAGGTCTTGTCTATTCCATAGTTGGTTTTTGGAACGGTACCTGTGCTTATATCAAACTCTGGTTTTATGCATCACCCCACCTCTCCTTCCCCCTTAAGCAGGCATAAGAGTGTTTTCTAAATGTGAGACACTGTTCTCTTTCCTAACTCAGTTCAAGTGTAGCCATGTTTACAGGATCTTCATAAGTGATATCTTATGATAAGTTTCTTTTTCTCTGTGACTTATTTCACATAGAATCATCGTAGCTGAATCCACCCATTTTGCTGCTACTGGTCTTTTGACATAATTTCATGGTTGAGGGATATTCCATCGTACGTAAATACCACAATTTTTTGAACCATTTTTATATTTCCTGGGATATTTAAGGTGTACCCAAGTTGAGGTCCTTGTAAGCAGTGCAGCCCTAAATTTTGTGTTTGCTCTGCCTTATTGATTTTCAGTTTTCCCAAGGTATATTCCCTAGACTGGAAGTGCCCTTGGCTCTGTAGCTCTGTTCTTTACTTGTTTTAGGGAACACAATGCACTCCTCCAGAGAGAGAGTTGGCAATTTACATCCCGCCCATCAACATAACAAGGCTCCCTGTTCTGCAGGGCCTGTCTTGCCTTTCTGGTGTTTACACATTTTGTGGATGTCCCTTTTGACCGGTGGGAAGTGATACTTCTTTGTAGTGCAGATTTGCATTGCCCGCTTGCTTGCTTGGCCAAAAAGGGCGTATGCGTTTTCTCCTGAATATATTCAGGAGAAAATGCATACGTCCTTTTTGGCCAAGTGCCTCATTGTCGAAGTTGTGCCCCTCTTCCTGTGCTTTAAAGGCGATTCCAACGTACCTCTTGAAATCTGTTTCCTGCTATTCTGCCTCGCTTTCAAGTCCGCCTCATTGCCTTCCCTCAACAGATTTTTGGACGATAGTTGTCCTTTATTACTCGGCCAGTTTGTGAATTGCTGTGCCCCTGAGCTCCATTTTTCAACTCGTTTTTGGTGAGCTGACCGCAAGTCCAAAATTTTGGTTCAGGATCTATACTGGTTCCCGGTGGGTGGCTGAGACTTTGGTTAATTCTTCTTCCTGCCAGGAAATTACAGTGGTATGTGCCCGTCCAAATGTCTAACAGCTACTCTCTCATTGGTTCTCCCTCTTCCCTTTCATCCTCTGCCAAATTGGCAACCTGTGCGAACCTGGAGGTTAAAGGGTCTGTCTCTCCAAGTTGGGAGGTTGATAGTAAAGCAGATGGAAAGTCAAACCGGAGCACCAGGAGAGGGACTATTCGTTGAGTTTTAGAAACCTTTCGTATTCACAGTGTGTCCGTTCTCTAGGTTTCCCGTACATGTTATAGCTGTAGTAATATTCCCTTCAACCTGGAGAGTTGGGACCTATGGAATGTGTGCCAGGCATTATTGCTTTAAAGGGTCTGCATTTGCTCACCCAATCTCACCAATCTTCTCAGTCCCAAGTGTCCCTCCTTATGCCACATCCAGCTGTCATTGTAGATAGGGTCATTCCAGGTTTCATCAGAGATCCTGAAGGAATTGTAAAGAATTTCCCAGTTTTTTTGTTTTGTTTTTGAAATTCCTTTTTATAGTGGGTTTGAGCTGATTCTCGCTGCCATGTTTATGCCAGTGTAGACACACTTGATTCCCTTATGGAGAGATATCAATACATAGGTTTTAAGATTCTTACTAGTCAGATATATTCCTCTGCGGGAAATATGGGGTTTTGAGTCCCTTTCACTGAGGAAGGTGTAGGTCTTGTCTATTCCATAGTTGGTTTTTGGAACGGTACCTGTGCTTATATCAAACTCTGGTTTTATGCATCACCCCACCTCTCCTTCCCCCTTAATCAGGCATAAGAGTGTTTTCTAAATGTGAGACACTGTTCTCTTTCCTAACTCAGTTCAAGTGTAGCCATGTTTACAGGATCTTCATAAGTGATATCTTATGATAAGTTTCTTTTTCTCTGTGACATATTTCACTAAGAATCATCGTACCTGAATCCACCCATTTTGCTGCTACTGGTCTTATGACATTGCTTTCATGGCTGAGGGATATTCCATCGTATGTAAGTACCACAATTTTTTGAACCATTTTTATATTTCCTGGGATATTTAAGGTGTACCCAAGTTGAGGTCCTTGTAAGCAGTGCAGCCCTAAATTTTGGGGTGGCTCTTATTGATTTTCAGTTTTCCTAAGGTATATTCCCTAGACTGGAAGTGCCCTTGGCTCTGTAGCTCTGTTGTTTACTTGTTTTAGGGAACACAATGCACTCCTCCAGAGAGGCAGTTGGCAATTTACATCCCGCCCATCAGCATAAAACAGCTCCCTGTTCTCCAGGGCCTGTCTTGCCTTTCTGGTTTTTACACATTTTGTGGATGTCCCTTTTGACCGATGGGAAGTGATACTTCTTTGTAGTGCAGATTTGCATTGCCCGCTTGCTTGCTTGGCCAAAAAGGGCGTATACGTTTTCTCCTGAATATATTCAGGAGAAAACGCATACGCCCTTTTTGGCCAAGTGCATCATTGTCGAAGTTGTGCCCCTCTTCCTGTGCTTTAAAGGTGATTCCAACGTACCTCTTGAAATCTGTTTCCTGCTACTCTGCCTCGCTTTCAAGTCCGCCTCGTTGCCTTAACTCAACAGATTTTTGGACGATAGTTGTCCTTTATTACTCGGCCAGTTTGTGAATTGCTGTGCCCCTGAGCTCCATTTTTCAACTCGTTTTCGGTGAGCTGACCGCAAGTCCAAAATTTTGGTTCAGGACCTATACTGGTTCCCGGTGGGTGGCTGAGACTTTGGGTAATTCTTCTTCCTGCCGGGAAATTACAGTGATATGTGGCCGTCCAAATGCCTAACAGCTACTCTCTCATTGGTTCTCCCTCTTCTCTTTCATCCTCTCCCAAATTGGCAAACTGAGCGAACCAGGAGGTTAAAGGGGCTGTCTCTCCAAGTTGGGAGGTTGATAGTAAAGCAGATGGAAAGTCAAACCGGAGCACCAGGAGCGGGACTATTCGTTGAATTTTAGAAACCTTTCGTATTCACAGTGTGCCCGTTCTCTAGGTTTCCCGTACATGTTATAACTTTAGTAATATTCCCTTCAACCTGGAGAGTTGGGACCCTTGGAATGGGTGTCATGCATTATTGCTTTAAAGGGTCTTCATTTGCTCACCCAATCTCACCAATCTTCTCAGTCCCAAGTGTCCAGCCTTATGCCACATCCAGCTGTCGTTGTAGATAGGGTCATTCCAGGTTTCATCAGAGATTCTGAAGGAATTTTAAAGAATTTCCAAGTTTTTTTGTTTTGTTATTGAAATTCCTTTTTTAGTGGGTTCTAGCTGATTGTCGCTGCCATGTTTATGCCAGTCTAGACACACTTGATTCCCTTACGGAGACATATCAATTCATAGGTTTTAAGATTCTTACTAGACAGATATATTCCTCTGCGGGAAATATGGGGTTTTGAGTCCCTTTCACTGAGGAAGGTGTAGGTCTTGTCCATTCCATAGTTGGTTTTTGGAACGGTATATGTGCTTATATCAAACTCTGGTTTTATGCATCACCCCACCTCTCCTTTCCCCTTAAACAGGCATAAGAGTGTTTTCTAAATGTGAGACTCTGTTCTCTTTCCTAACTCAGTTCAAGTGTAGCCATGTTTACAGGATCTTCATAAGTGATATCTTATGATAAGTTTCTTTTTCTGTGTGACTTATTTCACTTAGAATCATCGTACCTGAATCCACCCATTTTGCTGCTACTGGTCTTATGACATTGATTTCATGGCTGAGGGATATTCCATCGTACGTAAGTAACACAATTTTTTGAACCATTTTTATAATTCCTGGGATAATTAAGGTGTCCCCAAGTTGAGGTCCTTGTAAGCAGTGCAGCCCTAAATTTTGGGGTGGCTCTGTCTTATTGATTTTCAGTTTTCCCAAGGAATATTCCCTAGACTGGAAGTGCCCTTGGATCTGTAGCTCTGTTGTTTACTTGTTTTAGGGAACCCAATACACTCCTCCAGAGAGGCAGTTGGCAATTTACATTCCGCCCATCAGCATAACAAGGCTCCCTGTTCTCCAGGGCCCGTCTTGCCTTTCTGGTTTTTACACATTTTGTGGATGTCCCTTTTGACTGGTGGGAAGTGATACTTCTTTGTAGTGCAGATTTGCATTGCCCGCTTGCTTGCTTGGCCAAAAAGGGCGTATGCGTTTTCTCCCGCATACGCCCTTTTTGGCCAAGTGCATCATTGTCGAAGTTGTGCCCCTCGTCCTGTGCTTTAAAGGCGATTCCAACGTACCTCTTGAAATCTGTTTCCTGCTATTCTGCCTCGCTTTCAAGTCCGCCTCGTTGCCTTCCCTCAACAGATTTTTGGACGATAGTTGTCCTTTATTACTCGGCCAGTTTGTTAATTGCTGTGCCTCTGAGCTCCATTTCTCAACTCGTTTTTGGTGAGCTGACCGCAAGTCCAACATTTTGGTTCAGGACCTATGCTGGTTCCCAGTGGGGGGCTGAGACTTTGGTTAATTCTTCTTCCTGCCGGGAAGTTAGAGTGACATGTGCCCGTCCAAATGCCTAACAGCTACTCTCTCATTGGTTCTCCCTCATCCCTTTCATCCTCTGCCAAATTCGCAACCTGTGTGAACCAGGAGGTTAAAGGGGCTGTCTCTCCAAGTTGGGAGGTTGATAGTAGAGCAGATGGAAAGTAAAACCGGATCACCAGGAGCGGGACTATTCGTTGAATTTTAGAAACCTTTTGTATTCACAGTGTGTCCGTTCTCTAGGTTTCCCGTACATGTTATAACTTTAGTAATATTCCCTTCAACCTGGAGAGTTTGGACCCTTGGAATGGGTGCCATGCATTATTGCTTTAAAGGGTCTGCATTTGCTCACCCAATCTCACCAATCCTCTCAGTCCCAAGTGTCCAGCCTTATGCCACATCCAGCTGTCGTTGTTGATAGGGTCATTCCAGGTTTAATCAGAGACCCTGAAGGAATTGTAAAGAATTTCCCAGTTTTTTTTTTTGTTTTTGAAATTCCTTTTTATAGTGGGTTTGAGCTGATTCTCGCTGCCATTTTTATGCCAGTCTAGACACACTTGATTCCCTTACGGAGATATATCAATACATAGGTTTTAAGATTCTTACTAGTCAGATATATTCCTCTGTGGGAAATATGGGGTTTTGAGTCCCTTTCACTGAGGAAGGTGTAGGTCTTGTCTATTCCATAGTTGGTTTTTGGAACGGTACCTGTGCTTATATCAAACTCTGGTTTTATGCATCACCCCACCTCTCCTTCCCCCTTAAGCAGGCATAAGAGTGTTTTCTAAATGTGAGACACTGTTCTCTTTCCTAACTCAGTTCAAGTGTAGCCATGTTTACAGGATCTTCATAAGTGATATCTTATGATAAGTTTCTTTTTCTCTGTGACATATTTCACTTAGAATCATCGTACCTGAATCCTCCCATTTTCCTGCTACTGGTATAATGACATTGATTTCATGGCTGAGGGATATTACATCGTACGTAAGTACCACAATTTTTTGAACCATTTTTATATTTCCTGGGATATTTAAGGTGTACCCAAGTTGAGGTCCTTGTAAGCAGTGCAGCCCTAAATTTTGGCGTTGCTCTGTCTTATTGATTTTCAGTTTTCCCAAGGTATCTTCCCTAGACTGGAAGTGCCCTTGGCTCTGTAGCTCTGTTCTTTACTTGTTTTAGGGAACACAATGTACACCTCCAGAGAGGCAGTTGGCAATTTACATCCCGCCCATCAGCATAACAAGGCGTCCCGTTCTCCAGGACCTGTCTTGCCTTTCTGGTTTTTACACATTTTGTGGATGTCCCTTTTGACCGGTGGGAAGTGATACTTCTTTGTAGTGCAGATTTGCATTGCCCCCTTACTTGCTTGGCCAAAAAGGGCGTATGCGTTTTCTCCTGAATATATTCAGGAGAAAACGCATACGCCCTTTTTGGCCAAGTGCATCATTGTCGAAGTTGTGCCCCTCTTCCTGTGCTTTAAAGGCGATTCCAACGTACCTCTTGAAATCTGTTTCCTGCTATTCTGCCTCGCTTTCAAGTCCGCCTCGTTGCCTTCCCTCAACAGATTTTTGGACGATAGTTGTCCTTTATTACTCGGCCAGTTTGTGAATTGCTGTGCCCCTGAGCTCCATTTTTCAACTCGTTTTTGGTGAGCTGACCGCAATCCAAAATTTTGGTTCAGGACCTATACTGGTTCCCGGTGGGTGGCTGAGACTTTGGTTAATTCTTCTTCCTGCCGGGAAATTACAGTGATATGTGCACGTCCAAATGCCCAACAGCTACTCTCTCATTGGTTCTCCCTCTTCCCTTTCATCCTCTGCCAAATTGGTAACCTGTGCGAACCAGGAGGTTAAAGGGGCTGTCTCTCCAAGTTGGGAGGTTGATAGTAAAGCAGATGGAAAGTCAAACTGGAGCACCAGGCGAGGGACAATTCGTTGAGTTTTAGAAACCTTTCGTATTCACAGTGTGTCCGTTCTCTAGGTTTCTCGTACATGTTATAGCTGTAGTAATATTCCCTACAACCTGGAGAGTTGGGACCCATTGAATGGGTGACATGCATTATTACTTTAAAGGGTCTGCATTTGCTCACCCAATCTCACCAATCCTCTCAGTCCCAAGTGTCCAGCCTTATGCCACATCCAGCTGTGGTTGTAGATAGGGTCATTCCAGGTTTCATCAGAGACCCTGAAGGAATTGTAAAGAATTTCCCAGTTTTTCTGTTTTGTTTTTGAAATTCCTTTTTATAGTGGGTTTGAGCTGATTCTATCTAACATGTTTATGCCAGTCTAGACACACTTGATTCCCTGACGGAGACATATCAATACATAGGTTTTAAGATTCTTACTAGACAGATATATTCATCTGCGGGAAATATGGGGTTTTGAGTCCCTTTCACTGAGGAAGGTGTAGGTCTTGGCTATTCCATAGTTGGTTTTTGGAACGGTACCTGTGCTTATATCAAACTCTGGTTTTATGCATCACCCCACCTCTCCTTCCCCCTTAAGCAGGCATAAGAGTGTTTTCTAAATGTGAGACACTGTTCTCTTTCCTAACTCAGTTCAAGTGTAGCCATGTTTACAGGATCTTCATAAGTGATATCTTATGATAAGTTTCTTTTTCTCTGTGACATATTTCACTTAGAATCATCGTACCTGAATCCTCCCATTTTCCTGCTACTGGTATAATGACATTGATTTCATGGCTGAGGGATATTACATCGTACGTAAGTACCACAATTTTTTGAACCATTTTTATATTTCCTGGGATATTTAAGGTGTACCCAAGTTGAGGTCCTTGTAAGCAGTGCAGCCCTAAATTTTGGGGTTGCTCTGTCTTATTGATTTTCAGTTTTCCCAAGGTATATTCCCTAGACTGGAAGTGCCCTTGGCTCTGTAGCTCTGTTCTTTACTTGTTTTAGGGAACACAATGTACACCTCCAGAGAGGCAGTTGGCAATTTACATCCCGCCCATCAGCATAACAAGGCGTCCCGTTCTCCAGGACCTGTCTTGCCTTTCTGGTTTTTACACATTTTGTGGATGTCCCTTTTGACCGGTGGGAAGTGATACTTCTTTGTAGTGCAGATTTGCATTGCCCCCTTACTTGCTTGGCCAAAAAGGGCGTATGCGTTTTCTCCTGAATATATTCAGGAGAAAACGCATACGCCCTTTTTGGCCAAGTGCATCATTGTCGAAGTTGTGCCCCTCTTCCTGTGCTTTAAAGGCGATTCCAACGTACCTCTTGAAATCTGTTTCCTGCTATTCTGCCTCGCTTTCAAGTCCGCCTCGTTGCCTTCCCTCAACAGATTTTTGGACGATAGTTGTCCTTTATTACTCGGCCAGTTTGTGAATTGCTGTGCCCCTGAGCTCCATTTTTCAACTCGTTTTTGGTGAGCTGACCGCAATCCAAAATTTTGGTTCAGGACCTATACTGGTTCCCGGTGGGTGGCTGAGACTTTGGTTAATTCTTCTTCCTGCCGGGAAATTACAGTGATATGTGCACGTCCAAATGCCCAACAGCTACTCTCTCATTGGTTCTCCCTCTTCCCTTTCATCCTCTGCCAAATTGGTAACCTGTGCGAACCAGGAGGTTAAAGGGGCTGTCTCTCCAAGTTGGGAGGTTGATAGTAAAGCAGATGGAAAGTCAAACTGGAGCACCAGGCGAGGGACAATTCGTTGAGTTTTAGAAACCTTTCGTATTCACAGTGTGTCCGTTCTCTAGGTTTCTCGTACATGTTATAGCTGTAGTAATATTCCCTACAACCTGGAGAGTTGGGACCCATTGAATGGGTGACATGCATTATTACTTTAAAGGGTCTGCATTTGCTCACCCAATCTCACCAATCCTCTCAGTCCCAAGTGTCCAGCCTTATGCCACATCCAGCTGTGGTTGTAGATAGGGTCATTCCAGGTTTCATCAGAGACCCTGAAGGAATTGTAAAGAATTTCCCAGTTTTTCTGTTTTGTTTTTGAAATTCCTTTTTATAGTGGGTTTGAGCTGATTCTATCTAACATGTTTATGCCAGTCTAGACACACTTGATTCCCTGACGGAGACATATCAATACATAGGTTTTAAGATTCTTACTAGACAGATATATTCATCTGCGGGAAATATGGGGTTTTGAGTCCCTTTCACTGAGGAAGGTGTAGGTCTTGGCTATTCCATAGTTGGTTTTTGGAACGGTACCTGTGCTTATATCAAACTCTGGCTTTATGCATCACCCCACCTCTCCTTCCCCCTTAAGCAGGCATAAGAGTGTTTTCTAAATGTGAGACTCTGTTCTCTTTCCTAACTCAGTTCAAGTGTAGCCATGTTTACAGGATCTTCATAAGTGATATCTTATGATAAGTTTCTTTTTCTGTGTGACTTATTTCACTTAGAATCATCGTACCTGAATCCACCCATTTTGCTGCTACTGGTCTTATGACATTGATTTCATGGCTGAGGGATATTCCATCGTACGTAAGTAACACAATTTTTTGAACCATTTTTATATTTCCTGGGATAATTAAGGTGTACCCAAGTTGAGGTCCTTGTAAGCAGTGCAGCCCTAAATTTTGGGGTGGCTCTGTCTTATTGATTTTCAGTTTTCCCAAGGAATATTCCCTAGACTGGAAGTGCCCTTGGCTCTGTAGCTCTGTTGTTTACTTGTTTTAGGGAACACAATGCACTTTTCCAGAGAGGCAGTTGGCAATTTACATTCCGCGCATCAGCATAACAAGGCTCCCTGTTCTCCAGGGCCTGTCTTGCCTTTCTGGTTTTTACACATTTTGTGGATGTCCCTTTTGACCGGTGGGAAGTGATACTTCTTTGTAGTGCAGATTTGCATTGCCCGCTTGCTTGCTTGGCCAAAAAGGGCGTATGCGTTTTCTCCTGAATATATTCAGGAGAAAACGCATACGCCCTTTTTGGCCAAGTGCATCATTGTCGAAGTTGTGCCCCTCTTCCTGTGCTTTAAAGGCGATTCCAACGTACCTCTTGAAATCTGTTTCCTGCTATTCTGCCTCGCTTTCAAGTCCGCCTCATTGCCTTCCCTCAACAGATTTTTGGACGATAGTTGTCCTTTATTACTCGGCCACTTTGTGCATTGCTGTGCCCCTGAGCTCCATTTCTCAACTCGTTTTTGATGAGCTGACCGCAAGTCCAAAATTTTGGTTCAGGAACTATGCTGTTTCCCGGTGGGTGGCTGAGACTTTGGTTAATTCTTCTTCCTGCCGGGAATTTAGAGTGATATGTGCCCGTCCAAATGCCTAACAGCTACTCTCTCATTGGTTCTCCCTCTTCCCTTTCATCCTCTGCCAAATTGGATACCTGTGCGAACCAGGAGGTTAAAGGGGCTGTCTCTCCAAGTTGTGAGGTTGATAGAAAAGCAGATGGAAAGTCAAACCGGAGCACCAGGAGAGGGACTATTCGTTGAGTTTTAGAAACCTTTCATATTCACAGTGTGTCCGTTCTCTAGGTTTCCCGTACATGTTATAACAGTAGTAATATTCCCTTCAACATGGCGAGTTGGGACCCATGGAATAGGTGACATGCATTACTGCTTTAAAGGGTCTGCATTTGCTCACCCAATCTCACCAATCCTCTCAGTCCCAAGTGTCCAGCCTTATGCCACATCCAGCTGTCGTTTTAGATAGGGTCATTCCAGGTTTCATCAGAGACCCTGAAGGAATTGTAAAGAATTTCCCAGTTTTTTTGTTTTGTTTTTGAAATTCCTTTTTATAGTGGGTTTGAGCTGATTCTATCTAACATGTTTATGCCAGTCTAGACACACTTGATTCCCTGACGGAGACATATCAATACATAGGTTTTAAGATTCTTACTAGTCAGATATATTCCTCTGTGGGAAATATGGGGTTTTGAGTCCCTTTCACTGAGGAAGGTATAGGTCTTGTCTATTCCATAGTTGGTTTTTGGAACGGTACCTGTGCTTATATCAAACTCTGGTTTTATGCATCACCCCACCTCTCCTTCCCCCTTAAGCAGGCATAAGAGTGTTTTCTAAATGTGAGACTCTGTTCTCTTTCCTAACTCAGTTCAAGTGTAGCCATGTTTACAGGATCTTCATAAGTGATATCTTATGATAAGTTTCTTTTTCTGTGTGACTTATTTCACTTAGAATCATGGTACCTGAATCCACCCATTTTGCTGCTACTGGTCTTATGACATTGATTTCATGGCTGAGGGATATTCCATCGTACGTAAGTAACACAATTTTTTGAACCATTTTTATATTTCCTGGGATAATTAAGGTGTACCCAAGTTGAGGTCCTTGTAAGCAGTGCAGCCCTAAATTTTGGGGTGGCTCTGTCTTATTGATTTTCAGTTTTCCCAAGGAATATTCCCTAGACTGGAAGTGCCCTTGCCTCTGTAGCTCTGTTGTTTACTTGTTTTAAGGAACACAATGCACTTTTCCAGAGAGGCAGTTGGCAATTTACATTCCGCGCATCAGCATAACAAGGCTCCCTGTTCTCCAGGGCCTGTCTTGCCTTTCTGGTTTTTACACATTTTGTGGATGTCCCTTTTGACCGGTGGGAAGTGATACTTCTTTGTAGTGCAGATTTGCATTGCCCGCTTGCTTGCTTGGCCAAAAAGGGCGTATGCGTTTTCTCCTGAATATATTCAGGAGAAAACGCATACGCCCTTTTTGGCCAAGTGCATCATTGTCGAAGTTGTGCCCCTCTTCCTGTGCTTTAAAGGCGATTCCAACGTACCTCTTGAAATCTGTTTCCTGCTATTCTGCCTCGCTTTCAAGTCCGCCTCATTGCCTTCCCTCAACAGATTTTTGGACGATAGTTGTCCTTTATTACTCGGCCACTTTGTGCATTGCTGTGCCCCTGAGCTCCATTTCTCAACTCATTTTTGATGAGCTGACCGCAAGTCCAAAATTTTGGTTCAGGAACTATGCTGTTCCCCGGTGGGTGGCTGAGACTTTGGTTAATTCTTCTTCCTGCCGGGAATTTAGAGTGATATGTGCCCGTCCAAATGCCTAACAGCTACTCTCTCATTGGTTCTCCCTCTTCCCTTTCATCCTCTGCCAAATTGGATACCTGTGCGAACCAGGAGGTTAAAGGGGCTGTCTCTCCAAGTTGTGAGGTTGATAGAAAAGCAGATGGAAAGTCAAAACGGAGCACCAGGAGAGGGAATATTCGTTGAGTTTTAGAAACCTTTCATATTCACAGTGTGTCCGTTCTCTAGGTTTCCCGTACATGTTATAACAGTAGTAATATTCCCTTCAACATGGCGAGTTGGGACCCATGGAATAGGTGACATGCATTACTGCTTTAAAGGGTCTGCATTTGCTCACCCAATCTCACCAATCCTCTCAGTCCCAAGTGTCCAGCCTTATGCCACATCCAGCTGTCGTTTTAGATAGGGTCATTCCAGGTTTCATCAGAGACCCTGAAGGAATTGTAAAGAATTTCCCAGTTTTTTTGTTTTGTTTTTGAAATTCCTTTTTATAGTGGGTTTGAGCTGATTCTCGCTGCCATGTTTATGCCAGTCTAGACACACTTGATTCCCTTACGGAGACATATCAATACATATGTTTTAAGATTCTTACTAGTCAGATATATTCCTCTGTGGGAAATATGGGGTTTTGAGTCCCTTTCACTGAGGAAGGTATAGGTCTTGTCTATTCCATAGTTGGTTTTTGGAACGGTACCTGTGCTTATATCAAACTCTGGTTTTATGCATCACCCCACCTCTCCTTCCCCCTTAAGCAGGCATAAGAGTGTTTTCTAAATGTGAGACACTGTTCTCTTTCCTAACTCAGTTCAAGTGTAGCCATGTTTACACGATCTTCATAAGTGATATCTTATGATAAGTTTCATTTTATGTGTGACTTATTTCACTTAGAAACATCGTACCTGAATCCACCCATTTTGCTGTTACTGGTCTTATGACATTGATTTCATGGCTGAGGGTTATTCCATCGTACGTAACTACCACAATTTTTTGAACCATTTTTATATTTCCTGGGATATTTAAGGTGTACCCAAGTTGAGGTCCTTGTAAGCAGTGCAGCCCTAAATTTTGGGGTGGCTCTGTCTTATTGATTTTCAGTTTTCCCAAGGTATATTCCCTAGACTGGAAGTGCCCTTGGCTCCGTAGCTCTGTTGTTTACTTGTTTAGGTAACACAATGCACTCCTCCAGAGAGACAGTTGGCAATTTACATCCCGCCCATCAGCATAACAAGGCTCCCTGTTCTCCAGGGCCTGTCTTGCCTTTCTGGTTTTTACACATTTTGTGGATGTGCCTTTTGACCGGTGGGAAGTGATACTTCTTTGTAGTGCAGATTTGCATTGCCCGCTTGCTTGCTTGGCCAAAAAGGGCGTATGCGTTTTCTCCTGAATATATTCAGGAGAAAACGCATACGCCCTTCTTGGCCAAGTGCCTCATTGTCGAAGTTGTGCCCCTCTTCCTGTGCTTTAAAGGCGATTCCAACGTACCTCTTGAAATCTGTTTCCTGCTATTCTGCCTCGCTTTCAAGTCCGCCTCGTTGCCTTCCCTCAACAGATTTTTGGACGATAGTTTTCCTTATTACTCGGCCAGTTTGTGAATTGCTGTGCCCCTGAGCTCCATTTTTCAACTCGTTTTTGGTGAGCTGACGGCAAGTCCAAAATTTTGGTTCAGGACCTATGCTGGTTCTCGGTTGGTGGCTGAGACTTTGGTTAATTCTTCTTCCTGCCGGGAAATTACAGTGATATGTGCCCGTCCAAATGCCTAACAGCTACTCTCTCATTGGTTCTCCCTCATCCCTTTCATCCTCTGCCAAATTGGCAACCTGTGCGAACCAGGAGGTTAAAGGGGCTGTCTCTGCAAGTTGGGAGGTTGATAGCAAAGCAGATGGAAAGTCAAACCGGAGCACCAGGAGCGGGACTATTCATTGAATTTTAGAAACCTTTCGTATTCACAGTGTGCCCGTTCTCTAGGTTTCCCGTACATGTTATAACTTTAGTAATATTCCCTTCAACCTGTAGAGTTGGGACCCTTGGAATGGGTGCCATGCATTATTGCTTTAAAGGGTCTGCATTTGCTCACCCAATCTCACCAATCCTCTCAGTCCCAAGTGTCCAGCCTTATTCCACATCCAGCTGTCGTTGTAGATAGGGTCATTCCAGGTTTCATCAGAGACCCTCAAGGAATTGTAAAGAATTTCCCAGTTTTTTTTTTTTTGAAATTCCTTTTTATAGTGGTTTGAGCTGATTCTCGCTGCCATGTTTATGCCAGTCTAGAAGCACTTGATTCCCTTACGGAGATATATCAGTACATAGGTTTTAAGATTCTTACTAGTCAGATATATTCCTCTGCGGGATATATGGGGTTATGAGTCCCTTTCACTGAGGAAGGTGTAGGTCTTGTCTATTCCATAGTTGGTTTTTGGAACGGTACCTGTGCTTATATCAAACTCTGGTTTTATGCATCACCCCACCTCTCCTTCCCCCTTAAGCAGGCATAAGAGTGTTTTCTAAATGTGAGACACTGTTCTCTTTCCTAACTCAGTTCAAGTGTAGCCATGTTTACAGGATCTTCATAAGTGATATGTTATGATAAGTTTCTTTTTCTGTGTGACTTATTTTACTTAGAATCATCGTACCTGAATCCACCCATTTTGCTGCTACTGGTCTTATGACATTGATTTCATGGCTGAGGGATATTCCATCGTGCGTAAATACCACAATTTTTTGAACCATTTTTATATTTCGTGGGATATTTAAGGTGTACCCAATTTGACGTCCTTGTAAGCACTGCAGCCCTAAATTTTGGGGTGGCTCTGTCTTATTGATTTTCAGTTTTCCCAAGGTATATTCCCTAGACTGGAAGTGCCCTTTGCCCTGTAGCTCTGTTGTTTACTTGTTTTAGGGAACACAATGTACTCCTCCCGAGAGGCAGTTGGCAATTTACATCCCGCCCATCAGCATAACAAGGCGCCCCGTTCTCCAGGGCCTGTCTTGCCTTTCTGGTTTTTACACATTTTGTGGATGACCCTTTTGACCGGTGGGAAGTGATACTTCTTTGTAGTGCAGATTTGCATTGCCCCATTGCTTGCTTGGCCAAAAAGGGCGTATGCGTTTTCTCCTGAATATATTCAGGAGAAAACGCATACGCCCTTTTTGGCCAAGTGCATCATTGTCGAAGTTGTGCCCCTCTTCCTGTGCTTTAAAGGCGATTCCAACGTACCTCTTGAAATCTGTTTCCTGCTATTCTGCCTCGCTTTCAAGTCCGCCTCGTTGCCTTCCCTCAACAGATTTTTGAACGATAGTTGTCCTTTATTACTCGGCCAGTTTGGGAATTGCTGTGCCCCTGAGCTCCATTTTTCAACTCGTTTTTGGTGAGCTGACCGCAAGTCCAAAATTTTGGTTCAGGACCTATACTGGTTCCCGGTGGGTGGCTGAGACTTTGGTTAATTCTTCTTCCTGCCGGGAAATTACAGTGATATGTGCCCGTCCAAATGCCCAACAGCTACTCTCTCATTGGTTCTCCCTCTTCCCTTACATCCTCTGCCAAATTGGCAACCTGTGCGAACCAGGAGGTTAAAGGGGCTGTCTCTCCAAGTTGGGAGGTTGATAGTAAAGCAGATGGAAAGTCAAACCGGAGCACCAGGAGAGGGACTATTCGTTGAGTTTTAGAAACCTTTCGTATTCACAGTGTGTCCATTCTCTAGGTTTCCCGTACATGTTATAGCTGTAGTAATATTCCCTTCAACCTGGAGAGGTGGGACCCATGGAATGGTTGACATGCATTATTGCTTTAAAGGGTCTGCATTTGCTCACCCAATCTCACCAATCCTCTCAGTCCCAAGTGTCCAGCCTTATGCCACATCCAGCTGTCGTTGTAGATAGGGTCATTCCAGGTTTCAACAGAGACCCTGAAGGAATTGTAAAGAATTTCCCAGCTTTTCTGTTTTGTTTTTGTAATTCCTCTTTATAGTGGGTTTGAGCTGATTCTAGCTAACATGTTTATGCCAGTCTAGACACACTTGATTCCCTTACGGAGACATATCAATACATAGGTTTTAAGATTCTTACTAGACAGATATATTCCTCTGCAGGAAATATGGGGTTTTGAGTCCCTTTCACTGAGGAAGGTGTAGGTCTTGTCCATTCCATAGTTGGTTTTTGGAACGGTACCTGTGCTTATATCAAACTCTGGTTTAATGCATCACCCCACCTCTCCTTTCCCCTTAAGCAGGCATAAGAGTGTTTTCTAAATGTGAGACTCTGTTCTCTTTCCTAAATCAGTTCAAGTGTAGCCATGTTTACAGGATCTTCATAAGTGATATCTTATGATAAGTTTCTTTTTCTGTGTGACTTATTTCACTTAGAATCATGGTACCTGAATCCACCCATTTTGCTGCTACTGGTCTTATGACATTGATTTCATGGCTGAGGGATATTCCATCGTACGTAAGTAACACAATTTTTTGAACCATTTTTATATTTCCTGGGATAATTAAGGTGTACCCAAGTTGAGGTCCTTGTAAGCAGTGCAGCCCTAAATTTTGGGGTGGCTCTGTCTTATTGATTTTCAGTTTTCCCAAGGAATATTCCCTAGACTGGAAGTGCCCTTGCCTCTGTAGCTCTGTTGTTTACTTGTTTTAAGGAACACAATGCACTTTTCCAGAGAGGCAGTTGGCAATTTACATTCCGCGCATCAGCATAACAAGGCTCCCTGTTCTCCAGGGCCTGTCTTGCCTTTCTGGTTTTTACACATTTTGTGGATGTCCCTTTTGACCGGTGGGAAGTGATACTTCTTTGTAGTGCAGATTTGCATTGCCCGCTTGCTTGCTTGGCCAAAAAGGGCGTATGCGTTTTCTCCTGAATATATTCAGGAGAAAACGCATACGCCCTTTTTGGCCAAGTGCATCATTGTCGAAGTTGTGCCCCTCTTCCTGTGCTTTAAAGGCGATTCCAACGTACCTCTTGAAATCTGTTTCCTGCTATTCTGCCTCGCTTTCAAGTCCGCCTCATTGCCTTCCCTCAACAGATTTTTGGACGATAGTTGTCCTTTATTACTCGGCCACTTTGTGCATTGCTGTGCCCCTGAGCTCCATTTCTCAACTCATTTTTGATGAGCTGACCGCAAGTCCAAAATTTTGGTTCAGGAACTATGCTGTTCCCCGGTGGGTGGCTGAGACTTTGGTTAATTCTTCTTCCTGCCGGGAATTTAGAGTGATATGTGCCCGTCCAAATGCCTAACAGCTACTCTCTCATTGGTTCTCCCTCTTCCCTTTCATCCTCTGCCAAATTGGATACCTGTGCGAACCAGGAGGTTAAAGGGGCTGTCTCTCCAAGTTGTGAGGTTGATAGAAAAGCAGATGGAAAGTCAAAACGGAGCACCAGGAGAGGGAATATTCGTTGAGTTTTAGAAACCTTTCATATTCACAGTGTGTCCGTTCTCTAGGTTTCCCGTACATGTTATAACAGTAGTAATATTCCCTTCAACATGGCGAGTTGGGACCCATGGAATAGGTGACATGCATTACTGCTTTAAAGGGTCTGCATTTGCTCACCCAATCTCACCAATCCTCTCAGTCCCAAGTGTCCAGCCTTATGCCACATCCAGCTGTCGTTTTAGATAGGGTCATTCCAGGTTTCATCAGAGACCCTGAAGGAATTGTAAAGAATTTCCCAGTTTTTTTGTTTTGTTTTTGAAATTCCTTTTTATAGTGGGTTTGAGCTGATTCTCGCTGCCATGTTTATGCCAGTCTAGACACACTTGATTCCCTTACGGAGACATATCAATACATATGTTTTAAGATTCTTACTAGTCAGATATATTCCTCTGTGGGAAATATGGGGTTTTGAGTCCCTTTCACTGAGGAAGGTATAGGTCTTGTCTATTCCATAGTTGGTTTTTGGAACGGTACCTGTGCTTATATCAAACTCTGGTTTTATGCATCACCCCACCTCTCCTTCCCCCTTAAGCAGGCATAAGAGTGTTTTCTAAATGTGAGACACTGTTCTCTTTCCTAACTCAGTTCAAGTGTAGCCATGTTTACACGATCTTCATAAGTGATATCTTATGATAAGTTTCATTTTATGTGTGACTTATTTCACTTAGAAACATCGTACCTGAATCCACCCATTTTGCTGTTACTGGTCTTATGACATTGATTTCATGGCTGAGGGTTATTCCATCGTACGTAACTACCACAATTTTTTGAACCATTTTTATATTTCCTGGGATATTTAAGGTGTACCCAAGTTGAGGTCCTTGTAAGCAGTGCAGCCCTAAATTTTGGGGTGGCTCTGTCTTATTGATTTTCAGTTTTCCCAAGGTATATTCCCTAGACTGGAAGTGCCCTTGGCTCCGTAGCTCTGTTGTTTACTTGTTTAGGTAACACAATGCACTCCTCCAGAGAGACAGTTGGCAATTTACATCCCGCCCATCAGCATAACAAGGCTCCCTGTTCTCCAGGGCCTGTCTTGCCTTTCTGGTTTTTACACATTTTGTGGATGTGCCTTTTGACCGGTGGGAAGTGATACTTCTTTGTAGTGCAGATTTGCATTGCCCGCTTGCTTGCTTGGCCAAAAAGGGCGTATGCGTTTTCTCCTGAATATATTCAGGAGAAAACGCATACGCCCTTCTTGGCCAAGTGCCTCATTGTCGAAGTTGTGCCCCTCTTCCTGTGCTTTAAAGGCGATTCCAACGTACCTCTTGAAATCTGTTTCCTGCTATTCTGCCTCGCTTTCAAGTCCGCCTCGTTGCCTTCCCTCAACAGATTTTTGGACGATAGTTTTCCTTATTACTCGGCCAGTTTGTGAATTGCTGTGCCCCTGAGCTCCATTTTTCAACTCGTTTTTGGTGAGCTGACGGCAAGTCCAAAATTTTGGTTCAGGACCTATGCTGGTTCTCGGTTGGTGGCTGAGACTTTGGTTAATTCTTCTTCCTGCCGGGAAATTACAGTGATATGTGCCCGTCCAAATGCCTAACAGCTACTCTCTCATTGGTTCTCCCTCATCCCTTTCATCCTCTGCCAAATTGGCAACCTGTGCGAACCAGGAGGTTAAAGGGGCTGTCTCTGCAAGTTGGGAGGTTGATAGCAAAGCAGATGGAAAGTCAAACCGGAGCACCAGGAGCGGGACTATTCATTGAATTTTAGAAACCTTTCGTATTCACAGTGTGCCCGTTCTCTAGGTTTCCCGTACATGTTATAACTTTAGTAATATTCCCTTCAACCTGTAGAGTTGGGACCCTTGGAATGGGTGCCATGCATTATTGCTTTAAAGGGTCTGCATTTGCTCACCCAATCTCACCAATCCTCTCAGTCCCAAGTGTCCAGCCTTATTCCACATCCAGCTGTCGTTGTAGATAGGGTCATTCCAGGTTTCATCAGAGACCCTCAAGGAATTGTAAAGAATTTCCCAGTTTTTTTTTTTTTGAAATTCCTTTTTATAGTGGTTTGAGCTGATTCTCGCTGCCATGTTTATGCCAGTCTAGAAGCACTTGATTCCCTTACGGAGATATATCAGTACATAGGTTTTAAGATTCTTACTAGTCAGATATATTCCTCTGCGGGATATATGGGGTTATGAGTCCCTTTCACTGAGGAAGGTGTAGGTCTTGTCTATTCCATAGTTGGTTTTTGGAACGGTACCTGTGCTTATATCAAACTCTGGTTTTATGCATCACCCCACCTCTCCTTCCCCCTTAAGCAGGCATAAGAGTGTTTTCTAAATGTGAGACACTGTTCTCTTTCCTAACTCAGTTCAAGTGTAGCCATGTTTACAGGATCTTCATAAGTGATATGTTATGATAAGTTTCTTTTTCTGTGTGACTTATTTTACTTAGAATCATCGTACCTGAATCCACCCATTTTGCTGCTACTGGTCTTATGACATTGATTTCATGGCTGAGGGATATTCCATCGTGCGTAAATACCACAATTTTTTGAACCATTTTTATATTTCGTGGGATATTTAAGGTGTACCCAATTTGACGTCCTTGTAAGCACTGCAGCCCTAAATTTTGGGGTGGCTCTGTCTTATTGATTTTCAGTTTTCCCAAGGTATATTCCCTAGACTGGAAGTGCCCTTTGCCCTGTAGCTCTGTTGTTTACTTGTTTTAGGGAACACAATGTACTCCTCCCGAGAGGCAGTTGGCAATTTACATCCCGCCCATCAGCATAACAAGGCGCCCCGTTCTCCAGGGCCTGTCTTGCCTTTCTGGTTTTTACACATTTTGTGGATGACCCTTTTGACCGGTGGGAAGTGATACTTCTTTGTAGTGCAGATTTGCATTGCCCCATTGCTTGCTTGGCCAAAAAGGGCGTATGCGTTTTCTCCTGAATATATTCAGGAGAAAACGCATACGCCCTTTTTGGCCAAGTGCATCATTGTCGAAGTTGTGCCCCTCTTCCTGTGCTTTAAAGGCGATTCCAACGTACCTCTTGAAATCTGTTTCCTGCTATTCTGCCTCGCTTTCAAGTCCGCCTCGTTGCCTTCCCTCAACAGATTTTTGAACGATAGTTGTCCTTTATTACTCGGCCAGTTTGGGAATTGCTGTGCCCCTGAGCTCCATTTTTCAACTCGTTTTTGGTGAGCTGACCGCAAGTCCAAAATTTTGGTTCAGGACCTATACTGGTTCCCGGTGGGTGGCTGAGACTTTGGTTAATTCTTCTTCCTGCCGGGAAATTACAGTGATATGTGCCCGTCCAAATGCCCAACAGCTACTCTCTCATTGGTTCTCCCTCTTCCCTTACATCCTCTGCCAAATTGGCAACCTGTGCGAACCAGGAGGTTAAAGGGGCTGTCTCTCCAAGTTGGGAGGTTGATAGTAAAGCAGATGGAAAGTCAAACCGGAGCACCAGGAGAGGGACTATTCGTTGAGTTTTAGAAACCTTTCGTATTCACAGTGTGTCCATTCTCTAGGTTTCCCGTACATGTTATAGCTGTAGTAATATTCCCTTCAACCTGGAGAGGTGGGACCCATGGAATGGTTGACATGCATTATTGCTTTAAAGGGCCTGCATTTGCTCACCCA
This sequence comes from Hyperoodon ampullatus, assembly GCF_949752795.1. Classification (NCBI taxonomy): domain Eukaryota; kingdom Metazoa; phylum Chordata; class Mammalia; order Artiodactyla; family Ziphiidae; genus Hyperoodon; species Hyperoodon ampullatus. The sequence goes on along the minus strand of NW_027640739.1, from coordinate 74,980 downwards.
ATCTCACCAATCCTCTCAGTCCCAAGTGTCCAGCCTTATGCCACATCCAGCTGTCGTTGTAGATAGGGTCATTCCAGGTTTCAACAGAGACCCTGAAGGAATTGTAAAGAATTTCCCAGCTTTTCTGTTTTGTTTTTGTAATTCCTCTTTATAGTGGGTTTGAGCTGATTCTAGCTAACATGTTTATGCCAGTCTAGACACACTTGATTCCCTTACGGAGACATATCAATACATAGGTTTTAAGATTCTTACTAGACAGATATATTCCTCTGCAGGAAATATGGGGTTTTGAGTCCCTTTCACTGAGGAAGGTGTAGGTCTTGTCCATTCCATAGTTGGTTTTTGGAACGGTACCTGTGCTTATATCAAACTCTGGTTTAATGCATCACCCCACCTCTCCTTTCCCCTTAAGCAGGCATAAGAGTGTTTTCTAAATGTGAGACTCTGTTCTCTTTCCTAAATCAGTTCAAGTGTAGCCATGTTTACAGGATCTTCATAAGTGATATCTTATGATAAGTTTCATTTTATGTGTGACTTATTTCACTTAGAACCATCGTACCTGAATCCACCCATTTTGCTGCTACTGGTCTTATGACATTGATTTCATGGCTGAGGGATATTCCATCGTAGGTAAGTACCACAATTTTTTGAACCATTTTTATATTTCCTGGGATATTTAAGGTGTACCCAAGTTGAGGTCCTTGTAAGCAGTGCAGCCCTAAATTTTGGGGTGGCTCTGTCTTATTGATTTTCAGTTTTCCCAAGGTATATTCCCTAGACTGGAAGTGCCCTTGGCTCTGTAGCTCTGTTGTTTACTTGTTTAGGTAACACAATGCACTCCTCCAGAGAGACAGTTGGCAATTTACATCCCGCCCATCAGCATAACAAGGCTCCCTGTTCTCCAGGGCCTGTCTTGCCTTTCTGGATTTTACACATTTTGTGGATGTCCCTTTTGACTGGTGGGAAGTGATACTACTTTGTAGTGTAGATTTCCATTGCCCGCTTGCTTGCTTGGCCAAAAAGGGTGTATGCGTTTTCTCCTGAATATATTCAGGAGAAAACGCATACGCCCTTTTTGGCCAAGTGCATCATTGTCGAAGTTGTGCCCCTCTTCCTGTGCTTTAAAGGCGATTCCAACGTACCTCTTGAAATCTGTTTCCTGCTATTGTGCCTCACTTTCAAGTCCGCCTCGTGGCCTACCCTCAACAGATTTTTGGACGATACTTGTCCTTTATTACTCGGCCAGTTTGTGAATTGCTGTGCGCCTGAGCTCCATTTTTCAACTCGTTTTTGGTGAGCTGACCGCAAGTCCAAAATTTTGGTTCAGGACCTATACTGGTTCCCAGGGGGGGCTGAGACTTTGGTTAATTCTTCTTCCTGACGGGAAATTACAGTGATATGTGCCTGTCCAAACGCCTAACAGTTACTCTTTCATTGGTTCTCCCTCTTCCCTTACATCCTCTGCCAAATTGGCAACCTGTGGAAACCAGGAGGTTAAAGGGGCTGTCTCTCCAAGTTGGGAGGTTGATAGTAAAGCAGATGGAAGATAAAACCGGAGCACCAGGAGAGGAACTATTCATTGAGTTTTAGAAACCTTTCGTATTCACAGTGTGTCCGTTCTCTAGGTTTCGCTTACATGTTATAGCTGTAGTAATATTCCCTTCAACCTGGAGAGTTGCGACCCATGGGATGGGTTCCAGGCATTTGTGCTTTAAAGGATCTGCATTTCCTCACCCAATCTCACCAATCCTCTCAGTCCCAAGTGTCCAGCCTTATGCCACATCCAGCTGTTGTTGTAGATAGGGTCATTCCAGGTTGCATCAGAGACCCTGAAGGAATTGTAAAGAATTTCCCAGTTTTTTTGTTTTGTTTTTGAAATTCCTCTTTATAGTGTGTTTGAGCTGATTTTCGCTGCCATGTTTATGCCAGTCTAGACACACTTGTTTCCCTTAAGGAGACATATCAATACATAGGTTTTAAGATTCTTACTAGTCAGATATATTCCTCTGCGGGAAATATGGGGTTTTGAGTCCCTTTCACTGAGGAAGGTGTAGGTCTTGTCTGTTCCATAGTTGGTTTTTGGAACCGTACCTGTGCTTATATCTAACTCTGGTTTTATGCATCACCCCACCTCTCCTTCCCCCTTAAGCAGGCATAAGAGTGTTTTCTAAATGTGAGACACTGTTCTCTTTCCTAACTCAGTTCAAGTGTAGCCATGTTTACAGGATCTTCATAAGTGATATCTTATGATAAGTTTCTTTTTCTGTGTGACTTATTTCACTTAGAATCATCGTACCTAAATCCACCCATTTTGCTGCTACTTGTCTTATGACATTGATTTCATGGCTGAGGGATATTACATCGTACGTAAGTACCACAATTTTTTGACCCATTTTTATATTTCCTGGGATATTTAAGGTGTACCCAAGTTGAGGTCCTTGTAAGCAGTGCAGCCCTAAATTTTGGGGTGGCTCTGTCTTATTGATTTTCAGTTTTCCCAAGGTATATTCCCTAGACTGGAAGTGCCCTTGGCTCTGTAGCTCTGTTCTTTACTTGTTTTAGGGAACACAATGTACTCCTCCCGGGAGGCAGTTGGCAATTTACATCCTGCCCATCAGCATAACAAGGCTCCCTGTTCTCCAGGGCCTGTCTTGCCTTTCTGGTTTTTACACATTTTGTGGATGTCCCTTTTGACCGGTGGGAAGTGATACTACTTTGTAGTGCAGATTTGCATTGCCCGCTTGCTTGCTTGGCCAAAAAGGGCATATGCGTTTTCTCCTGAATATATTCAGGAGAAAACGCAGACGCCCTTTTTGGCCAAGTGCATCATTGTCGATGTTGTGCCCCTCTTCCTGTGCTTTAAAGGTGATTCCAACGTACCTCTTGAAATCTGTTTCCTGCTATTCTGCCTCACTTTCAAGTCCGCCTCTTTGCCTTCCCTCAACAGATTTTTGGACGATAGTTGTCCTTTATTACTCGGCCAGTTTGTGAATTGCTGTGCCCCTGAGCTCCATTTCTCAACTCGTTTTTGATGAGCTGACCGCAAGTCCAAAATTTTGGTTCAACACCTATGCTCTTTCCCGGTGGGTGGCTGAGACTTTGGTTAATTCTTCTTCCTGCCCAGACGTTAGAGTGATATGTGCCCGTCCAAATGCCTAACAGCTACTCTCTCATTGGTTCTCCCTCTTCCCTTTCATCCTCTGCCAAATTGGAAACCTGTGCGAACCAGGAGGTTAAAGGGGCTGTCTCTCCAAGTTGGGAGGTTGATAGTAAAGCAGATGGAAAGTCAAACCGGAGCACCAGGAGAGGGACTATTCGTTGAGTTTTAGAAACCTTTCGTATTCACAGTGTGTCCGTTCTCAGGGTTCCCTGTACATGTTATAGCTGTAGAAATATTTCCTTCCACCTGGAGAGTTGGGACCCATGGAATGGGTGCCATGCATTATTGCTTTAAAGGGTCTGCATTTGCTAACCCAATCTCAACAATCATCTCAGTCCCAAGTGTCCCTCCTTATGACACATCCAGCTGTCATTGTAGATATGGTCATTCCAGGTTTCATCAGAGACCCTGAAGGAATTGTAAAGAATTTCCCAGTTTTTTTGTTTTCTTTTTGAAATTCCTTTTTATAGTGGGTTTGAGCTGATTCTCGCTGCCATGTTTATGCCAGTCTAGACACACTTGATTCCCTTACGGAAACATATCAATACATAGCTTTTAAGATTCTTACTAGTCAGATATATTCCTCTGCGGGAAATATGGGGTTTTGAGTCCCTTTCACTGAGGAAGGTGTAGGTCTTGTCTATTCCATAGTTGGTTTTTGGAACGGTACCTGTGCTTATATCAAACTCTGGTTTTATGCATCACCCCACCTCTCCTTCCCCCTTAAGCAGGCATAAGAGTGTTTTCTAAATGTGAGACACTGTTCTCTTTCCTAACTCAGTTCAAGTGTAGCCATGTTTACAGGATCTTCATAAGTGATATCTTATGATAAGTTTCTTTTTCTGTGTGACTTATTTCACTTAGAATCATCATACCTCAATCCACCCATTTTGCTGCTACTGGTCTTATGACATTGATTTCATGGCTGAGGGATATTCCATCGTACGTAAGTACCACAATTTTTTAACCATTTTTATATTTCCTGGGATATTTAAGGTGTACCCAAGTTGAGGTCCTTGTAAGCAGTGCAGCCCTCAATTTTGGGGTGGCTGTGTCTAATTGATTTTCAGTTTTCCCAAGGTATATTCCCTAGACTAGAAGTGCCCTTGGCTCTGTAGCTCTGTTGTTTACTGGTTTTAGGGAACACAATGCACTCCTCCAGAGAGGGAGTTGGCAATTTACATCCCGCCCATCAGCATAACAAGGCTCCCTGTTCTCCAGGGCCTGTCCTGCCTTTCTGGTTTTTACACATTTTGTGGGTGTCCCTTTTGTCCGGTGGGAAGTGATACTTATTTGTAGTGCAGATTTGCATTGCCCGCTTGCTTGCTTGGCCAAAAAGGGCGTATGTGTTTTCTCCTGAATATATTCAGGAGAAAACGCATACGCCCTTTTTGGCCAAGTGCATCATTGTCGTAGTTGTGCCCCTCTTCCTGTGCTTTAAAGGCGATTCCAACGTACGTCTTGAAATCTGTTTCCTGCTATTCTGCACCGCTTTCAATTCCTCCTCGTTGCCTTCCCTCAACAGATTTTTGGACGATAGTTGTCCTTTATTACTCGGCCAGTTTGTGAATTGCTGTGCCCCTGAGCTCCATTTTTCAACTCGTTTTTGGTGAGCTGACCGCAAGTCCAAAATTTTGGTTCAGGACCTATGCTGGTTCCCGTGGGTGGCTGTGACTTTGGTTACTTCTTCTTCCTGCCGGGAAGTTAGAGTGATATGTGCCCGTCCAAATGCCTAACAGCTTCACTCTCATGGATTCTCCTTCTTCCCTTTCATCCTCTGCCAAATTGGCAACCTGTGCGAACCAGGAGGTTAAAGGGGCTGTCTCTCCAAGTTGGAGGTTGATAGTAAAGCAGATGGAAAGTCAAACCGGAGCACCAGGAGAGGGACTATTCGTTGAGTTTTAGAAACCTTTCGTATTCACAGTGTGTCCGTTCTCTAGGTTTCCCGTACATGTTATAGCTGTAGTAATATTCCCTTCAACCTGGAGAGTTGGGACCCATGGAATGGGTGCCAGGTATTTGTGCTTTAAAGGGTCTGCATTTGCTCACCCAATCTCACCAATCCTCTCAGTCCCAAGTGTCCCTCCTTATGCCACATCCAGCTGTCATTGTAGATAGGGTCATTCCAGGTTTCATCAGAGACCCTGAAGGAATTGTAAAGAATTTCCCAGTTTTTTTTTTGTTTTGTTTTTGAAATTCCTTTTTATAGTGGGTTTGAGCTGATTCTCGCTGCCATGTTTATGCCAGTCTAGACACACTTGATTCCCTTACGGAGACATAACAATACATAGGTTTTAAGATTCTTACTAGTCAGATATATTCCTCTGCGGGAAATATGGTGTTTTGAGTCCCTTTCACTGAGGAAGGTGTAGGTCTTTTCTATTCCATAGTTGGTTTTTGGAACGGTACCTGTGCTTACATCAAACCCTGGATTTATGCATCACCCCACCTCTCCTTCCCCCTTAAGCAGGCATAAGAGTGTTTTCTAAATGTGAGACACTGTTCTCTTTCCTAACTCAATTCAAGTGTAGCCATGTTTACAGGATCTTCATAAGAGATATCTTATGATAAGTATCTTTTTCTCTGTGACATATTTCACTTAGAATCATCGTACCTGAATCCACCCATTTTGCTGCTACTTGTCTTATGACATTGATTTCATGGCTGAGGGATATTCCATCGTACGTAAGTACCACAATTTTTTGAACCATTTTTATATTTCCTGGGATATTTAAGGTGTGCCCAAGTTGAGGTCCTTGTAAGCAGTGCAGCCCTAAATTTTGGGGTGGCTCTGTCTTATTGATTTTCAGTTTTCCCAAGGTATATTCCCTAGACTGCAAGTGACCTTGGCTCTGTAGCTCTGTTCTTTACTTGTTTTAGGGAACACAATGCACTCCTCCAGAGAGGCAGTTGGCAATTTACATCCCGCCCATCAGCATAACAAGGCTCCCTGTTCTCCAGGGCCTGTCTTGCCTTTCTGGTTTTTACACATTTTGTGGATGTCCCTTTTGACCGGTGGGAAGTGATACTTCTTTGTAGTGCAGATTTGCATTGCCCGCTTGCTTGCTTGGCCAAAAAGGGCGTATGCGTTTTCTCCTGAATATATTCAGGAGAAAACGCATACACACTTTTTGGCCAAGTGCATCACTGTCGAAGTTGTGCCCCTCTTCCTGTGCTTTAAAGGCGATTCCAACGTACCTCTTGAAATCTGTTTCCTGCTATTCTGCCTCGCTTTCAAGTCCGCCTCGCTGCCTTCCCTCAACAGATTTTTGGACGATAGTTGTCCTTTATTACTTGGCCAGTTTGTGAATTGCTGTGCCCCTGAGCTCCATTTTTCAACTCGTTTTTGGTGAGCTGACCACAAGTCCAACATTTTGGTTCAGGACCTATGCTGGTTCCCTGTGGGAGGCTGAGACTTTGGTTAATTCTTCTACCTGCCGGGAAATTACAGTGATATGTGCCCGTTCAAATGCCTAACAGCTACTCTCTCATTGGTTCTCCCTCTTCCCTTTCATCCTCTGCCAAATTGGAAACCTGTTCGAACCAGGAGGTTAAAGGGCTTGTCTCTCCAAGTTGGGAGATTGATAGTAAAGCAGATGGAAAGTCAAACCGGAGCACCAGGAGAGGGACTATTCGATGAGTTTTAGAAACCTTTCGTATTCACAGTGTGTCTGTTCTCTAGTTTTCCCGTACATATTATAACTCTAGTAATATTTCCTTCAACCTGGAGAGTTGGGACCCATGGAATGGGTGCCATGCATTATTGCTTTAAAGGGTCTGCATTTGCTCACCCAATCTCACCAATCCTCTCAGTCCCAAGTGTCCAGCCTTATGCCACATCCAGCTGTCGTTGTAGATAGGGTCATTCCAGGTTTCATCAGAGACCCTGAAGGAATTGTAAAGAATTTCCCAGTTTTTTGTTTTGTTTTTGAAATTCCTTTTCATAGTGAGTTTGAGCTGATTCTCGCTGCCATGTTTATGCCAGTCTAGACACACTTGATTCCCTTATGGAGACATATCAATACATAGGTTTTAAGATACTTAACAGTCAGATATATTCCTCTGCCAAAAATATGGGATTTTGAGTCCCTTTCACTGAGGAAGGTGGAGGTCTTGTCTATTCCATAGTTGGTTTTTGGAACGGTACCTGTGCTTATATCAAACTCTGGTTTTATGCATCACCCCACCTCTCCTTCCCCCTTAAGCAGGCATAAGAGTGTTTTCTAAATGTGAGACACTGTTCTCTTTCCTAACTCAGTTCAAGTGTAGCCATGTTTACAGGATCTTCATAAGTGATATCTTATGATAAGTTTCTTTTTCTCTGTGACTTATTTCACTTAGAATCATCGTACCTGAATTCACCCATTTTGCTGCTACTGGTCTTATGACATTGATTTCATGGCTGAGGGATATTCCATCGTATGTAAGTACCACAATTTTTTGAACCATTTTTATATTTCCTGGGATATTTAAGGTGTACCCAAGTTGAGGTCCTTGTAAGCAGTGCAGCCCTAAATTTTGGGGTGGCTCTGTCTTATTGATTTTCAGTTTTCCCAAGGAATATTTCCTAGACTGGAAGTGCCCTTGGCTCTGTAGCTCTGTTGTTTACTTGTTTTAGGGAACACAATGCACTCCTCCAGAGAGGCAGTTGGCAATTTACATCCCGCCCATCAGCATAACAAGGCTCCCTGTTCTCCAGGGCCTGTCTTGCCTTTCTGGTTTTTACACATTTTGTGGATGTCCCTTTTGACCCGTGGGAAGTGATACTTCTTTGTAGTGCAGATTTGCATTGCCCGCTTGCTTGCTTGGCCAAAAAGGGCGTATGCGTTTTCTCCTGAATATATTCAGGAGAAAACGCATACGCCCTTTTTGGCCAAGTGCATCATTGTCGAAGTTGTGCCCCTCTTCCTGTGCTTTAAAGGCGATTCCAATGAACCTCTTGAAATCTGTTTCCTGCTATTCTGCCTCGCTTTCAAGTCCGCCTCGTTGCCTTCCCTCAACAGATTTTTGGACGATAGTTGTCCTTTATTACTCGGCCAGTTTGTGAATTGCTGTGCCCCTGAGCTCCATTTTTCAACTCGTTTTTGGTGAACTGACCGCAAGTCCAACATTTTGGTTCAGGACCTATGCTGGTTCCCTGTGGGAGGTTGAGACTTTGGTTAATTCTTCTTCCTGCTAGGAAATTACAGTGATATGTGCCCGTTCAAATGCCTAACAGCTACTCTCTCATTGGTTCTCCCTATTCCCTTTCATCCTCTGCCAAATTGGCAACCTGTGCGAACCAGGAGGTTAAAGGGGCTGTCTCTCCAAGTTCGGAGGTTGATAGTAAAGCAGATGGAAAGTCAAACCAGAGCACCAGGAGAGGGACTATTCGTTGAGTTTTAGAAACCTTTCATATTCACAGTGTGTCCGTTCTCTATGTTTCCCGTACATGTTATAGCTGTAGTAATATTCCCTTCAACCTGGAGAGTTGGGACCCATGGAATGGGTGCCAGGCATTTGTGCTTTAAAGGGTCTGCATTTGCTCACCCAATCTCACCAATCGTCTCAGTCACAAGTGTCCCTCCTTATGACACATCCAGCTGTCATTGTAGATAGGGTCATTCCAGGTTTCATCAGAGACCCTGAAGGAATTGTAAAGAATTTCCCAGTTTTTTTGTTTTGTTTTTGAATTTCCTTTTCATAGTTAGTTTGAGCTGATTCTCGCTGCCATGATTATGCCAGTCTAGAAACACTTGATTCCCTTACGGAGACATATCAATGCATAGGTTTTAAGATTCTTAACAGTCAGATATATTCCTCTGCCAAAAATATGGGATTTTGAGTCCCTTTCACTGAGGAAGGTGGAGGTCTTGTCTATTCCATAGTTGGTTTTTGGAACGGTACCTGTGCTTATATCAAACTCTGGTTTTATGCATCACCCCACCTCTCCTTCCCCCTTAAGCAGGCATAAGAGTGTTTTCTAAATGTGAGACACTGTTCTCTTTCCTAACTCAGTTCAAGTGTAGCCTTGTTTACAGGATCTTCATAAGTGATATCTTATGATAAGTTTCTTTTTCTGTGTGACTTATTTCACTTTGAATCATCGTACCTAAATCCACCCATTTTGCTGCTACTGGTCTTATGACATTGATTTCATGGCTGAGGGATATTCCATCGTACGTAAGTACCACAATTTTTTGAACCATTTTTCTATTTCCTGGGATATTTAAGGTGTACCCAAGTTGAGGTCCTTGTAAGCACTGCAGACCTAAATTTTGGGGTGGCTCTGTCTTATTGATTTTCAGTTTTCCCAAGGCATATTCCCTAGACTGGACGTGCCCTTGGCTCTGTAGCTGTGTTGTTTACTTGTTTTAGGGAACACAATGCAGTCCTCCAGAGAGGCAGTTGGAAATTTACATCCCGCCAATCAGCATAACAAGGCTCCCTGTTCTCCAGGGCCTGTCTTGCCTTTCTGTTTTTTACACATTTTGTGGATGTCCCTTTTGACCGGTGGGAAGTGATACTTCTTTGTAGTGCAGATTTGCATTGCCCGCTTGCTTGCTTGGCCAAAAAGGGCGTATGCGTTTTCTCCTGAATATATTCAGGAGAAAACGCATACGCCCTTTTTGGCCAATTGCATCATTGTCGAAGTTGTGCCCCTCTTCCTGTGCTTTAAAGGCGATTCCAACGTACCTCTTGAAATCTGTTTCCTGCTATTCTGACTCGCTTTCAAGCCCGCCTCATTGCCTTCCCTCAACAGATTTTTGGACGATAGTTGTCCTTTATTACTCGGCCAGTTTGTGAATTGCTGTGCCCCTGAGCTCCATTTTTCAACTCGTTTTTGGTGAGCTGACCGCAAGTCCAAAATTTTGGTTCAGGAAGTATTCTGGTTCCCTGTGGGGGGCTGAGACTTTGGTTAATTCTTCTTCCTGCCGGGAAGTTAGAGTGATATGTGCCCGTCCAAATGCCTAACAGGTACTCTCTCATTGGTTCTCCCTCTTCCCTTTCATCCTCTGCCAAATTGGAAACCTGTGTGAACCAGGAGGTTAAAGGGGCTGTCTCTCCAAGTTGGGAGATTGATAGTAAAGCAGATGGAAAGTCAAACCGCAGCACCAGGAGAGGGACTATTCGTTGAGTTTTAGAAACCTTTCGTATTCACAGTGTGTCCGTTCTCTAGGTTTCCTGTACATGTTATAACTTTAGTTATATTCCCTTCAACCTGGAGAGTTGGGACACATGGAATGGGTGCCATGCATTATTGCTTTAAAGGGTCTGCATTTGCTCACCCAATCTCACCAATCCTCTCAGTCCCTAGTGTCCAGCCTTATGCCACATCCAGCTGTCCTTGTAGATAGGGTCATTCCAGGTTTCATCAGAGACCCTGAAGGAATTGTAAAGAATTTCCCAGTTTTTTTGTTTTGTTTTTGAAATTCCTTTTTATAGTGGGTTTGAGCTGATTCTCGCTGCCATGTTTATGCCAGTCTAGACACACTTGATTCCCTTACGGAGACATATCAATACATAGGTTTTAAGATACTTACTAGTCAGATATATTCCTCTGCGCGAAATATGTGGTTTTGAGTCCCTTTCACTGAGGAAGGTGTAGGTCTCGTCTATTCCATAGTTGGTTTTTGGAACGGTACCTGTGCTTATATCAAACTCTGGTTTTATGCATCACCCCACCTCTCCTTCCCCCTTAAGCAGGCATAAGAGTGTTTTCTAAATGTGAGACACTGTTCTCTTTCCTAACTCAGTTCAAGTGTAGCCATGTTTACAGGATCTTCATAAGAGATATCTTATGATAAGTTTCTTTTTCTGTGTGACTTATTTCACTTAGAATCATCGTACGTGAATCCACCCATTTTGCTGCTACTGGTCTTATGACATTGATTTCATGGCTGAGGGATATTCCATCGTACGTAAGTACCACAATTTTTTGAACCATTTTTATATTTCCTGGGATATTTAAGGTGTACCCATGTTGAGGTCCTTGTAAGCAGTGCAGCCCTAAATTTTGGGGTTGCTCTGTCTTATTGATTTTCAGTTTTCCCAAGGTATATTCCCTAGACTGGAAGTGCCCTTGGCTCTGTAGCTCTGTTGTTTACTTGTTTTAGGGAACACAATGCACTCCTCCAGAGAGGCAGTTGGCAATTTACATCCCGCCCATCAGCATTAGAAGGCTCCCTGTTCTCCAGGGCCTGTCTTGCCTTTCTGGTTTTTACACATTTTGTGGATGTCCCTTTTGACCGGTGGGAAGTGATACTTCATTGTAGTGCAGATTTGCATTGCCCACTTGCTTGCTTGGCCAAAAAGTGCGTATGCGTTTTCTCCTGAATATATTCAGGAGAAAACGCATACGCCCTTTTTGGCCAAGTGCATCATTGTCGAAGTTGTGCCCCTCTTCCTGTGCTTTAAAGGTGATTCCAACGTACCTCTTGAAATCTGTTTCCTGCTATTCTGCCTCGCATTCGAGTCCGCCTCGTTGCCTTCCCTCAACAGATTTTTGGACGATAGTTGTCCTTTATTACTCGGCCAGTTTGTGTATTGCTGTGCCCCTGAGCTCCATTTTTCAACTCGTTTTTGGTGAGCTGACCGCAAGTCCAACATTTTGGTTCAGGACCTATGCTGGTTCCCTGTGGGAGGCTGAGACTTTGGTTAATTCTTCTTCCTGCCGGGAAATTACAGTGATATGTGCCCGTTCAAATGCCTAACAGCTACTCTCTCATTGGTTCTCCCTCTTCCCTTTCATCCTCTGCCAAATTGGCAACCTGTGCGAACCAGGAGGTTAAAGGGGCTGTCTCTCCAAGTTGGGAGGTTGATAGTAAAGCAGATGGAAAGTCAAACCGGAGCACCAGGAGAGGGACTATTCGTTGAGTTTTAGAAACCTTTCGTATTCACAGTGTGTCCGTTCTCTAGGTTTCCTGTACATATTATAGCTGTAGTAATATTCCCTTCAACCTGGAGAGTTGGGACCCATGGAATGGGTGCCAGGCATTTGTGCTTTGAAGGGACTGCATTTGCTCACTAAATCTCACCAATCGTCTCAGTCCCAAGTGTCCCTCCTTATGCCACAACCAGCTGTCATTGTAGATAGGGTCATTCCAGGTTTCATCAGAGACCCTCAAGGAATTGTAAAGAATTTTCCAGTTTTTTTGTTTTCTTTTTGAAATTCCTTTTTATAGTGGGTTTGAGCTGATTCTCGCTGCCATGTTTATGCCAGTCTAGACACACTTGATTCCCTTACGGAGATATATCAATACATAGGTTTTAATATTCTTACTAGTCAGATATATTCCTCTGTGGGAAATATGGTGTTTTGAGTCCCTTTCACTGAGGAAGGTGTAGGTCTTGTCTATTCCATAGTTGGTTTTTGGAACGGTACCTGTGCTTATATCAAACTCTGGTTTTATGCATCACCCCAACTCTCCTTCCCCCTTAAGCAGGCATAAGAGTGTTTTCTATATGTGAGACACTGTTCTCTTTCCTAACTCAGTTCAAGTGTAGCCATGTTTACAGGATCTTCATAAGTGATATCTTATGATAAGTTTCTTTTTCTGTGTGACTTATTTCACTTAGAATCATCGTACGTGAATCCACCCATTTTGCTGCTACTGGTCTTATGACATTGATTTCATGGCTGAGGGATATTCCATCGTACGTAAGTACCACAATTTTTTGAACCATTTTTATATTTCCTGGGATATTTAAGGTGTACCCAAGTTGAGGTCCTTGAAGCAGTGCAGCCCAAAGTTTTGGGGTGGCTCTGTCTTATTGATTTTCAGTTTTCCCGAGGTATATTCCCTAGACTGGAAGTGCCCTTGGCCTTGTAGCTCTGTTCTTTACTTGTTTTAGGGAACACAATGTACTCCTCCAGAGAGGCAGTTGGCAATTTACATCCCGCCCATCAGCATAACAAGGCTCCCTGTTCTCCAGGGCCTGTCTTGCCTTTCTGGTTTTTACACATTTTGTGGATGTCCCTTTTGACCGGTGGGAAGTGATACTTCTTTGTAGTGCCGATTTGCATTGCCCGCTTGCTTGCTTGGCCAAAAAGGGCGTATGCGTTTTCTCCTGAATATATTCAGGAGAAAACGCATACGCCCTTTTTGGCCAAGTGCATCATTGTCGAAGTTGTGCCCCTCTTCCTGTGCTTTAAAGGCGATTCCAACGTACCTCTTGAAATCTGTTTCCTGCTATTCTGCCTCGCATTCAAGTCCGCCTCGTTGCCTTCCCTCAACTGATTTTTGGATGATAGTTGACCTTTATTACTCGGCCAGTTTGTGAATTGCTGTGCCCCTGAGCTCCATTTGTCAACTCGTTTTTGGTGAGCTGACCGCAAATCCAAAATTATGGTTCATGACATATGGTGGTTCCCGGTGGGGGGCTGAGACTTTGGTTAATTTTTCTTCCTGCCGGGAAATTACAGTGATATGTGCCCGTCCAAATGCCTAACAGCTACTCTCTCATTGGTTCTCCCTCTTCCCTTTCATCCTCTGCCAAATTGGCAACCTGTGCGAACCAGGAGGTTAAAGGGGCTGTCTCTCCAAGTTGGGAGGTTGATAGTAAAGCAGATGGAAAGTCAAACCGGAGCACCAGGAGAGGGACTATTCGTTGAGTTTTAGAAACCTTTCGTATTCACAGTGTGTCCGTTCTCTAGGTTTCCTGTACATATTATAGCTGTAGTAATATTCCCTTCAACCTGGAGAGTTGGGACCCATGGAATGGGTGCCAGGCATTTGTGCTTTGAAGGGTCTGCATTTGCTCACTAAATCTCACCAATCGTCTCAGTCCCAAGTGTCCCTCCTTATGCCACAACAAGCTGTCATTTTAGATAGGGTCATTCCAGGTTTCATCAGAGACCCTCAAGGAATTGTAAAGAATTTTCCAGTTTTTTTGTATTGATTTTGAAATTCCTTTTTATAGTGGGTTTGAGCTGATTCTCGCTGCCATGTTTATGCCAGTCTAGACACACTTGATTCCCTTATGGAGACATATCAATACATAGGTTTTAAGATTCTTACTAGTCAGATATATTCTTCTGCGGGAAATATGGGGTTTTGTGTCCCTTTCACTGAGGAAGGTGTAGGTCTTGTCTATTCCATAGTTGGTTATGGAACGGTACCTGTGCTTATATCAAACTCTGGTTTTATGCATCACCCCACCTCTCGTTCCCCCTTAAGCAGGCATAAGAGTGTTTTCTAAATGTGAGACACTGTTCTCTTTCCTAACTCAGTTCAAGTGTAGCCATGTTTACAGGATCTTCATAAGTGATATCTTATGATAAGTTTCTTTTTCTGTGTGACTTATTTCACTTAGAATCATCATACCTGAATCCACCCATTTTCCTGCTACTGGTCTTATGACATTGATTTCATGGCTGAGGGATATTCCACCGTACGTAAGTACCACAATTTTTTGAACCATTTTTATATTTCCTGGGATATTTAATGTGTACCCAAGTTGAGGTCCTTGTAAGCAGTGCAGCCCTAAATTTTGGGGTGGCTCTGTCTTATTGATTTTCAGTTTTCCCAAGGTATATTCCCTAGCCTGGAAGTGCCCTTGGCTCTGTAGCTCTGTTCTTTACTTGTTTTAGGGAACACAATGCACTCCTCCAGAGAGGCAGTTGGCAATTTACATCCCGCCCATCAGCATAACAAGGCTCCTTGTTCTCCAGGGCCTGTCTTGCCTTTCTGGTTTTTACACATTTTGTGGATGTCCCTTTTGACCGGTGGGAAGTGATACTTCTTTGTAGTGCAGATTTGCATTGCCCGCTTGCTTGCTTGGCCAAAAAGGGCGTATGCGTTTTCTCCTGAATATATTCAGGAGAAAACGCATACGCCCTTTTTGGCCAAGTGCATCATTGTCGAAGTTGTGCCCCTCTTCCTGTGCTTTAAAGGCGATTCCAACGTACCGCTTGAAATCTGTTTCCTGCTATTCTGCCTCGCTTTCAAGTCCGCCTCGTTGCCTTCCCTCAACAGATTTTTGGACGATAGTTGTCCTTTATTACTCGGCCAGTTTGTGAATTGCTGTGCCCCTGAGCTCCATTTTTCAACTCGTTTTTGGTGAGCTGACCGCAAGTCCAAAATTTTGGTTCAGGACCTATACTGGTTCCCGGTGGGTGGCTGAAACTTTGGATAATTCTTCTTCTTGCCGGGAAATTACAATGATATGTGCCCGTCCAAATGCCTAACAGCTACTCTCTCATTGGTTCTCCCTCTTCCCTTTCAGCCTCTGCCAAATTGGCAACCTGTGCGAACCAGGAGGTTAAAGGGTCTGTCGCTCCAAGTTGGGAGGTTGATAGTAAAGCAGATGGAAAGTCAAACCAGAGCACCAGGAGAGGGACTATTCGTTAAGTTTTAGAAACCTTTGTAATTCACAGTGTGTCTGTTCTGTAGGTTTCCCGTACATGTTATAGCTGTATTAATATTCCCTTCAACCTGGAGAGCTGGGACACATGGAATGGGTGCCAGGCATTTGTGCTTTAAAGGGTCTGCATTTGCTCACCGAATCTCACCAATCCGCTCAGTCCCAAGTGTCCAGCCTTATGCCACATCCAGCTGTCGTTGTAGATAGGGTCATTCCAGGTTTCATCAGAGACCCTGAAGGAATTGTAAAGAATTTCCCAGTTTTTTTGTTTTGTTTTTGAAATTCCTTTTTATAGTGGGTTTGAGCTGATTCTCGCTGCCATGTTTATGCCAGTCTAGAAACACTTGATTCCCTTATGGAGAAATATCAATACATAGGTTTTAAGAATCTTACTAGTCAGATATATTCTTCTGTGGGAAATATGGGTTTTGAGTCCCTTTCACTGAGGAAGGTGTAGGTCTTGTCTATTCCATAGTTGGTTATGGAACGGTACCTGTGCTTATATCAAACTCTGGTTTTATGCATCACCCCACCTCTCGTTCCCCCTTAAGCAGGCATAAGAGTGTTTTCTAAATGTGAGACACTGTTCTCTTTCCTAACTCAGTTCAAGTGTAGCCATGTTTACAGGATCTTCATAAGTGATATCTTATGATAAGTTTCTTTTTCTGAGTGACTTATTTCACTTAGAATCATCATACCTGAATCCACCCATTTTCCTGCTACTGGTCTTATGACATTGATTTCATGGCTGAGTTATATTCCACCGTACGTAAGTACCACAATTTTTTGAACCATTTTTATATTTCCTGGGATATTTAATGTGTACCCAAGTTGAGGTCCTTGTAAGCAGTGCAGCCCTAAATTTTGGGGTGGCTCTGTCTTATTGATTTTCAGTTTTCCCAAGGTATATTCCCTAGACTGGAAGTGCCGTTGGCTCTGTAGCTCTGTTCTTTACTTGTTTTAGGGAACACAATGCACTCCTCCAGAGAGGCAGTTGGCAATTTACATCCCGCCCATCAGCATAACAAGGCTCCTTGTTCTCCAGGGCCTGTCTTGCCTTTCTGGTTTTTACACATTTTGTGGATGTCCCTTTTGACCGGTGGGAAGTGATACTTCTTTGTAGTGCAGATTTGCATTGCCCGCTTGCTTGCTTGGCCAAAAAGGGCGTATGCGTTTTCTCCTGAATATATTCAGGAGAAAACGCATACGCCCTTTTTGGCCAAGTGCATCATTGTCGAAGTTGTGCCCCTCTTCCTGTGCTTTAAAGGCGATTCCAACGTACCGCTTGAAATCTGTTTCCTGCTATTCTGCCTCGCTTTCAAGTCCGCCTCGTTGCCTTCCCTCAACAGATTTTTGGACGATAGTTGTCCTTTATTACTCGGCCAGTTTGTGAATTGCTGTGCCCCTGAGCTCCATTTTTCAACTCGTTTTTGGTGAGCTGACCGCAAGTCCAAAATTTTGGTTCAGGACCTATACTGGTTCCCGGTGGGTGGCTGAAACTTTGGATAATTCTTCTTCTTGCCGGGAAATTACAGTGATATGTGCCCGTCCAAATGCCTAACAGCTACTCTCTCATTGGTTCTCCCTCTTCCCTTTCAGCCTCTGCCAAATTGGCAACCTGTGCGAACCAGGAGGTTAAAGGGTCTGTCGCTCCAAGTTGGGAGGTTGATAGTAAAGCAGATGGAAAGTGAAACCAGAGCACCAGGAGAGGGACTATTCGTTGAGTTTTAGAAACCTTTGTAATTCACAGTGTGTCTGTTCTCTAGGTTTCCCGTACATGTTATAGCTGTATTAATATTCCCTTCAACCTGGAGAGCTGGGACACATGGAATGGGTGCCAGGCATTTGTGCTTTAAAGGGTCTGCATTTGCTCACCCAATCTCACCAATCCGCTCAGTCCCAAGTGTCCAGCCTTATGCCATATCCAGCTGTCATTGTAGATAGGGTCATTCCAGGTTTCATCAGAGACCCTGAAGGAATTGTAAAGAATTTCCCAGTTTTTTTGTTTTGTTTTTGAATTTCCTTTTTATAGTGGGTTTGAGCTGATTCTCGCTGCCATGTTTATGCCAGTCTAGACACACTTGATTCCCTTATGGAGACATATCAATACATAGGTTTTAAGATTCTTACTAGTCAGATATATTCTTCTGCGGGAAATATGGGGTTTTGAGTCCCTTTCACTGAGGAAGGTGTAGGTCTTGTCTATTCCATAGTTGGTTATGGAACGGTACCTGTGTTTATATCAAACTCTGGTTTTATGCATCACCCCACCTCTCCTTCCCCCTTAAGCAGGCATAAGAGTGTTTTCTAAATGTGAGACACTGTTCTCTTTCCTAACTCAGTTCAAGTGTAGCCATGTTTACAGGATCTTCATAAGTGATATCTTATGATAAGTTTCTTTTTCTGTGTGACTTATTTCACTTAGAATCATCATACCTGAATCCACCCATTTTCCTGCTACTGGTCTTATGACATTGATTTCATGGCTGAGGGATATTCCACCGTACGTAAGTACCACAATTTTTTGAACCATTTTTATATTTCCTGGGATATTTAAGGTGTACCCAAGTTGAGGTCCTTGTAAGCAGTGCAGCCCTAAATTTTGGGGTGGCTCTGTCTTATTGATTTTCAGTTTTCCCAAGGTATATTCCCTAGACTGGAAGTGCCCTTGGCTCTGTAGCTCTGTTCTTTACTTGTTTTAGGGAACACAATGCACTCCTCCAGAGAGGCAGTTGGCAATTTACATCCCGCCCATCAGCATAACAAGGCTCCTTGTTCTCCAGGGCCTCTCTTGCCTTTCTGGTTTTTACACATTTTGTGGATGTCCCTTTTGACCGGTGGGAAGTGATACTTCTTTGTAGTGCAGATTTGCATTGCCCGCTTGCTTGCTTGGCCAAAAAGGGCGTATGCGTTTTCTCCTGAATATATTCAGGAGAAAACGCATACGCCCTTTTTGGCCAAGTGCATCATTGTCGAAGTTGTGCCCCTCTTCCTGTGCTTTAAAGGCGATTCCAACGTACCGCTTGAAATCTGTTTCCTGCTATTCTGCCTCGCTTTCAAGTCCGCCTCGTTGCCTTCCCTCAACAGATTTTTGGACGATAGTTGTCCTTTATTACTCGGCCAGTTTGTGAATTGCTGTGCCCCTGAGCTCCATTTTTCAACTCGTTTTTGGTGAGCTGACCGCAAGTCCAAAATTTTGGTTCAGGACCTATACTGGTTCCTGGTGGGTGGCTGAGACTTTGGTTAATTCTTCTTCCTCTCGGGAAATTACAGTGATATGTGCCCGTCCTAATGCCTAACAGCTACTCTCTCATTTGTTCTCCCTCTTCCCTTTCATCCTCTGCCGCATTGGAAACTTGTGCGAACCAGGAGGTTAAAGGGGCTGTCTCTCCAAGTTGGGAGATTGATAGTAAAGCAGATGGAAAGTCAAACTGGAGCTCCAGGAGAGGAAGAATTCATTGAGATTTAGAAACCTTTCGTATTCACAGTGGGTCCATTCTCTAGGTTTCCCGTACATGTTATAGGTGTAGTAATATTCCCTTTAACCTGGAGAGTTGGGACCCATGGAATTGGTGCCAGTCATTTGTGCTTTAAAGGGACTGCATTTGCTCACCCATTCTCACCAATCTTCTCTGTCCCAAGTGTCCAGCCTTATGCCACATCCAACTGTCGTTGTAGATACGTTAATTCCAGGTTTCATCAGAGACCCTGAAGGAATTGTAAAGAATTTACCAGTTTTTTTGTTTAGTTTTTGCAATTCTTTTTTATAGTGGGTTTGAGCTGATTCTCGCTGCCATGTTTATGCCAGTCTAGACACACTTGATTCCCTTACGGAGACATATCAATACATAGGTTTTAAGATTCTTACTAGTCAGATATATTCCTCTGCGGGAAATATGGGTTTTGAGTCACTTTCACTGAGGAAGGTGTAGGTCTTGTCTATTCCATAGTTGGTTTTTGGAATGGTACCTGTGCTTATATCAAACTCTGGTTTTATGCATCACCCCACCTCTCCTTCACCCTTAAGCAGGCATAAGAGTGTTTTCTAAATGTGAGACTCTGTTCTCTTTCCTAACTCAGTTCAAGTGTAGCCATGTTTACAGGATCTTCATAAGTGATTTCTTATGATAAGTTTCCTTTTCTCTGTGACTTATTTCACTTAGAATCATCGTATCTGAATCCACCCATTTTGCTGCTACTGGTCTTATGACATTGATTTCATGGCTGAAGGATATTCCATCGTACGTAAGTACCACAATTTTTTGAACCATTTTTATATTTCCTGGGATATTATGGTGTACCCAAGTTGAGGTCCTTGTAAGCAGTGCAGCCCTAAATTTTGGGGTGGCTCTGTCTTATTGATTTTCAGTTTTCCCAAGGTATATTCCCTAGACTGGAAGTGCCCTTGGCTCTGTAGCTCTGTTGTTTACTGGTTTTAGAGAACACAATGCACTCCTCCAGAGAGGCAGTTGGCAATTTACATCCCGCCCATCAGCATAACAAGGCTCCCTGTTCTCCAGGGCCTGTCTTGCCTTTCTGGTTTTTACACATTTTGTGGATGTCCCTTTTGACCGGTTGGTAGTGACACTTCTTTGTAGTGCAGATTTGCATTGCCCGCTTGCTTGCTTGGCCAAAAACGGCGTATGCGTTTTCTCCTGAATATATTCAGGAGAAAACGCATACGCCCTTTTTGGCCAAGTGCATCATTGACGAAGTTGTGCCCCTCTTCCTGTGCTTTAAAGGCGATTCCAACGTACCTCTTGAAACCTGTTTCCGGCTATTCTGCCTCACTTTCAATCTGCCTCGTTGCCTTTCCTCAACAGATTTTTGGACGATAGTTGTCCTTTATTACTCGGCGTGTTTGTGAATTGCTGTGCCCCTGAGCTCCATTTTTCAACTCGTTTTTTGTGAGCCGACCACAAGTCCAAAATTTCGGTTCAGGATCTATACTGGTTCCCAGTGGGTGGCTGAGACTTTGGTTAATTCTTCTTCCTGCCGGGAAATTACAGTGATATGTGCCCGTCCAAATGCCTAACAGCTACTCTCTCATTGGTTCTCCCTCTTCCCTTTCATCCTCTGCGAAATTGGCAACCTGTGCGAACCAGGAGGTTAAAGGGGATGTCTCTCCAAGTTTGGAGGTTGATAGTAAAGCAGATGGAAAGTCAAACCGGAGCACCAGGAGAGGGACTCTTCGTTGAGTTTTAGAAACCTTTCGTATTCACATTGTGTCCCTTCTCTACGTGTCCCGTACATGTTATAGCTGTAGTAATATTCCCTTCAACCTGGAGAGTTGGGACCCATGGAATGGGTGCCAGGCAATTGTGCTTTAAAGGGTCTGCATTTGCTCACCCAATCTCACCAATCCTCTCAGTCCCAAGTGTCCAGCCTTATGCCACATCCAGCTGTCGTTTTAGATAGGGTCATTCCAGCTTTCATCAGAGACCCTGAAGGAATTGTAAAGAATTTCCCAGTTTTTTTGTTTTGTTTTTGAAATTCCTTTTTATAGTGGGTTTGAGCTGATTCTCGCTGCCATGTTTATGCCAGTCTAGACACACTTGATTCCCTTACGGAGACATATCAATACATAGGTTTTAAGATTCTTATTAGTCAGATATTTTCCTCTGCGGGAAATATGGGGTTTTGAGTCCCTTTCACTGAGGACGGTGTAGGTCTTGTCTATTCCATAGTTGGTTTTTGGAACGGTACCTGTGCTTATATCAAACTCTGGTTTTATGCATCACCCCACCTCTCCTTCCCCCTTAAGCAGGTATAAGAGTGTTTTCTAAATGTGAGACACTGTTCTCTTTCCTAACTCAGTTCAAGTGTAGCCATGTTTACAGGATCTTCATAAGTAATATCTTATGATAAGTTTCTTTTTCTGTGTGACTTATTTCACGTAGAATCAGGGTACCTGAATCCACCCATTTTGCTGCTACTGGTCTTATGACATTGATTTCATGGCTGAGGGATATTCCATCGTACGTAAGTACCACAATTTTTTGAACCATGTTTATATTTTCTGGGATACTTAAGGTGTATCCAAGTTGAGGTCCTCGTATGCAGTGCAGCCCTAAATTTTGGGGTGGCTCTGTCTTATTGATTTTCAGTTTTCCCAAGGTATATTCCCTAGACTGGTAGTGCCCTTGGCTCTGTAGCTCTGTTCTTTACTTGTTTTAGGGAACAGAATGCACTCCTCCAGAGAGGCAGTTGGCAATTTACATCCCGCCCATCAGCATAACAAGGCTCCCTGTTCTCCAGGGCCTGTCTTGCCTTTCTTGTTCTTACACATTTTGTGGATGTCCCTTTTGACCGGTGGGAAGTGATACTTCTTTGTAGTGCAGATTTGCATTGCCCGCTTGCTTGCTTGGCCAAAAAGGGCGTATGCGTTTTCTCCTGAATATATTCAGGAGAAAACGCATACGCCCTTTTTGGCCAAGTGCATCATTGTCGAAGTTGTGCCCCTCTTCCTGTGCTTTAAAGGCGATTCCAACGTACCTCTTGAAATCTGTTTCCTGCTATTCTGCCTCGCTTTCAAGTCCGCCTCGTTGCCTTCCCTCAACAGATTTTTGGACGATAGTTGTCCTTTATTACTCGGCCAGTTTGTGAATTGCTGTGCCCCTGAGCTCCATTTTTCAACTCGTTTTTGGTGAGCTGACCGCAAGTCCAAAATTTTGGTTCAGGACCTATACTGGTTCCCGGTGGGTGGCTGAGAATTTGGTTAATTCTTCTTCCTGCCGGGAAATTACAGTGATATGTGCCCGTCCAAATGCCTAACATCTGCTCTCTCATTGGTTCTCCCTCTTCCCTTTCATCCTCTGCCAAATTGGCAACCTGTGCGAACCAAGAGGTTAAAGGGGCTGTCTCTCCAAGTTGGGAGGTTGATAGTAAAGCAGACGGAAAGTCAAACCGCAGCACCAGGAGGGGGACTATTCGTTGAGTTTTAGAAACCTTTCGTATTCACAGTGTGTCCGTTCTCTAGGTATCCCTCACATGTTATAGCTGTAGTAATATTCCCTTCAACCTGGTGAGTTCAGACCCATGGAATGGGTCCCATGCATTATTGCTTGAAAGGGTCTGCATTTGCTCACCCAATCTCACCAATCGTCTCAGTCCAAAGTGTCCCTCCTTATGCCACATCCAGCTGTCGTTGTAGATAGGGTCATTCCAGCTTTCATCAGAGACCCTGAAGGAATTGTAAAGAATTTCCCAGTTTTTTTGTTTTGTTTTTGAAATTCCTTTTTATCGTGGGTTTGAGCTGATTCTCGCTGCCATGTTTATGCCAGTCAGGACACACTTGATTCCCTTACGGAGACATATCAATACATAGGTTTGAAGATTCTTACTAGTCAGATATTTTCCTCTGCGGGAAATATGGGGTTTTGAGTCCCTTTCACTGAGGAAGGTGTAGGTCTTGTCTATTCCATAGTTGGTTTTTGGAACGGTACCTGTGCTTATATCAAACTCTGGTTTTATGCATCACCCCACCTCTCCTTCCCCCTTAAGCAGGTATAAGAGTGTTTTCTAAATGTGAGACACTGTTCTCTTTCCTAACTCAGTTCAAGTGTAGCCATGTTTACAGGATCTTCATAAGTGATATCTTATGATAAGTTTCTTTTTCTGTGTGACTTATTTCACTTAGAATCATCGTACCTGAATCCACCCATTTTGCTGCTACTGGTCTTATGACATTGATTTCATGGCTGAGGGATATTCCATCGTACGTAAGTACCACAATTTTTTGAACCATGTTTATATTTTCTGGGATACTTAAGGTGTATCCAAGTTGAGGTCCTTGTATGCAGTGCAGCCCTAAATTTTGGGGTGGCTCTGTCTTATTGATTTTCAGTTTTCCCAAGGTATATTCCCTAGACTGGTAGTGCCCTTGGCTCTGCAGCTCTGTTCTTTACTTGTTTTAGGGAACAGAATGCACTCCTCCAGAGAGGCAGTTGGCAATTTACATCCCGCCCATCAGCATAACAAGGCTCCCTGTTCTCCAGGGCCTGTCTTGCCTTTCTTGTTCTTACACATTTTGTGGATGTCCCTTTTGACCGGTGGGAAGTGATACTTCTTTGTAGTGCAGATTTGCATTGCCCGCTTGCTTGCTTGGCCAAAAAGGGTGTATGCGTTTTCTCCTGAATATATTCAGGAGAAAACGCATACGCCCTTTTTGGCCAAGTGCATCATTGTCGAAGTTGTGCCCCTCTTCCTGTGCTTTAAAGGCGATTCCAACGTACCTCTTGAAATCTGTTTCCTGCTATTCTGCCTCGCTGTCAAGTCCGCCTCGTTGCCTTCCCTCAACAGATTTTTGGACGATAGTTGTCCTTTATTACTCGGCCAGTTTGTGAATTGCTGTGCCCCTGAGCTCCATTTTTCAACTCGTTTTTGGTGAGCTGAACGCAAGTCCAAAATTTTGGTTCAGGACCTATACTAGTTCCCGGTGGGTGGCTGAGAATTTGGTTAATTCTTCTTCCTGCCGGGAAATTACAGTGATATGTGCCCGTCCAAATGCCTAACAGCTACTCTCTCATTGGTTCTCCCTCTTCCCTTTCATCCTCTGCCAAATTGGCAACCTGTGCGAACCAAGAGGTTAAAGGGGCTGTCTCTCCAAGTTGGGAGGTTGATAGTAAAGCAGACGGAAAGTCAAACCGGAGCACCAGGAGAGGGACTATTCGTTGAGTTTTAGAAACATTTCGTATTCACAGTGTGTCCGTTCTCTAGGTTTCCCGCACATGTTATAGCTGTAGTAATATTCCCTTCAACCTGGAGAGTTCGGACCCATGGAATGGGTGCCATGCATTATTGCTTTAAAGGGTCTGCATTTGCTCACCCAATCTCACCAATCGTCTCAGTCCCAAGTGTCCCTCCTTATGCCACATCCAGCTGTCGTTGTAGATAGGGTCATTCCAGCTTTCATCAGAGACCCTGAAGGAATTGTAAAGAATTTCCCAGTTTTTTTGTTTTGTTTTTGAAATTCCTTTTTATAGTGGGTTTGAGCTGATTCTTGCTGCCATGTTTATGCCAGTCTAGACACACTTGATTCCCTTACGGAGACATATCAATACATAGGTTTTAAGATTCTTACTAGTCAGATATTTTCCTCTGCAGGAAATATGGGGTTTTGAGTCCCTTTCACTGAGGAAGGTGTAGGTCTTGTCTATTCCATAGTTGGTTTTTGGAACGGTACCTGTGCTTATATCAAACTCTGGTTTTATGCATCACCCCACCTCTCCTTCCCCCTTAAGCAGGTATAAGAGTGTTTTCTAAATGTGAGACACTGTTCTCTTTCCTAACTCAGTTCAAGTGTAGCCATGTTTACAGGATCTTCATAAGTGATATCTTATGATAAGTTTCTTTTTCTGTGTGACTTATTTCACTTAGAATCATCGTACCTGAATCCACCCATTTTGCTGCTACTGGTCTTATGACATTGATTTCATGGCTGAGGGATATTCCATCGTACGTAAGTACCACAATTTTTTGAACCATGTTTATATTTTCTGGGATACTTAAGGTGTATCCAAGTTGAGGTCCTTGTATGCAGTGCAGCCCTAAATTTTGGGGTGGCTCTGTCTTATTGATTTTCAGTTTTCCCAAGGTATATTCCCTAGACTGGTAGTGCCCTTGGCTCTGCAGCTCTGTTCTTTACTTGTTTTAGGGAACAGAATGCACTCCTCCAGAGAGGCAGTTGGCAATTTACATCCCGCCCATCAGCATAACAAGGCTCCCTGTTCTCCAGGGCCTGTCTTGCCTTTCTTGTTCTTACACATTTTGTGGATGTCCCTTTTGACCGGTGGGAAGTGATACTTCTTTGTAGTGCAGATTTGCATTGCCCGCTTGCTTGCTTGGCCAAAAAGGGCGTATGCGTTTTCTCCTGAATATATTCAGGAGAAAACGCATACGCCCTTTTTGGCCAAGTGCATCATTGTCGAAGTTGTGCCCCTCTTCCTGTGCTTTAAAGGCGATTCCAACGTACCTCTTGAAATCTGTTTCCTGCTATTCTGCCTCGCTTTCAAGTCCGCCTCGTTGCCTTCCCTCAACAGATTTTTGGACGATAGTTGTCCTTTATTACTCGGCCAGTTTGTGAATTGTTGTGCCCCTGAGCTCCATTTTTCAACTCGTTTTTGGTGAGCTGAACGCAAGTCCAAAATTTTGGTTCAGGACCTATACTAGTTCCCGGTGGGTGGCTGAGAATTTGGTTAATTCTTCTTCCTGCCGGGAAATTACAGTGATATGTGACCGTCCAAATGCCTAACAGCTACTCTCTCATTGGTTCTCCCTCTTCCCTTTCATCCTCTGCCAAATTGGCAACCTGTGCGAACCAAGAGGTTAAAGGGGCTGTCTCTCCAAGTTGGGAGGTTGATAGTAAAGCAGACGGAAAGTCAAACCGGAGCACCAGGAGAGGGACTATTCGTTGAGTTTTAGAAACATTTTGTATTCACAGTGTGTCCGTTCTCTAGGTTTCCCGCACATGTTATAGCTGTAGTAATATTCCCTTCAACCTGGAGAGTTCGGACCCATGGAATGGGTGCCATGCATTATTGCTTTAAAGGGTCTGCATTTGCTCACCCAATCTCACCAATCGTCTCAGTCCCAAGTGTCCCTCCTTATGCCACATCCAGCTGTCGTTGTAGATAGGGTCATTCCAGCTTTCATCAGAGACCGTGAAGGAATTGTAAAGAATTTCCCAGTTTTTTTGTTTTGTTTTTGAAATTCCTTTTTATAGTGGGTTTGAGCTGATTCTTGCTGCCATGTTTATGCCAGTGTAGACACACTTGATTCCCTTACGGAGACATATCAATACATAGGTTTTAAGATTCTTACTAGTCAGATATTTTCCTCTGCAGGAAATATGGGGTTTTGAGTCCCTTTCACTGAGGAAGGTGTAGGTCTTGTCTATTCCATACTTGGTTTTTGGAACGGTACCTGTGCTTATATCAAACTCTGGTTTTATGCATCACCCCACCTCTCCTTCCCCCTTAAGCAGGTATAAGAGTGTTTTCTAAATGTGAGACACTGTTCTCTTTCCTAACTCAGTTCAAGTGTAGCCATGTTTACAGGATCTTCATAAGTGATATCTTATGATAAGTTTTTTTTTCTGTGTGACTTATTTCACTTAGAATCATCGTACCTGAATCCACCCATTTTGCTGCTACTGGTCTTATGACATTGATTTCATGGCTGAGGGATATTCCATCGTTCGTAAGTACCACAATTTTTTGAACCATGTTTATATTTTCTGGGATACTTAAGGTGTATCCATGTTGAGGTCCTTGTATGCAGTGCAGCCCTAAATTTTGGGGTGGCTCTGTCTTATTGATTTTCAGTTTTCCCAAGGTATATTCCCTAGACTGGTAGTGCCCTTGGCTCTGTAGCTCTGTTCTTTACTTGTTTTAGGGAACAGAATGCACTCCTCCAGAGAGGCAGTTGGCAATTTACATCCCGCCCATCAGCATAACAAGGCTCCCTGTTCTCCAGGGCCTGTCTTGCCTTTCTTGTTCTTACACATTTTGTGGATGTCCCTTTTGACCGGTGGGAAGTGATACTTCTTTGTAGTGCAGATTTGCATTGCCCGCTTGCTTGCTTGGCCAAAAAGGGCGTATGCGTTTTCTCCTGAATATATTCAGGAGAAAACGCATACACCCTTTTTGGCCAAGTGCATCATTGTCGAAGTTGTGCCCCTCTTCCTGTGCTTTAAAGGCGATTCCAACGTACCTCTTGAAATCTGTTTCCTGCTATTCTGCCTCGCTTTCAAGTCCGCCTCGTTGCCTTCCCTCAACAGATTTTTGGACGATAGTTGTCCTTTATTACTCGGCCAGTTTGTGAATTGCTGTGCCCCTGAGCTCCATTTTTCAACTCGTTTTTGGTGAGCTGACCGCAAGTCCAAAATTTTGGTTCAGGACCTATACTGGTTCCCGGTGGGTGGCTGAGAATTTGGTTAATTCTTCTTCCTGCCGGGAAATTACAGTGATATGTGCCCGTCCAAATGCCTAACAGCTACTCTCTCATTGGTTCTCCCTCTTCCCTTTCATCCTCTGCCAAATTGGCAACCTGTGCGAACCAAGAGGTTAAAGGGGCTGTCTCTCCAAGTTGGGAGGTTGATAGTAAAGCAGACGGAAAGTCAAACCGGAGCACCAGGAGAGGGACTATTCGTTGAGTTTTAGAAACATTTCGTATTCACAGTGTGTCCGTTCTCTAGGTTTCCCGCACATGTTATAGCTGTAGTAATATTCCCTTCAACCTGGAGAGTTCGGACCCATGGAATGGGTGCCATGCATTATTGCTTTAAAGGGTCTGCATTTGCTCACCCAATCTCACCAATCGTCTCAGTCCCAAGTGTCCCTCCTTATGCCACATCCAGCTGTCGTTGTAGATAGGGTCATTCCAGCTTTCATCAGAGACCCTGAAGGAATTGTAAAGAATTTCCCAGTTTTTTTGTTTTGTTTTTGAAATTCCTTTTTATAGTGGGTTTGAGCTGATTCTTGCTGCCATGTTTATGCCAGTCTAGACACACTTCATTCCCTTACGGAGACATATCAATACATAGGTTTTAAGATTCTTACTAGTCAGATATTTTCCTCTGCAGGAAATATGGGGTTTTGAGTCCCTTTCACTGAGGAAGGTGTAGGTCTTGTCTATTCCATAGTTGGTTTTTGGAACGGTACCTGTGCTTATATCAAACTCTGGTTTTATGCATCACCCCACCTCTCCTTCCCCCTTAAGCAGGTATAAGAGTGTTTTCTAAATGTGAGACACTGTTCTCTTTCCTAACTCAGTTCAAGTGTAGCCATGTTTACAGGATCTTCATAAGTGATATCTTATGATAAGTTTTTTTTTCTGTGTGACTTATTTCACTTAGAATCATCGTACCTGAATCCACCCATTTTGCTGCTACTGGTCTTATGACATTGATTTCATGGCTGAGGGATATTCCATCGTACGTAAGTACCACAATTTTTTGAACCATGTTTATATTTTCTGGGATACTTAAGGTGTATCCAAGTTGAGGTCCTTGTATGCAGTGCAGCCCTAAATTTTGGGGTGGCTCTGTCTTATTGATTTTCAGTTTTCCCAAGGTATATTCCCTAGACTGGTAGTGCCCTTGGCTCTGTAGCTCTGTTCTTTACTTGTTTTAGGGAACAGAATGCACTCCTCCAGAGAGGCAGTTGGCAATTTACATCCCGCCCATCAGCATAACAAGGCTCCCTGTTCTCCAGGGCCTGTCTTGCCTTTCTTGTTCTTACACATTTTGTGGATGTCCATTTTGACCGGTGGGAAGTGATACTTCTTTGTAGTGCAGATTTGCATTGCCCGCTTGCTTGCTTGGCCAAAAAGGGCGTATGCGTTTTCTCCTGAATATATTCAGGAGAAAACGCATACGCCCTTTTTGGCCAAGTGCATCATTGTCGAAGTTGTGCCCCTCTTCCTGTGCTTTAAAGGCGATTCCAACGTACCTCTTGAAATCTGTTTCCTGCTATTCTGCCTCACTTTCAAGTCCGCCTCGTTGCCTTCCCTCAACAGATTTTTGGACGATAGTTGTCCTTTATTACTCGGCCAGTTTGTGAATTGCTGTGCCCCTGAGCTCCATTTTTCAACTCGTTTTTGGTGAGCTGACCGCAAGTCCAAAATTTTGGTTCAGGACCTATACTGGTTCCCGGTGGGTGGCTGAGTATTTGGTTAATTCTTCTTCCTGCCGGGAAATTACAGTGATATGTGCCCGTCCAAATGCCTAACAGCTACTCTCTCATTGGTTCTCCCTCTTCCCTTTCATCCTCTGCCAAATTGGCAACCTGTGCGAACCAAGAGGTTAAAGGGGCTGTCTCTCCAAGTTGGGAGGTTGATAGTAAAGCAGACGGAAAGTCAAACCGGAGCACCAGGAGAAGGACTATTCGTTGAGTTTTAGAAACCTTTCGTATTCACAGTGTGTCCGTTCCCTAGGTTTCCTTCACATGTTATAGCGGTAGTAATATTCCCTTCAACCTGGAGAGTTCGGACCCATGGAATGGGTGCCATGCATTATTGCTTGAAAAGGTCTGCATTTGCTCACCCAATCTCACCAATCATCTCAGTCCCAAGTGTCCCTCCTTATGCCACATCCAGCTGTCGTTGTAGATAGGGTCATTCCAGCTTTCATCAGAGACCCTGAAGGAATTGTAAAGAATTTTCCAGTTTTTTTGTTTTGTTTTTGAAATTCCTTTTTATAGTGGGTTTGAGCTGATTCTCGCTGCCATGTTTATGCCAGTCTAGACACACTTGATTCCCTTACGGAGACATATCAATACATAGGTTTTAAGATTCTTACTAGTCAGATATTTTCCTCTGCGGGAAATATGGGGTTTTGAGTCCCTTTCACTGAGGACGGTGTAGGTCTTGTCTATTCCATAGTTGGTTTTTGGAACGGTACCTGTGCTTATATCAAACTCTGGTTTTATGCATCACCCCACCTCTCCTTCCCCCTTAAGCAGGTGTAAGAGTGTTTTCTAAATGTGAGACACTGTTCTCTTTCCTAACTCAGTTCAAGTGTAGCCATGTTTACAGGATCTTCATAAGTGATATCTTATGATAAGTTTCTTTTTCTGTGTGACTTATTTCACTTAGAATCATCGTACCTGAATCCACCCATTTTGCTGCTACTGGTCTTATGACATTGATTTCATGGCTGAGGGATATTCCATCGTACGTAAGTACCACAATTTTTTGAACCATGTTTATATTTTCTGGGATACTTAAGGTGTATCCAAGTTGAGGTCCTTGTATGCAGTGCAGCCCTAAATTTTGGGGTGGCTCTGTCTTATTGATTTTCAGTTTTCCCAAGGTATATTCCCTAGACTGGTAGTGCCCTTGGCTCTGTAGCTCTGTTCTTTACTTGTTTTAGGGAACAGAATGCACTCCTCCAGAGAGGCAGTTGGCAATTTACATCCCGCCCATCAGCATAACAAGGCTCCCTGTTCTCCAGGGCCTGTCTTGCCTTTCTTGTTCTTACACATTTTGTGGATGTCCCTTTTGACCGGTGGGAAGTGATACTTCTTTGTAGTGCAGATTTGCATTGCCCGCTTGCTTGCTTGGCCAAAAAGGGCGTATGCGTTTTCTCCTGAATATATTCAGGAGAAAACGCATACACCCTTTTTGGCCAAGTGCATCATTGTCGAAGTTGTGCCCCTCTTCCTGTGCTTTAAAGGCGATTCCAACGTACCTCTTGAAATCTGTTTCCTGCTATTCTGCCTCGCTGTCAAGTCCGCCTCGTTGCCTTCCCTCAACAGATTTTTGGACGATAGTTGTCCTTTATTACTCGGCCAGTTTGTGAATTGCTGTGCCCCTGAGCTCCATTTTTCAACTCGTTTTTGGTGAGCTGAACGCAAGTCCAAAATTTTGGTTCAGGACCTATACTAGTTCCCGGTGGGTGGCTGAGAATTTGGTTAATTCTTCTTCCTGCCGGGAAATTACAGTGATATGTGACCGTCCAAATGCCTAACAGCTACTCTCTCATTGGTTCTCCCTCTTCCCTTTCATCCTCTGCCAAATTGGCAACCTGTGCGAACCAAGAGGTTAAAGGGGCTGTCTCTCCAAGTTGGGAGGTTGATAGTAAAGCAGACGGAAAGTCAAACCGGAGCACCAGGAGAGGGACTATTCGTTGAGTTTTAGAAACATTTCGTATTCACAGTGTGTCCGTTCTCTAGGTTTCCCGCACATGTTATAGCTGTAGTAATATTCCCTTCAACCTGGAGAGTTCGGACCCATGGAATGGGTGCCATGCATTATTGCTTTAAAGGGTCTGCATTTGCTCACCCAATCTCACCAATCGTCTCAGTCCCAAGTGTCCCTCCTTATGCCACATCCAGCTGTCGTTGTAGATAGGGTCATTCCAGCTTTCATCAGAGACCCTGAAGGAATTGTAAAGAATTTCCCAGTTTTTTTGTTTTGTTTTTGAAATTCCTTTTTATAGTGGGTTTGAGCTGATTCTTGCTGCCATGTTTATGCCAGTCTAGACACACTTGATTCCCTTACGGAGACATATCAATACATAGGTTTTAAGATTCTTACTAGTCAGATATTTTCCTCTGCAGGAAATATGGGGTTTTGAGTCCCTTTCACTGAGGAAGGTGTAGGTCTTGTCTATTCCATAGTTGGTTTTTGGAACGGTACCTGTGCTTATATCAAACTCTGGTTTTATGCATCACCCCACCTCTCCTTCCCCCTTAAGCAGGTATAAGAGTGTTTTCTAAATGTGAGACACTGTTCTCTTTCCTAACTCAGTTCAAGTGTAGCCATGTTTACAGGATCTTCATAAGTGATATCTTATGATAAGTTTCTTTTTCTGTGTGACTTATTTCACTTAGAATCATCGTACCTGAATCCACCCATTTTGCTGCTACTGGTCTTATGACATTGATTTCATGGCTGAGGGATATTCCATCGTACGTAAGTACCACAATTTTTTGAACCATGTTTATATTTTCTGGGATACTTAAGGTGTATCCAAGTTGAGGTCCTTGTATGCAGTGCAGCCCTAAATTTTGGGGTGGCTCTGTCTTATTGATTTTCAGTTTTCCCAAGGTATATTCCCTAGACTGGTAGTGCCCTTGGCTCTGTAGCTCTGTTCTTTACTTGTTTTAGGGAACAGAATGCACTCCCCCAGAGAGGCAGTTGGCAATTTACATCCCGCCCATCAGCATAACAAGGCTCCCTGTTCTCCAGGGCCTGTCTTGCCTTTCTTGTTCTTACACATTTTGTGGATGTCCCTTTTGACCGGTGGGAAGTGATACTTCTTTGTAGTGCAGATTTGCATTGCCCGCTTGCTTGCTTGGCCAAAAAGGGCGTATGCGTTTTCTCCTGAATATATTCAGGAGAAAACGCATACACCCTTTTTGGCCAAGTGCATCATTGTCGAAGTTGTGCCCCTCTTCCTGTGCTTTAAAGGCGATTCCAACGTACCTCTTGAAATCTGTTTCCTGCTATTCTGCCTCGCTTTCAAGTCCGCCTCGTTGCCTTCCCTCAACAGATTTTTGGACGATAGTTGTCCTTTATTACTCGGCCAGTTTGTGAATTGCTGTGCCCCTGAGCTCCATTTTTCAACTCGTTTTTGGTGAGCTGACCGCAAGTCCAAAATTTTGGTTCAGGACCTATACTGGTTCCCGGTGGGTGGCTGAGAATTTGGTTAATTCTTCTTCCTGCCGGGAAATTACAGTGATATGTGCCCGTCCAAATGCCTAACAGCTACTCTCTCATTGGTTCTCCCTCTTCCCTTTCATCCTCTGCCAAATTGGCAACCTGTGCGAACCAAGAGGTTAAAGGGGCTGTCTCTCCAAGTTGGGAGGTTGATAGTAAAGCAGACGGAAAGTCAAACCGGAGCACCAGGAGAGGGACTATTCGTTGAGTTTTAGAAACATTTCGTATTCACAGTGTGTCCGTTCTCTAGGTTTCCCGCACATGTTATAGCTGTAGTAATATTCCCTTCAACCTGGAGAGTTCGGACCCATGGAATGGGTGCCATGCATTATTGCTTTAAAGGGTCTGCATTTGCTCACCCAATCTCACCAATCGTCTCAGTCCCAAGTGTCCCTCCTTATGCCACATCCAGCTGTCATTGTAGATAGGGTCATTCCAGCTTTCATCAGAGACCCTGAAGGAATTGTAAAGAATTTCCCAGTTTTTTTGTTTTGTTTTTGAAATTCCTTTTATAGTGGGTTTGAGCTGATTCTTGCTGCCATGTTTATGCCAGTCTAGACACACTTCATTCCCTTACGGAGACATATCAATATATAGGTTTTAAGATTCTTACTAGTCAGATATTTTCCTCTGCAGGAAATATGGGGTTTTGAGTCCCTTTCACTGAGGAAGGTGTAGGTCTTGTCTATTCCATAGTTGGTTTTTGGAACGGTACCTGTGCTTATATCAAACTCTGGTTTTATGCATCACCCCACCTCTCCTTCCCCCTTAAGCAGGTATAAGAGTGTTTTCTAAATGTGAGACACTGTTCTCTTTCCTAACTCAGTTCAAGTGTAGCCATGTTTACAGGATCTTCATAAGTGATATCTTATGATAAGTTTTTTTTTCTGTGTGACTTATTTCACTTAGAATCATCGTACCTGAATCCACCCATTTTGCTGCTACTGGTCTTATGACATTGATTTCATGGCTGAGGGATATTCCATCGTACGTAAGTACCACAATTTTTTGAACCATGTTTATATATTCTGGGATACTTAAGGTGTATCCAAGTTGAGGTCCTTGTATGCAGTGCAGCCCTAAATTTTGGGGTGGCTCTGTCTTATTGATTTTCAGTTTTCCAAGGTATATTCCCTAGACTGGTAGTGCCCTTGGCTCTGTAGCTCTGTTCTTTACTTGTTTTAGGGAACAGAATGCACTCCTCCAGAGAGGCAGTTGGCAATTTACATCCCGCCCATCAGCATAACAAGGCTCCCTGTTCTCCAGGGCCTGTCTTGCCTTTCTTGTTCTTACACATTTTGTGGATGTCCCTTTTGACCGGTGGGAAGTGATACTTCTTTGTAGTGCAGATTTGCATTGCCCGCTTGCTTGCTTGCCAAAAAGGGCGTATGCGTTTTCTCCTGAATATATTCAGGAGAAAACGCATACGCCCTTTTTGGCCAAGTGCATCATTGTCGAAGTTGTGCCCCTCTTCCTGTGCTTTAAAGGCGATTCCAACGTACCTCTTGAAATCTGTTTCCTGCTATTCTGCCTCACTTTCAAGTCCGCCTCGTTGCCTTCCCTCAACAGATTTTTGGACGATAGTTGTCCTTTATTACTCGGCCAGTTTGTGAATTGCTGTGCCCCTGAGCTCCATTTTTCAACTCGTTTTTGGTGAGCTGACCGCAAGTCCAAAATTTTGGTTCAGGACCTATACTGGTTCCCGGTGGGTGGCTGAGAATTTGGTTAATTCTTCTTCCTGCCGGGAAATTACAGTGATATGTGCCCGTCCAAATGCCTAACAGCTACTCTCTCATTGGTTCTCCCTCTTCCCTTTCATCCTCTGCCAAATTGGCAACCTGTGCGAACCAAGAGGTTAAAGGGGCTGTCTCTCCAAGTTGGGAGGTTGATAGAAAAGCAGACGGAAAGTCAAACCGGAGCACCAGGAGAAGGACTATTCGTTGAGTTTTAGAAACCTTTCGTATTCACAGTGTGTCCGTTCCCTAGGTTTCCTTCACATGTTATAGCGGTAGTAATATTCCCTTCAACCTGGAGAGTTCGGACCCATGGAATGGGTGCCATGCATTATTGCTTGAAAGGGTCTGCATTTGCTCACCCAATCTCACCAATCATCTCAGTCCCAAGTGTCCCTCCTTATGCCACATCCAGCTGTCGTTGTAGATAGGGTCATTCCAGCTTTCATCAGAGACCCTGAAGGAATTGTAAAGAATTTTCCAGTTTTTTTGTTTTGTTTTTGAAATTCCTTTTTATAGTGGGTTTGAGCTGATTCTCGCTGCCATGTTTATGCCAGTCTAGACACACTTGATTCCCTTACGGAGACATATCAATACATAGGTTTTAAGATTCTTACTAGTCAGATATTTTCCTCTGCGGGAAATAAGGGGTTTTGAGTCCCTTTCACTGAGGACGGTGTAGGTCTTGTCTATTCCATAGTTGGTTTTTGGAACGGTACCTGTGCTTATATCAAACTCTGGTTTTATGCATCACCCCACCTCTCCTTCCCCCTTAAGCAGGTATAAGAGTGTTTTCTAAATGTGAGACACTGTTCTCTTTCCTAACTCAGTTCAAGTGTAGCCATGTTTACAGGATCTTCATAAGTGATATCTTATGATAAGTTTCTTTTTCTGTGTGACTTATTTCACTTAGAATCATCGTACCTGAATCCACCCATTTTGCTGCTACTGGTCTTATGACATTGATTTCATGGCTGAGGGATATTCCATCGTACGTAAGTACCACAATTTTTTGAACCATGTTTATATTTTCTGGGATACTTAAGGTGTATCCAAGTTGAGGTCCTTGTATGCAGTGCAGCCCTAAATTTTGGGGTGGCACTGTCTTATTGATTTTCAGTTTTCCCAAGGTATATTCCCTAGACTGGTAGTGCCCTTGGCTCTGTAGCTCTGTTCTTTACTTGTTTTAGGGAACAGAATGCACTCCTCCAGAGAGGCAGTTGGCAATTTACATCCCGCCCATCAGCATAACAAGGCTCCCTGTTCTCCAGGTCCTGTCTTGCCTTTCTTGTTCTTACACATTTTGTGGATGTCCCTTTTGACCGGTGGGAAGTGATACTTCTTTGTAGTGCAGATTTGCATTGCCCGCTTGTTGCTTGGCCAAAAAGGGCGTATGCGTTTTCTCCTGAATAAATTCAGGGGAAAACGCATACGCCCTTTTTGCCCAAGTGCATCATTGTCGAAGTTGTGCCCCTCTTCCTGTGCTTTAAAGGCGATTCCAACGTACCTCTTGAAATCTGTTTCCTGCTATTCTGCCTCGCTTTCAAGTCCGCCTCGTTGCCTTCCCTCAACAGATTTTTGGACGATAGTTGTCCTTTATTACTCGGCCAGTTTGTGAATTGCTCTGCCCCTGAGCTCCATTTTTCAACTCGTTTTTGGTGAGCTGACCGCAAGTCCAAAATTTTGGTTCAGGACCTATACTGGTTCCCGGTGGGTGGCTGAGAATTTGGTTAATTCTTCTTCCTGCCGGGAAATTACAGTGATATGTGCCCGTCCAAATGCCTAACAGCTACTCTCTCATTGGTTCTCCCTCTTCCCTTTCATCCTCTGCCAAATTGGCAACCTGTGCGAACCAAGAGGTTAAAGGGGCTGTCTCTCCAAGTTGGGAGGTTGATAGTAAAGCAGACGGAAAGTCAAACCGGAGCACCAGGAGAGGGACTATTCGTTGAGTTTTAGAAACCTTTCGTATTCACAGTGTGTCCGTTCTCTAGGTATCCCGCACATGTTATAGCTGTAGTAATATTCCCTTCAACCTGGAGAGTTCGGACCCATGGAATGGGTGCCATGCATTATTGCTTTAAAGGGTCTGCATTTGCTCACCCAATCTCACCAATCGTCTCAGTCCCAAGTGTCCCGCCTTATGCCACATCCAGCTGTCGTTGTAGATAGGGTCATTCCAGCTTTCATCAGAGACCCTGAAGAAATTGTAAAGAATTTCCCAGTTTTTTTGTTTTGTTTTTGAAATTCCTTTTTATAGTGGGTTTGAGCTGATTCTCGCTGCCATGTTTATGCCAGTCTAGACACACTTCATTCCCTTATGGAGACATATCAATACATAGGTTTGAAGATTCTTACTAGTCAGATATTTTCCTCTGCGGGAAATATGGGGTTTTGAGTCCCTTTCACTGAGGAAGGTGTAGGTCTTCTCTATTCCATAGTTGGTTTTTGGAACGGTACCTGTGCTTATATCAAA
The DNA here is from genome assembly GCF_949752795.1 of Hyperoodon ampullatus. Taxonomy (NCBI): domain Eukaryota; kingdom Metazoa; phylum Chordata; class Mammalia; order Artiodactyla; family Ziphiidae; genus Hyperoodon; species Hyperoodon ampullatus. The sequence goes on along the minus strand of NW_027640739.1, from coordinate 38,106 downwards.
CTCTGGTTTTATGCATCACCCCACCTCTCCTTCCCCCTTAAGCAGGTATAAGAGTGTTTTCTAAATGTGAGACACTGTTCTCTTTCCTAACTCAGTTCAAGTGTAGCCATGTTTACAGGATCTTCATAAGTGATATCTTATGATAAGTTTCTTTTTCTGTGTGACTTATTTCACTTAGAATCATCGTACCTGAATCCACCCATTTTGCTGCTACTGGTCTTATGACATTGATTTCATGGCTGAGGGATATTCCATCGTACGTAAGTACCACAATTTTTTGAACCATGTTTATATTTTCTGGGATACTTAAGGTGTATCCAAGTTGAGGTCCTTGTATGCAGTGCAGCCCTAAATTTTGGGGTGGCTCTGTCTTATTGATTTTCAGTTTTCCCAAGGTATATTCCCTAGACTGGTAGTGCCCTTGGCTCTGCAGCTCTGTTCTTTACTTGTTTTAGGGAACAGAATGCACTCCTCCAGAGAGGCAGTTGGCAATTTACATCCCGCCCATCAGCATAACAAGGCTCCCTGTTCTCCAGGGCCTGTCTTGCCTTTCTTGTTCTTACACATTTTGTGGATGTCCCTTTTGACCGGTGGGAAGTGATACTTCTTTGTAGTGCAGATTTGCATTGCCCGCTTGCTTGCTTGGCCAAAAAGGGCGTATGCGTTTTCTCCTGAATATATTCAGGAGAAAACGCATACGCCCTTTTTGGCCAAGTGCATCATTGTCGAATTTGTGCCCCTCTTCCTGTGCTTTAAAGGCGATTCCAACGTACCTCTTGAAATCTGTTTCCTGCTATTCTGCCTCGCTTTCAAGTCTGCCTCGTTGCCTTCCCTCAACAGATTTTTGGACGATAGTTGTCCTTTATTACTCGGCCAGTTTGTGAATTGCTGTGCCCCTGAGCTCCATTTTTCAACTCGTTTTTGGTGAGCTGACCGCAAGTCCAAAATTTTGGTTCAGGACCTATACTGGTTCCCGGTGGGTGGCTGAGAATTTGGATAATTCTTCTTCCTGCCGGGAAATTACAGTGATATGTGCCCGTCTAAATGCCTAACAGCTACTCTCTCATTGGTTCTCCCTCTTCCCTTTCATCCTCTGCCAAATTGGCAACCTGTGCAAACCAAGAGGTTAAAGGGGCTGTCTCTCCAAGTTGGGAGGTTGATAGTAAAGCAGACGGAAAGTCAAACCGGAGCACCAGGAGAGGGACTATTCGTTGAGTTTTAGAAACCTTTCGTATTCACAGTGTGTCCGTTCTCTAGGTTTCCCGCACATGTTATAGCTGTAGTAATATTCCCTTCAACCTGGAGAGTTCGGAACCATGGAATGGGTGCCATGCATTATTGCTTTAAAGGGTCTGCATTTGCTCACCCAATCTCACCAATCGTCTCAGTCCCAAGTGTCCCTCCTTATGCCACATCCAGCTGTCGTTGTAGATAGGGTCATTCCAGCTTTCATCAGAGACCCTGAAGAAATTGTAAAGAATTTCCCAGTTTTTTTGTTTTGTTTTTGAAATTCCTTTTTATAGTGGGTTTGAGCTGATTCTCGCTGCCATGTTTATGCCAGTCTAGACACACTTGATTCCCTTACGGAGACATATCAATACATAGGTTTGAAGATTCTTACTAGTCAGATATTTTCCTCTGCGGGAAATATGGGGTTTTGAATCCCTTTCACTGAGGACGGTGTAGGTCTTGTCTATTCCATAGTTGGTTTTTGGTACGGTACCTGTGCTTATATCAAACTCTGGTTTTATGCATCACCCCACCTCTCCTTCCCCCTTAAGCAGGTATAAGAGTGTTTTCTAAATGTGAGACACTGTTCTCTTTCCTAACTCAGTTCAAGTGTAGCCATGTTTACAGGATCTTCATAAGTGATATCTTATGATAAGTTTCTTTTTTTGTGTGACTTATTTCACTTAGAATCATCGTACCTGAATCCACCCACTTTGCTGCTACTGGTCTTATGACATTGATTTCATGGCTGAGGGATATTCCATCGTACGTAAGTACCACAATTTTTTGAACCATGTTTATATTTTCTGGGATACTTAAGGTGTATCCAAGTTGAGGTCCTTGTATGCAGTGCAGCCCTAAATTTTGGGGTGGCTCTGTCTTATTGATTTTCAGTTTTCCCAAGGTATATTCCCTAGACTGGTAGTGCCCTTGGCTCTGTAGCTCTGTTCTTTACTTGTTTTAGGGAACAGAATGCACTCCTCCAGAGAGGCAGTTGGCAATTTACATCCCGCCCATCAGCATAACAAGGCTCCCTGTTCTCCAGGGCCTGTCTTGCCTTTCTTGTTCTTACACATTTTGTGGATGTCCCTTTTGACCGGTGGGAAGTGATACTTCTTTGTAGTGCAGATTTGCATTGCCCGCTTGCTTGCTTGGCCAAAAAGGGCGTATGCGTTTTCTCCTGAATATATTCAGGAGAAAACGCATACGCCCTTTTTGGCCAAGTGCATCATTGTCGAAGTTGTGCCCCTCTTCCTGTGCTTTAAAGGCGATTCCAACGTACCTCTTGAAATCTGTTTCCTGCTATTCTGCCTCGCTTTCAAGTCCGCCTCGTTGCCTTCCCTCAACAGATTTTTGGACGATAGTTGTCCTTTATTACTCGGCCAGTTTGTGAATTGCTGTGTCCCTGAGCTCCATTTTTCAACTCCTTTTTGGTGAGCTGACCGCAAGTCCAAAATTTTGGTTCAGGAACTATACTGGTTCCCGGTGGATGGCTGAGAATTTGGTTAATTCTTCTTCCTGCCGGGAAATTACAGTGATATGTGCCCGTCCAAATGCCTAACAGCTACTCTCTCATTGGTTCTCCCTCTTCCCTTTCATCCTCTGCCAAATTGGCAACCTGTGCGAACCAAGAGGTTAAAGGGGCTGTCTCTCCAAGTTGGGAGGTTGATAGTAAAGCAGACGGAAAGTCAAACCGGAGCACCAGGAGAGGGACTATTCGTTGAGTTTTAGAAACCTTTCGTATTCACAGTGTGTCCGTTCTCTAGGTTTCCCGCACATGTTATAGCTGTAGTAATATTCCCTTCAACCTGGAGAGTTCGGACCCATGGAATGGGTGCCATGCATTATTGCTTTAAAGGGTCTGCATTTGCTCACCCAATCTCACCAATCGTCTCAGTCCCAAGTGTCCCGCCTTATGCCACATCCAGCTGTCGTTGTAGATAGGGTCATTCCAGCTTTCATCAGAGACCCTGAAGGAATTGTAAAGAATTTCCCTGTTTTTTTGTTTTGTTTTTGAAATTCCTTTTTATAGTGGGTTTGAGCTGATTCTCGCTGCCATGTTTATGCCAGTCTAGACACACTTGATTCCCTTACGGAGACATATCAATACATAAGTTTTAAGATTCTTACTAGTCAGATATTTTCCTCTGCGGGAAATATGGGGTTTTGAGTCCCTTTCACTGAGGACGGTGTAGGTCTTGTCTATTCCATAGTTGGTTTTTGGAACGGTACCTGTGCTTATATCAAACTCTGGTTTTATGCATCACCTCACCTCTCCTTCCGCCTTAAGCAGGTATAAGAGTGTTTTCTAAATGTGAGACACTGTTCTCTTTCCTAACTCAGTTCAAGTGTAGCCATGTTTACAGGATCTTCATAAGTGATATCTTATGATAAGTTTCTTTTTCTGTGTGACTTATTTCACTTAGAATCATCCTACCTGAATCCACCCATTTTGCTTCTACTGGTCTTATGACATTGATTTCATGGCTGAGGGATATTCCATCGTACGTAAGTATCAAAATTTTTTGAGCCATGTTTATATTTTCTGGGATACATAAGGTGTATCCAAGTTGAGGTCCTTGTATGCAGTGCAGCACTAAATTTTGGGGTGGCTCTGTCTTATTGATTTTCAGTTTTCCCAAGGTATATTCCCTAGACTGGAAGTGCCCTTGGCTCTGTAGCTCTGTTCTTTACTTGTTCTAGGGAACACAATGTACTCCTACAGAGAGGCAGTTGGCAATTTACATCCCGCCCATCAGCATAACAAGGCTCCCTGTTCTCCATGGCCTGTCTTGCCTTTCTAGTTTTTACACATTTTGTGGATGTCCCTTTTGACCGGTGGGAAGTGATACATCTTTGTAGTGCCGATTTGCATTGACCGCTTGCTTGCTTGGTCAAAAAGGCCGTATGCGTTTTCTCCTGAATATATTCAGGAGAAAACACATACGCCCTTTTTGGCCAAGTGCATCATTGTCGAAGTTGTGCCCCTCTTCCTGTGCTTTAAAGGCGATTCCAACATACCTCTTGAAATCTGTTTCCTGCTATTCTGCCTCGCTTTCAAGTCTGCCTCGTTGCCTTCCCTCAACAGATTTTTGGACGATAGTTGTCCTTTATTACTCGGCCAGTTTGTGAATTGCTGTGCCCCTGAGCTCCATTTTTCCACTCGGTTTTGGTGAGCTGACCGCAAGTCCAAAATTTTGGTTCAGGACCTATACTGGTTCCCCGTGGGTGGCTGAGAATTTGGTTAATTCTTCTCCCTGCCGGGAAGTTAGAGTGATATCTGCCCGTCCAAATGCCTAACAGCTACTCTCTCATTGGTTCTCCCTCTTCCCTTTCATCCTCTGCCAAACTGGAAACCTGTGCGAACCAGGAGGTTAAAGGGGCTGTCTCTCCAAGTTGGGAGATTGATAGTAAAGCAGATGGAAAGTCAAACCGGAGAACCAGGAGAGGGACTATTCATTGAGTTTTAGAAACCTTTCGTATTTACAGTGTGTCCGTTCTCTAGGTTTCCCGTACATGTTATAACTGTAGTAATATTCCCTTCAACCTGTAGAGTTGGGACCCATGGAATGGGTGCCAGGCATTTGTGCTTTAAAGGGTCTGCATTTGTTCACTCAATCTCACCAATCGTCTCAGTCCCAAGTGTCCCTCCTCATGCCACATCCAGCTGTCATTGTAGATAGGGTCAATCCAGGTTTCATCAGAGACCCTGACGGAATTGTAAAGAATTTCCTAGTTTTTTTGTTTTCTTTTTTAAATTCCTTTTTATAGTGGGTTTGAGCTGATTCTCACTGCCATGTTTATGCCAGTCTAGACACACTTGATTCCCTTACGGAGACATATCCATACACAGGTTTTAAGATTCTTACTAGTCAGATATATTCCTCTGCGGGAAATATGGGGTTTTGAGTCCCTTTCACTGAGGACGGTGTAGGTCTTGTCTATTCCATAGTTGGTTTTTGGAACGGTACCTGTGCTTATATCAAACTCTGGTTTTATGCATCACCCCACCTCTCCTTCACCATTAAGCAGGCATGAGAGTGTTTTCTAAATATGAGACACTGTTCTCTTTCCTAACTCAGTTCAAGTGTAGCCATGTTTACAGGATCTTCATAAGTGATATCTTATGATAAGTTTCTTTTTCTGTGTGACTTATTTCACTTAGAATCATCGTACCTGAATCCACCCATTCTGCTGCTACTGGTCTTATGACATTGATTTCATGGCTGAGGGATATTCCATCGTACGTAAGTACCACAATTTTTTGAACCATTTTTATATTTCCTGGGATATTTAAGGTGTACCCAAGTTGAGGTCCTTGTAAGCAGTGCAGCCCTAAATTTTGGGGTGGCTCTGTCTTATTGATTTTCAGTTTTCCCAAGGTATATTCCCTAGACTGGTAGTGCCCTTGGCTCTGTAGCTCTGTTCTTTACTTGTTTTAGGGAACAGAATGCACTCCTCCAGAGAGGCAGTTGGCAATTTACATCCCGCCCATCAGCATAACAAGGCTCCCTGTTCTCCAGGGCCTGTCTTGCCTTTCTTGTTCTTACACATTTTGTGGATGTCCCTTTTGACCGGTGGGAAGTGATACTTCTTTGTAGTGCAGATTTGCATTGCCCGCTTGCTTGCTTGGCCAAAAAGGGCGTATGCGTTTTCTCCTGAATATATTCAGGAGAAAATGCATATGCCCTTTTTGGCCAAGTGCATCATTGTCGAAGTTGTGCCCCTCTTCCTGTGCTTTAAAGGCGATTCCAACGTACCTCTTGAAATCTGTTTCCTGCTATTCTGCCTCGCTTTCAAGTCCGCCTCGTTGCCTTCCCTCAACAGATTTTTGGACGATAGTTGTCCTTTATTACTCGGCCAGTTTGTGAATTGCTCTGCCCCTGAGCTCCATTTTTCAACTCGTTTTTGGTGAGCTGACCGCAAGTCCAAAATTTTGGTTCAGGACCTATACTGGTTACCGGTGGGTGGCTGAGAATTTGGATAATTCTTCTTCCTGCCGGGAAATTACAGTGATATGTGCCCGTCTAAATGCCTAACAGCTACTCTCTCATTGGTTCTCCCTCTTCCCTTTCATCCTCTGCCAAATTGGCAACCTGTGCAAACCAAGAGGTTAAAGGGGCTGTCTCTCCAAGTTGGGAGGTTGATAGTAAAGAAGACGGAAAGTCAACCCGGAGCACCAGGAGAGGGACTATTCGTTGAGTTTTAGAAACCTTTCGTATTCACAGTGTGTCCGTTCTCTAGGTTTCCCGCACATGTTATAGCTGTAGTAATATTCCCTTCAACCTGGAGAGTTCGGACCCATGGAATGGGTGCCATGCATTATTGCTTTAAAGGGTCTGCATTTGCTCACCCAATCTCACCAATCGTCTCAGTCCCAAGTGTCCCTCCTTATGCCACATCCAGCTGTCGTTGTAGATAGGGTCATTCCAGCTTTCATCAGAGACCCTGAAGGAATTGTAAAGAATTTCCCAGTTTTTTTGTTTTGTTTTTGAAATTCCTTTTTATAGTGGGTTTGAGCTGATTCTTGCTGCCATGTTTATGCCAGTCTAGACACACTTCATTCCCTTACGGAGACATATCAATACATAGGTTTTAAGATTCTTACTAGTCAGATATTTTCCTCTGCGGGAAATATGGGGTTTTGAGTCCCTTTCACTGAGGAAGGTGTAGGTCTTGTCTATTCCATAGTTGGTTTTTGGAACGGTACCTGTGCTTATATCAAACTCTGGTTTTATGCATCACCCCACCTCTCCTTCCCCCTTAAGCAGGTATAAGAGTGTTTTCTAAATGTGAGACACTGTTCTCTTTCCTAACTCAGTTCAAGTGTAGCCATGTTTACAGGATCTTCATAAGTGAAATCTTATGATAAGTTTCTTTTTCTGTGTGACTTATTTCACTTAGAATCATCGTACCTGAATCCACCCATTTTGCTGCTACTGGTCTTATGACATTGATTTCATGGCTGAGGGATATTCCATCGTACGTAAGTACCACAATTTTTTGAACCATGTTTATATTTTCTGGGATACTTAAGGTGTATCCAAGTTGAGGTCCTTGCATGCAGTGCAGCCCTAAATTTTGGGGTGGCTCTGTCTTATTGATTTTCAGTTTTCCCAAGGTATATTCCCTAGACTGGTAGTGCCCTTGGCTCTGTAGCTCTGTTCTTTACTTGTTTTAGGGAACAGAATGCACTCCTCCAGAGAGGCAGTTGGCAATTTACATCCCGCCCATCAGCATAACAAGGCTCCCTGTTCTCCAGGGCCTGTCTTGCCTTTCTTGTTCTTACACATTTTGTGGATGTCCCTTTTGACCGGTGGGAAGTGATACTTCTTTGTAGTGCAGATTTGCATTGCCCGCTTGCTTGCTTGGCCAAAAAGGGCGTATGCGTTTTCTCCTGAATATATTCAGGGGAAAACGCATACGCCCTTTTTGGCCAAGTGCATCATTGTCGAAGTTGTGCCCCTCTTCCTGTGCTTTAAAGGCGATTCCAACGTACCTCTTGAAATCTGTTTCCTGCTATTCTGCCTCGCTTTCAAGTTCGCCTCGTTGCCTTCCCTCAACAGATTTTTGGACGATAGTTGTCCTTTATTACTCGGCCAGTTTGTGAATTGCTGTGTCCCTGAGCTCCATTTTTCAACTCCTTTTTGGTGAGCTGACCGCAAGTCCAAAATTTTGGTTCAGGACCTCTACTGGTTCCCGGTGGGTGGCTGAGAATTTGGTTAATTCTTCTTCCTGCCGGGAAATTACAGTGATATGTGCCCGTCCAAATGCCTAACAGCTACTCTCTCATTGGTTCTCCCTCTTCCCTTTCATCCTCTGCCAAATTGGCAACCTGTGCGAACCAAGAGTTTAAAGGGTCTGTCTCTCCAAGTTGGGAGGTTGATAGTAAAGCAGACGGAAAGTCAAACCGGAGCACCAGGAGAGGGACTATTCGTTGAGTTTTAGAAACCTTTCGTATTCACAGTGTGTCCGTTCTCTAGGTTTCCCGCACATGTTATAGCTGTAGTAATATTCCCTTCAACCTGGAGAGTTCGGACCCATGGAATGGGTGCCATGCATTATTGCTTTAAAGGGTCTGCATTTGCTCACCCAATCTCACCAATCGTCTCAGTCCCAAGTGTCCCGCCTTATGCCACATCCAGCTGTCGTTGTAGATAGGGTCATTCCAGCTTTCATCAGAGACCCTGAAGGAATTGTAAAGAATTTCCCAGTTTTTTTGTTTTGTTTTTGAAATTCCTTTTTATAGTGGGTTTGAGCTGATTCTCGCTGCCATGTTTATGCCAGTCTAGACACACTTGATTCCCTTACGGAGACATATCAATACATAAGTTTTAAGATTCTTACTAGTCAGACATTTTCCTCTGCGGGAAATATGGGGTTTTGAGTCCCTTTCACTGAGGACGGTGTAGGTCTTGTCTATTCCATAGTTGGTTTTTGGAACGGTACCTGTGCTTATATCAATCTCTGGTTTTATGCATCATCTCACCTCTCCTTCCGCCTTAAGCAGGTATAAGAGTGTTTTCTAAATGTGAGACACTGTTCTCTTTCCTAACTCAGTTCAAGTGTAGCCATGTTTACAGGATCTTCATAAGTGATATCTTATGATAAGTTTCTTTTTCTGTGTGACTTATTTCACTTAGAATCATCCTACCTGAATCCACCCATTTTGCTGCTACTGGTCTTATGACATTGATTTCATGGCTGAGGGATATTCCATCGTACGTAAGTATCAAAATTTTTTGAGCCATGTTTATATTTTCTGGGATACATAAGGTGTATCCAAGTTGAGGTCCTTGTATGCAGTGCAGCACTAAATTTTGGGGTGGCTCTGTCTTATTGATTTTCAGTTTTCCCAAGGTATATTCCCTAGACTGGAAGTGCCCTTGGCTCTGTAGCTCTGTTCTGTACTTGTTCTAGGGAACACAATGTACTCCTACAGAGAGGCAGTTGGCAATTTACATCCCGCCCATCAGCATAACAAGGCTCCCTGTTCTCCATGGCCTGTCTTGCCTTTCTAGTTTTTACACATTTTGTGGATGTCCCTTTTGACCGGTGGGAAGTGATACATCTTTGTAGTGCCGATTTGCATTGACCGCTTGCTTGCTTGGTCAAAAAGGCCGTATGCGTTTTCTCCTGAATATATTCAGGAGAAAACGCATACGCCCTTTTTGGCCAAGTGCATCATTGTCGAAGTTGTGCCCCTCTTCCTGTGCTTTAAAGGCGATTCCAACATACCTCTTGAAATCTGTTTCCTGCTATTCTGCCTCGCTTTCAAGTCCGCCTCGTTGCCTTCCCTCAACAGATTTTTGGACGATAGTTGTCCTTTATTACTCGGCCAGTTTGTGAATTGCTGTGCCCCTGAGCTCCATTTTTCCACTCGGTTTTGGTGAGCTGACCGCAAGTCCAAAATTTTGGTTCAGGACCTATACTGGTTCCCCGTGGGTGGCTGAGAATTTGGTTAATTCTTCTCCCTGCCGGGAAGTTAGAGTGATATCTGCCCGTCCAAATGCCTAACAGCTACTCTCTCATTGGTTCTCCCTCTTCCCTTTCATCCTCTGCCAAACTGGAAACCTGTGCGAACCAGGAGGTTAAAGGGGCTGTCTCTCCAAGTTGGGAGATTGATAGTAAAGCAGATGGAAAGTCAAACCGGAGAACCAGGAGAGGGACTATTCATTGAGTTTTAGAAACCTTTCGTATTTACAGTGTGTCCGTTCTCTAGGTTTCCCGTACATGTTATAACTGTAGTAATATTCCCTTCAACCTGTAGAGTTGGGACCCATGGAATGGGTGCCAGGCATTTGTGCTTTAAAGGGTCTGCATTTGTTCACTCAATCTCACCAATCGTCTCAGTCCCAAGTGTCCCTCCTCATGCCACATCCAGCTGTCATTGTAGATAGGGTCAATCCAGGTTTCATCAGAGACCCTGACGGAATTGTAAAGAATTTCCTAGTTTTTTTGTTTTCTTTTTTAAATTCCTTTTTATAGTGGGTTTGAGCTGATTCTCACTGCCATGTTTATGCCAGTCTAGACACACTTGATTCCCTTACGGAGACATATCCATACACAGGTTTTAAGATTCTTACTAGTCAGATATATTCCTCTGCGGGAAATATGGGGTTTTGAGTCCCTTTCACTGAGGAAGGTGTAGGTCTTGTCTATTCCATAGTTGGTTTTTGGAACGGTACCTGTGCTTATATCAAACTCTGGTTTTATGCATCACCCCACCTCTCCTTCACCATTAAGCAGGCATAAGAGTGTTTTCTAAATATGAGACACTGTTCTCTTTCCTAACTCAGTTCAAGTGTAGCCATGTTTACAGGATCTTCATAAGTGATATCTTATGATAAGTTTCTTTTTCTGTGTGACTTATTTCACTTAGAATCATCGTACCTGAATCCACCCATTCTGCTGCTACTGGTCTTATGACATTGATTTCATGGCTGAGGGATATTCCATCGTACGTAAGTACCACAATTTTTTGAACCATTTTTATATTTCCTGGGATATTTAAGGTGTACCCAAGTTGAGGTCCTTGTAAGCAGTGCAGCCCTAAATTTTGGGGTGGCTCTGTCTTATTGATTTTCAGTTTTCCCAAGGTATATTCCCTAGACTGGTAGTGCCCTTGGCTCTGTAGCTCTGTTCTTTACTTGTTTTAGGGAACAGAATGCACTCCTCCAGAGAGGCAGTTGGCAATTTACATCCCGCCCATCAGCATAACAAGGCTCCCTGTTCTCCAGGGCCTGTCTTGCCTTTCTTGTTCTTACACATTTTGTGGATGTCCCTTTTGACCGGTGGGAAGTGATACTTCTTTGTAGTGCAGATTTGCATTGCCGGCTTGCTGGCTTGGCCAAAAAGGGCGTATGCGTTTTCTCCTGAATATATTCAGGAGAAAATGCATATGCCCTTTTTGGCCAAGTGCATCATTGTCGAAGTTGTGCCCCTCTTCCTGTGCTTTAAAGGCGATTCCAACGTACCTCTTGAAATCTGTTTCCTGCTATTCTGCCTCGCTTTCAAGTCCGCCTCGTTGCCTTCCCTCAACAGATTTTTGGACGATAGTTGTCCTTTATTACTCGGCCAGTTTGTGAATTGCTCTGCCCCTGAGCTCCATTTTTCAACTCGTTTTTGGTGAGCTGACCGCAAGTCCAAAATTTTGGTTCAGGACCTATACTGGTTACCGGTGGGTGGCTGAGAATTTGGATAATTCTTCTTCCTGCCGGGAAATTACAGTGATATGTGCCCGTCTAAATGCCTAACAGCTACTCTCTCATTGGTTCTCCCTCTTCCCTTTCATCCTCTGCCAAATTGGCAACCTGTGCAAACCAAGAGGTTAAAGGGGCTGTCTCTCCAAGTTGGGAGGTTGATAGTAAAGAAGACGGAAAGTCAACCCGGAGCACCAGGAGAGGGACTATTCGTTGAGTTTTAGAAACCTTTCGTATTCACAGTGTGTCCGTTCTCTAGGTTTCCCGCACATGTTATAGCTGTAGTAATATTCCCTTCAACCTGGAGAGTTCGGACCCATGGAATGGGTGCCATGCATTATTGCTTTAAAGGGTCTGCATTTGCTCACCCAATCTCACCAATCGTCTCAGTCCCAAGTGTCCCTCCTTATGCCACATCCAGCTGTCGTTGTAGATAGGGTCATTCCAGCTTTCATCAGAGACCCTGAAGGAATTGTAAAGAATTTCCCAGTTTTTTTGTTTTGTTTTTGAAATTCCTTTTTATAGTGGGTTTGAGCTGATTCTTGCTGCCATGTTTATGCCAGTCTAGACACACTTCATTCCCTTACGGAGACATATCAATACATAGGTTTTAAGATTCTTACTAGTCAGATATTTTCCTCTGCGGGAAATATGGGGTTTTGAGTCCCTTTCACTGAGGAAGGTGTAGGTCTTGTCTATTCCATAGTTGGTTTTTGGAACGGTACCTGTGCTTATATCAAACTCTGGTTTTATGCATCACCCCACCTCTCCTTCCCCCTTAAGCAGGTATAAGAGTGTTTTCTAAATGTGAGACACTGTTCTCTTTCCTAACTCAGTTCAAGTGTAGCCATGTTTACAGGATCTTCATAAGTGATATCTTATGATAAGTTTCTTTTTCTGTGTGACTTATTTCACTTAGAATCATCGTACCTGAATCCACCCATTTTGCTGCTACTGGTCTTATGACATTGATTTCATGGCTGAGGGATATTCCATCGTACGTAAGTACCACAATTTTTTGAACCATGTTTATATTTTCTGGGATACTTAAGGTGTATCCAAGTTGAGGTCCTTGTATGCAGTGCAGCCCTAAATTTTGGGGTGGCTCTGTCTTATTGATTTTCAGTTTTCCCAAGGTATATTCCCTAGACTGGTAGTGCCCTTGGCTCTGTAGCTCTGTTCTTTACTTGTTTTAGGGAACAGAATGCACTCCTCCAGAGAGGCAGTTGGCAATTTACATCCCGCCCATCAGCATAACAAGGCTCCCTGTTCTCCAGGGCCTGTCTTGCCTTTCTTGTTCTTACACATTTTGTGGATGTCCCTTTTGACCGGTGGGAAGTGATACTTCTTTGTAGTGCAGATTTGCATTGCCCGCTTGCTTGCTTGGCCAAAAAGGGCGTATGCGTTTTCTCCTGAATATATTCAGGGGAAAACGCATACGCCCTTTTTGGCCAAGTGCATCATTGTCGAAGTTGTGCCCCTCTTCCTGTGCTTTAAAGGCGATTCCAACGTACCTCTTGAAATCTGTTTCCTGCTATTCTGCCTCGCTTTCAAGTCCGCCTCGTTGCCTTCCCTCAACAGATTTTTGGACGATAGTTGTCCTTTATTACTCGGCCAGTTTGTGAATTGCTGTGTCCCTGAGCTCCATTTTTCAACTCCTTTTTGGTGAGCTGACCGCAAGTCCAAAATTTTGGTTCAGGAACTATACTGGTTCCCGGTGGATGGCTGAGAATTTGGTTAATTCTTCTTCCTGCCGGGAAATTACAGTGATATGTGCCCGTCCAAATGCCTAACAGCTACTCTCTCATTGGTTCTCCCTCTTCCCTTTCATCCTCTGCCAAATTGGCAACCTGTGCGAACCAAGAGGTTAAAGGGGCTGTCTCTCCAAGTTGGGAGGTTGATAGTAAAGCAGACGGAAAGTCAAACCGGAGCACCAGGAGAGGGACTATTCGTTGAGTTTTAGAAACCTTTCGTATTCACAGTGTGTCCGTTCTCTAGGTTTCCCGCACATGTTATAGCTGTAGTAATATTCCCTTCAACCTGGAGAGTTCGGACCCATGGAATGGGTGCCATGCATTATTGCTTTAAAGGGTCTGCATTTGCTCACCCAATCTCACCAATCGTCTCAGTCCCAAGTGTCCCGCCTTATGCCACATCCAGCTGTCGTTGTAGATAGGGTCATTCCAGCTTTCATCAGAGACCCTGAAGGAATTGTAAAGAATTTCCCTGTTTTTTTGTTTTGTTTTTGAAATTCCTTTTTATAGTGGGTTTGAGCTGATTCTCGCTGCCATGTTTATGCCAGTCTAGACACACTTGATTCCCTTACGGAGACATATCAATACATAAGTTTTAAGATTCTTACTAGTCAGATATTTTCCTCTGCGGGAAATATGGGGTTTTGAGTCCCTTTCACTGAGGACGGTGTAGGTCTTGTCTATTCCATAGTTGGTTTTTGGAACGGTACCTGTGCTTATATCAAACTCTGGTTTTATGCATCACCTCACCTCTCCTTCCGCCTTAAGCAGGTATAAGAGTGTTTTCTAAATGTGAGACACTGTTCTCTTTCCTAACTCAGTTCAAGTGTAGCCATGTTTACAGGATCTTCATAAGTGATATCTTATGATAGGTTTCTTTTTCTGTGTGACTTATTTCACTTAGAATCATCCTACCTGAATCCACCCATTTTGCTTCTACTGGTCTTATGACATTGATTTCATGGCTGAGGGATATTCCATCGTACGTAAGTATCAAAATTTTTTGAGCCATGTTTATATTTTCTGGGATACATAAGGTGTATCCAAGTTGAGGTCCTTGTATGCAGTGCAGCACTAAATTTTGGGGTGGCTCTGTCTTATTGATTTTCAGTTTTCCCAAGGTATATTCCCTAGACTGGAAGTGCCCTTGGCTCTGTAGCTCTGTTCTTTACTTGTTCTAGGGAACACAATGTACTCCTACAGAGAGGCAGTTGGCAATTTACATCCCGCCCATCAGCATAACAAGGCTCCCTGTTCTCCATGGCCTGTCTTGCCTTTCTAGTTTTTACACATTTTGTGGATGTCCCTTTTGACCGGTGGGAAGTGATACATCTTTGTAGTGCCGATTTGCATTGACCGCTTGCTTGCTTGGTCAAAAAGGCCGTATGCGTTTTCTCCTGAATATATTCAGGAGAAAACACATACGCCCTTTTTGGCCAAGTGCATCATTGTCGAAGTTGTGCCCCTCTTCCTGTGCTTTAAAGGCGATTCCAACATACCTCTTGAAATCTGTTTCCTGCTATTCTGCCTCGCTTTCAAGTCCGCCTCGTTGCCTTCCCTCAACAGATTTTTGGACGATAGTTGTCCTTTATTACTCGGCCAGTTTGTGAATTGCTGTGCCCCTGAGCTCCATTTTTCCACTCGGTTTTGGTGAGCTGACCGCAAGTCCAAAATTTTGGTTCAGGACCTATACTGGTTCCCCGTGGGTGGCTGAGAATTTGGTTAATTCTTCTCCCTGCCGGGAAGTTAGAGTGATATCTGCCCGTCCAAATGCCTAACAGCTACTCTCTCATTGGTTCTCCCTCTTCCCTTTCATCCTCTGCCAAACTGGAAACCTGTGCGAACCAGGAGGTTAAAGGGGCTGTCTCTCCAAGTTGGGAGATTGATAGTAAAGCAGATGGAAAGTCAAACCGGAGAACCAGGAGAGGGACTATTCATTGAGTTTTAGAAACCTTTCGTATTTACAGTGTGTCCGTTCTCTAGGTTTCCCGTACATGTTATAACTGTAGTAATATTCCCTTCAACCTGTAGAGTTGGGACCCATGGAATGGGTGCCAGGCATTTGTGCTTTAAAGGGTCTGCATTTGTTCACTCAATCTCACCAATCGTCTCAGTCCCAAGTGTCCCTCCTCATGCCACATCCAGCTGTCATTGTAGATAGGGTCAATCCAGGTTTCATCAGAGACCCTGACGGAATTGTAAAGAATTTCCTAGTTTTTTTGTTTTCTTTTTTAAATTCCTTTTTATAGTGGGTTTGAGCTGATTCTCACTGCCATGTTTATGCCAGTCTAGACACACTTGATTCCCTTACGGAGACATATCCATACACAGGTTTTAAGATTCTTACTAGTCAGATATATTCCTCTGCGGGAAATATGGGGTTTTGAGTCCCTTTCACTGAGGACGGTGTAGGTCTTGTCTATTCCATAGTTGGTTTTTGGAACGGTACCTGTGCTTATATCAAACTCTGGTTTTATGCATCACCCCACCTCTCCTTCACCATTAAGCAGGCATAAGAGTGTTTTCTAAATATGAGACACTGTTCTCTTTCCTAACTCAGTTCAAGTGTAGCCATGTTTACAGGATCTTCATAAGTGATATCTTATGATAAGTTTCTTTTTCTGTGTGACTTATTTCACTTAGAATCATCGTACCTGAATCCACCCATTCTGCTGCTACTGGTCTTATGACATTGATTTCATGGCTGAGGGATATTCCATCGTACGTAAGTACCACAATTTTTTGAACCATTTTTATATTTCCTGGGATATTTAAGGTGTACCCAAGTTGAGGTCCTTGTAAGCAGTGCAGCCCTAAATTTTGGGGTGGCTCTGTCTTATTGATTTTCAGTTTTCCCAAGGTATATTCCCTAGACTGGTAGTGCCCTTGGCTCTGTAGCTCTGTTCTTTACTTGTTTTAGGGAACAGAATGCACTCCTCCAGAGAGGCAGTTGGCAATTTACATCCCGCCCATCAGCATAACAAGGCTCCCTGTTCTCCAGGGCCTGTCTTGCCTTTCTTGTTCTTACACATTTTGTGGATGTCCCTTTTGACCGGTGGGAAGTGATACTTCTTTGTAGTGCAGATTTGCATTGCCGGCTTGCTTGCTTGGCCAAAAAGGGCGTATGCGTTTTCTCCTGAATATATTCAGGAGAAAATGCATATGCCCTTTTTGGCCAAGTGCATCATTGTCGAAGTTGTGCCCCTCTTCCTGTGCTTTAAAGGCGATTCCAACGTACCTCTTGAAATCTGTTTCCTGCTATTCTGCCTCGCTTTCAAGTCCGCCTCGTTGCCTTCCCTCAACAGATTTTTGGACGATAGTTGTCCTTTATTACTCGGCCAGTTTGTGAATTGCTCTGCCCCTGAGCTCCATTTTTCAACTCGTTTTTGGTGAGCTGACCGCAAGTCCAAAATTTTGGTTCAGGACCTATACTGGTTACCGGTGGGTGGCTGAGAATTTGGATAATTCTTCTTCCTGCCGGGAAATTACAGTGATATGTGCCCGTCTAAATGCCTAACAGCTACTCTCTCATTGGTTCTCCCTCTTCCCTTTCATCCTCTGCCAAATTGGCAACCTGTGCAAACCAAGAGGTTAAAGGGGCTGTCTCTCCAAGTTGGGAGGTTGATAGTAAAGAAGACGGAAAGTCAACCCGGAGCACCAGGAGAGGGACTATTCGTTGAGTTTTAGAAACCTTTCGTATTCACAGTGTGTCCGTTCTCTAGGTTTCCCGCACATGTTATAGCTGTAGTAATATTCCCTTCAACCTGGAGAGTTCGGACCCATGGAATGGGTGCCATGCATTATTGCTTTAAAGGGTCTGCATTTGCTCACCCAATCTCACCAATCGTCTCAGTCCCAAGTGTCCCTCCTTATGCCACATCCAGCTGTCGTTGTAGATAGGGTCATTCCAGCTTTCATCAGAGACCCTGAAGGAATTGTAAAGAATTTCCCAGTTTTTTTGTTTTGTTTTTGAAATTCCTTTTTATAGTGGGTTTGAGCTGATTCTTGCTGCCATGTTTATGCCAGTCTAGACACACTTCATTCCCTTACGGAGACATATCAATACATAGGTTTTAAGATTCTTACTAGTCAGATATTTTCCTCTGCGGGAAATATGGGGTTTTGAGTCCCTTTCACTGAGGAAGGTGTAGGTCTTGTCTATTCCATAGTTGGTTTTTGGAACGGTACCTGTGCTTATATCAAACTCTGGTTTTATGCATCACCCCACCTCTCCTTCCCCCTTAAGCAGGTATAAGAGTGTTTTCTAAATGTGAGACACTGTTCTCTTTCCTAACTCAGTTCAAGTGTAGCCATGTTTACAGGATCTTCATAAGTGAAATCTTATGATAAGTTTCTTTTTCTGTGTGACTTATTTCACTTAGAATCATCGTACCTGAATCCACCCATTTTGCTGCTACTGGTCTTATGACATTGATTTCATGGCTGAGGGATATTCCATCGTACGTAAGTACCACAATTTTTTGAACCATGTTTATATTTTCTGGGATACTTAAGGTGTATCCAAGTTGAGGTCCTTGTATGCAGTGCAGCCCTAAATTTTGGGGTGGCTCTGTCTTATTGATTTTCAGTTTTCCCAAGGTATATTCCCTAGACTGGTAGTGCCCTTGGCTCTGTAGCTCTGTTCTTTACTTGTTTTAGGGAACAGAATGCACTCCTCCAGAGAGGCAGTTGGCAATTTACATCCCGCCCATCAGCATAACAAGGCTCCCTGTTCTCCAGGGCCTGTCTTGCCTTTCTTGTTCTTACACATTTTGTGGATGTCCCTTTTGACCGGTGGGAAGTGATACTTCTTTGT
Organism: Hyperoodon ampullatus; assembly: GCF_949752795.1. NCBI lineage: Eukaryota > Metazoa > Chordata > Mammalia > Artiodactyla > Ziphiidae > Hyperoodon > Hyperoodon ampullatus. The sequence goes on along the minus strand of NW_027640739.1, from coordinate 20,104 downwards.
AGTGCAGATTTGCATTGCCCGCTTGCTTGCTTGGCCAAAAAGGGCGTATGCGTTTTCTCCTGAATATATTCAGGGGAAAACGCATACGCCCTTTTTGGCCAAGTGCATCATTGTCGAAGTTGTGCCCCTCTTCCTGTGCTTTAAAGGCGATTCCAACGTACCTCTTGAAATCTGTTTCCTGCTATTCTGCCTCGCTTTCAAGTCCGCCTCGTTGCCTTCCCTCAACAGATTTTTGGACGATAGTTGTCCTTTATTACTCGGCCAGTTTGTGAATTGCTGTGTCCCTGAGCTCCATTTTTCAACTCCTTTTTGGTGAGCTGACCGCAAGTCCAAAATTTTGGTTCAGGACCTATACTGGTTCCCGGTGGGTGGCTGAGAATTTGGTTAATTCTTCTTCCTGCCGGGAAATTACAGTGATATGTGCCCGTCCAAATGCCTAACAGCTACTCTCTCATTGGTTCTCCCTCTTCCCTTTCATCCTCTGCCAAATTGGCAACCTGTGCGAACCAAGAGTTTAAAGGGTCTGTCTCTCCAAGTTGGGAGGTTGATAGTAAAGCAGACGGAAAGTCAAACCGGAGCACCAGGAGAGGGACTATTCGTTGAGTTTTAGAAACCTTTCGTATTCACAGTGTGTCCGTTCTCTAGGTTTCCCGCACATGTTATAGCTGTAGTAATATTCCCTTCAACCTGGAGAGTTCGGACCCATGGAATGGGTGCCATGCATTATTGCTTTAAAGGGTCTGCATTTGCTCACCCAATCTCACCAATCGTCTCAGTCCCAAGTGTCCCGCCTTATGCCACATCCAGCTGTCGTTGTAGATAGGGTCATTCCAGCTTTCATCAGAGACCCTGAAGGAATTGTAAAGAATTTCCCAGTTTTTTTGTTTTGTTTTTGAAATTCCTTTTTATAGTGGGTTTGAGCTGATTCTCGCTGCCATGTTTATGCCAGTCTAGACACACTTGATTCCCTTACGGAGACATATCAATACATAAGTTTTAAGATTCTTACTAGTCAGACATTTTCCTCTGCGGGAAATATGGGGTTTTGAGTCCCTTTCACTGAGGACGGTGTAGGTCTTGTCTATTCCATAGTTGGTTTTTGGAACGGTACCTGTGCTTATATCAATCTCTGGTTTTATGCATCACCTCACCTCTCCTTCCGCCTTAAGCAGGTATAAGAGTGTTTTCTAAATGTGAGACACTGTTCTCTTTCCTAACTCAGTTCAAGTGTAGCCATGTTTACAGGATCTTCATAAGTGATATCTTATGATAAGTTTCTTTTTCTGTGTGACTTATTTCACTTAGAATCATCCTACCTGAATCCACCCATTTTGCTGCTACTGGTCTTATGACATTGATTTCATGGCTGAGGGATATTCCATCGTACGTAAGTATCAAAATTTTTTGAGCCATGTTTATATTTTCTGGGATACATAAGGTGTATCCAAGTTGAGGTCCTTGTATGCAGTGCAGCACTAAATTTTGGGGTGGCTCTGTCTTATTGATTTTCAGTTTTCCCAAGGTATATTCCCTAGACTGGAAGTGCCCTTGGCTCTGTAGCTCTGTTCTTTACTTGTTCTAGGGAACACAATGTACTCCTACAGAGAGGCAGTTGGCAATTTACATCCCGCCCATCAGCATAACAAGGCTCCCTGTTCTCCATGGCCTGTCTTGCCTTTCTAGTTTTTACACATTTTGTGGATGTCCCTTTTGACCGGTGGGAAGTGATACATCTTTGTAGTGCCGATTTGCATTGACCGCTTGCTTGCTTGGTCAAAAAGGCCGTATGCGTTTTCTCCTGAATATATTCAGGAGAAAACGCATACGCCCTTTTTGGCCAAGTGCATCATTGTCGAAGTTGTGCCCCTCTTCCTGTGCTTTAAAGGCGATTCCAACATACCTCTTGAAATCTGTTTCCTGCTATTCTGCCTCGCTTTCAAGTCCGCCTCGTTGCCTTCCCTCAACAGATTTTTGGACGATAGTTGTCCTTTATTACTCGGCCAGTTTGTGAATTGCTGTGCCCCTGAGCTCCATTTTTCCACTCGGTTTTGGTGAGCTGACCGCAAGTCCAAAATTTTGGTTCAGGACCTATACTGGTTCCCCGTGGGTGGCTGAGAATTTGGTTAATTCTTCTCCCTGCCGGGAAGTTAGAGTGATATCTGCCCGTCCAAATGCCTAACAGCTACTCTCTCATTGGTTCTCCCTCTTCCCTTTCATCCTCTGCCAAACTGGAAACCTGTGCGAACCAGGAGGTTAAAGGGGCTGTCTCTCCAAGTTGGGAGATTGATAGTAAAGCAGATGGAAAGTCAAACCGGAGAACCAGGAGAGGGACTATTCATTGAGTTTTAGAAACCTTTCGTATTTACAGTGTGTCCGTTCTCTAGGTTTCCCGTACATGTTATAACTGTAGTAATATTCCCTTCAACCTGTAGAGTTGGGACCCATGGAATGGGTGCCAGGCATTTGTGCTTTAAAGGGTCTGCATTTGTTCACTCAATCTCACCAATCGTCTCAGTCCCAAGTGTCCCTCCTCATGCCACATCCAGCTGTCATTGTAGATAGGGTCAATCCAGGTTTCATCAGAGACCCTGACGGAATTGTAAAGAATTTCCTAGTTTTTTTGTTTTCTTTTTTAAATTCCTTTTTATAGTGGGTTTGAGCTGATTCTCACTGCCATGTTTATGCCAGTCTAGACACACTTGATTCCCTTACGGAGACATATCCATACACAGGTTTTAAGATTCTTACTAGTCAGATATATTCCTCTGCGGGAAATATGGGGTTTTGAGTCCCTTTCACTGAGGAAGGTGTAGGTCTTGTCTATTCCATAGTTGGTTTTTGGAACGGTACCTGTGCTTATATCAAACTCTGGTTTTATGCATCACCCCACCTCTCCTTCACCATTAAGCAGGCATAAGAGTGTTTTCTAAATATGAGACACTGTTCTCTTTCCTAACTCAGTTCAAGTGTAGCCATGTTTACAGGATCTTCATAAGTGATATCTTATGATAAGTTTCTTTTTCTGTGTGACTTATTTCACTTAGAATCATCGTACCTGAATCCACCCATTCTGCTGCTACTGGTCTTATGACATTGATTTCATGGCTGAGGGATATTCCATCGTACGTAAGTACCACAATTTTTTGAACCATTTTTATATTTCCTGGGATATTTAAGGTGTACCCAAGTTGAGGTCCTTGTAAGCAGTGCAGCCCTAAATTTTGGGGTGGCTCTGTCTTATTGATTTTCAGTTTTCCCAAGGTATATTCCCTAGACTGGTAGTGCCCTTGGCTCTGTAGCTCTGTTCTTTACTTGTTTTAGGGAACAGAATGCACTCCTCCAGAGAGGCAGTTGGCAATTTACATCCCGCCCATCAGCATAACAAGGCTCCCTGTTCTCCAGGGCCTGTCTTGCCTTTCTTGTTCTTACACATTTTGTGGATGTCCCTTTTGACCGGTGGGAAGTGATACTTCTTTGTAGTGCAGATTTGCATTGCCGGCTTGCTTGCTTGGCCAAAAAGGGCGTATGCGTTTTCTCCTGAATATATTCAGGAGAAAATGCATATGCCCTTTTTGGCCAAGTGCATCATTGTCGAAGTTGTGCCCCTCTTCCTGTGCTTTAAAGGCGATTCCAACGTACCTCTTGAAATCTGTTTCCTGCTATTCTGCCTCGCTTTCAAGTCCGCCTCGTTGCCTTCCCTCAACAGATTTTTGGACGATAGTTGTCCTTTATTACTCGGCCAGTTTGTGAATTGCTCTGCCCCTGAGCTCCATTTTTCAACTCGTTTTTGGTGAGCTGACCGCAAGTCCAAAATTTTGGTTCAGGACCTATACTGGTTACCGGTGGGTGGCTGAGAATTTGGATAATTCTTCTTCCTGCCGGGAAATTACAGTGATATGTGCCCGTCTAAATGCCTAACAGCTACTCTCTCATTGGTTCTCCCTCTTCCCTTTCATCCTCTGCCAAATTGGCAACCTGTGCAAACCAAGAGGTTAAAGGGGCTGTCTCTCCAAGTTGGGAGGTTGATAGTAAAGAAGACGGAAAGTCAACCCGGAGCACCAGGAGAGGGACTATTCGTTGAGTTTTAGAAACCTTTCGTATTCACAGTGTGTCCGTTCTCTAGGTTTCCCGCACATGTTATAGCTGTAGTAATATTCCCTTCAACCTGGAGAGTTCGGACCCATGGAATGGGTGCCATGCATTATTGCTTTAAAGGGTCTGCATTTGCTCACCCAATCTCACCAATCGTCTCAGTCCCAAGTGTCCCTCCTTATGCCACATCCAGCTGTCGTTGTAGATAGGGTCATTCCAGCTTTCATCAGAGACCCTGAAGGAATTGTAAAGAATTTCCCAGTTTTTTTGTTTTGTTTTTGAAATTCCTTTTTATAGTGGGTTTGAGCTGATTCTTGCTGCCATGTTTATGCCAGTCTAGACACACTTCATTCCCTTACGGAGACATATCAATACATAGGTTTTAAGATTCTTACTAGTCAGATATTTTCCTCTGCGGGAAATATGGGGTTTTGAGTCCCTTTCACTGAGGAAGGTGTAGGTCTTGTCTATTCCATAGTTGGTTTTTGGAACGGTACCTGTGCTTATATCAAACTCTGGTTTTATGCATCACCCCACCTCTCCTTCCCCCTTAAGCAGGTATAAGAGTGTTTTCTAAATGTGAGACACTGTTCTCTTTCCTAACTCAGTTCAAGTGTAGCCATGTTTACAGGATCTTCATAAGTGATATCTTATGATAAGTTTCTTTTTCTGTGTGACTTATTTCACTTAGAATCATCGTACCTGAATCCACCCATTTTGCTGCTACTGGTCTTATGACATTGATTTCATGGCTGAGGGATATTCCATCGTACGTAAGTACCACAATTTTTTGAACCATGTTTATATTTTCTGGGATACTTAAGGTGTATCCAAGTTGAGGTCCTTGTATGCAGTGCAGCCCTAAATTTTGGGGTGGCTCTGTCTTATTGATTTTCAGTTTTCCCAAGGTATATTCCCTAGACTGGTAGTGCCCTTGGCTCTGTAGCTCTGTTCTTTACTTGTTTTAGGGAACAGAATGCACTCCTCCAGAGAGGCAGTTGGCAATTTACATCCCGCCCATCAGCATAACAAGGCTCCCTGTTCTCCAGGGCCTGTCTTGCCTTTCTTGTTCTTACACATTTTGTGGATGTCCCTTTTGACCGGTGGGAAGTGATACTTCTTTGTAGTGCAGATTTGCATTGCCCGCTTGCTTGCTTGGCCAAAAAGGGCGTATGCGTTTTCTCCTGAATATATTCAGGGGAAAACGCATACGCCCTTTTTGGCCAAGTGCATCATTGTCGAAGTTGTGCCCCTCTTCCTGTGCTTTAAAGGCGATTCCAACGTACCTCTTGAAATCTGTTTCCTGCTATTCTGCCTCGCTTTCAAGTCCGCCTCGTTGCCTTCCCTCAACAGATTTTTGGACGATAGTTGTCCTTTATTACTCGGCCAGTTTGTGAATTGCTGTGTCCCTGAGCTCCATTTTTCAACTCCTTTTTGGTGAGCTGACCGCAAGTCCAAAATTTTGGTTCAGGACCTATACTGGTTCCCGGTGGGTGGCTGAGAATTTGGTTAATTCTTCTTCCTGCCGGGAAATTACAGTGATATGTGCCCGTCCAAATGCCTAACAGCTACTCTCTCATTGGTTCTCCCTCTACCCTTTCATCCTCTGCCAAATTGGCAACCTGTGTGAACCAAGAGGTTAAAGGGGCTGTCTCTCCAAGTTGGGAGGTTGATAGTAAAGCAGACGGAAAGTCAAACCGGAGCACCAGGAGAGGGACTATTCGTTGAGTTTTAGAAACCTTTCGTATTCACAGTGTGTCCGTTCTCTAGGTTTCCCGCACATGTTATAGCTGTAGTAATATTCCCTTCAACCTGGAGAGTTCGGACCCATGGAATGGGTGCCATGCATTATTGCTTTAAAGGGTCTGCATTTGCTCACCCAATCTCACCAATCGTCTCAGTCCCAAGTGTCCCGCCTTATGCCACATCCAGCTGTCGTTGTAGATAGGGTCATTCCAGCTTTCATCAGAGACCCTGAAGGAATTGTAAAGAATTTCCCAGTTTTTTTGTTTTGTTTTTGAAATTCCTTTTTATAGTGGGTTTGAGCTGATTCTCGCTGCCATGTTTATGCCAGTCTAGACACACTTGATTCCCTTACGGAGACATATCAATACATAAGTTTTAAGATTCTTACTAGTCAGACATTTTCCTCTGCGGGAAATATGGGGTTTTGAGTCCCTTTCACTGAGGACGGTGTAGGTCTTGTCTATTCCATAGTTGGTTTTTGGAACGGTACCTGTGCTTATATCAAACTCTGGTTTTATGCATCACCTCACCTCTCCTTCCGCCTTAAGCAGGTATAAGAGTGTTTTCTAAATGTGAGACACTGTTCTCTTTCCTAACTCAGTTCAAGTGTAGCCATGTTTACAGGATCTTCATAAGTGATATCTTATGATAAGTTTCTTTTTCTGTGTGACTTATTTCACTTAGAATCATCCTACCTGAATCCACCCATTTTGCTGCTACTGGTCTTATGACATTGATTTCATGGCTGAGGGATATTCCATCGTACGTAAGTATCAAAATTTTTTGAGCCATGTTTATATTTTCTGGGATACATAAGGTGTATCCAAGTTGAGGTCCTTGTATGCAGTGCAGCCCTAAATTTTGGGGTGGCTCTGTCTTATTGATTTTCAGTTTTCCCAAGGTATATTCCCTAGACTGGAAGTGCCCTTGGCTCTGTAGCTCTGTTCTGTACTTGTTCTAGGGAACACAATGTACTCCTACAGAGAGGCAGTTGGCAATTTACATCCCGCCCATCAGCATAACAAGGCTCCCTGTTCTCCATGGCCTGTCTTGCCTTTCTAGTTTTTACACATTTTGTGGATGTCCCTTTTGACCGGTGGGAAGTGATACATCTTTGTAGTGCCGATTTGCATTGACCGCTTGCTTGCTTGGTCAAAAAGGCCGTATGCGTTTTCTCCTGAATATATTCAGGAGAAAACACATACGCCCTTTTTGGCCAAGTGCATCATTGTCGAAGTTGTGCCCCTCTTCCTGTGCTTTAAAGGCGATTCCAACATACCTCTTGAAATCTGTTTCCTGCTATTCTTCCTCGCTTTCAAGTCCGCCTCGTTGCCTTCCCTCAACAGATTTTTGGACGATAGTTGTCCTTTATTACTCGGCCAGTTTGTGAATTGCTGTGCCCCTGAGCTCCATTTTTCCACTCGGTTTTGGTGAGCTGACCGCAAGTCCAAAATTTTGGTTCAGGACCTATACTGGTTCCCCGTGGGTGGCTGAGAATTTGGTTAATTCTTCTCCCTGCCGGGAAGTTAGAGTGATATCTGCCCGTCCAAATGCCTAACAGCTACTCTCTCATTGGTTCTCCCTCTTCCCTTTCATCCTCTGCCAAACTGGAAACCTGTGCGAACCAGGAGGTTAAAGGGGCTGTCTCTCCAAGTTGGGAGATTGATAGTAAAGCAGATGGAAAGTCAAACCGGAGAACCAGGAGAGGGACTATTCATTGAGTTTTAGAAACCTTTCGTATTTACAGTGTGTCCGTTCTCTAGGTTTCCCGTACATGTTATAACTGTAGTAATATTCCCTTCAACCTGTAGAGTTGGGACCCATGGAATGGGTGCCAGGCATTTGTGCTTTAAAGGGTCTGCATTTGTTCACTCAATCTCACCAATCGTCTCAGTCCCAAGTGTCCCTCCTCATGCCACATCCAGCTGTCATTGTAGATAGGGTCAATCCAGGTTTCATCAGAGACCCTGACGGAATTGTAAAGAATTTCCTAGTTTTTTTGTTTTCTTTTTTAAATTCCTTTTTATAGTGGGTTTGAGCTGATTCTCACTGCCATGTTTATGCCAGTCTAGACACACTTGATTCCCTTACGGAGACATATCCATACACAGGTTTTAAGATTCTTACTAGTCAGATATATTCCTCTGCGGGAAATATGGGGTTTTGAGTCCCTTTCACTGAGGACGGTGTAGGTCTTGTCTATTCCATAGTTGGTTTTTGGAACGGTACCTGTGCTTATATCAAACTCTGGTTTTATGCATCACCCCACCTCTCCTTCACCATTAAGCAGGCATAAGAGTGTTTTCTAAATATGAGACACTGTTCTCTTTCCTAACTCAGTTCAAGTGTAGCCATGTTTACAGGATCTTCATAAGTGATATCTTATGATAAGTTTCTTTTTCTGTGTGACTTATTTCACTTAGAATCATCGTACCTGAATCCACCCATTCTGCTGCTACTGGTCTTATGACATTGATTTCATGGCTGAGGGATATTCCATCGTACGTAAGTACCACAATTTTTTGAACCATTTTTATATTTCCTGGGATATTTAAGGTGTACCCAAGTTGAGGTCCTTGTAAGCAGTGCAGCCCTAAATTTTGGGGTGGCTCTGTCTTATTGATTTTCAGTTTTCCCAAGGTATATTCCCTAGACTGGTAGTGCCCTTGGCTCTGTAGCTCTGTTCTTTACTTGTTTTAGGGAACAGAATGCACTCCTCCAGAGAGGCAGTTGGCAATTTACATCCCGCCCATCAGCATAACAAGGCTCCCTGTTCTCCAGGGCCTGTCTTGCCTTTCTTGTTCTTACACATTTTGTGGATGTCCCTTTTGACCGGTGGGAAGTGATACTTCTTTGTAGTGCAGATTTGCATTGCCCGCTTGCTTGCTTGGCCAAAAAGGGCGTATGCGTTTTCTCCTGAATATATTCAGGAGAAAACGCATACGCCCTTTTTGGCCAAGTGCATCATTGTCGAAGTTGTGCCCCTCTTCCTGTGCTTTAAAGGCGATTCCAACGTACCTCTTGAAATCTGTTTCCTGCTATTCTGCCTCGCTTTCAAGTCCGCCTCGTTGCCTTCCCTCAACAGATTTTTGGACGATAGTTGTCCTTTATTACTCGGCCAGTTTGTGAATTGCTGTGCCCCTGAGCTCCATTTTTCAACTCGTTTTTGGTGAGCTGACCGCAAGTCCAAAATTTTGGTTCAGGACCTATACTGGTTACCGGTGGGTGGCTGAGAATTTGGATAATTCTTCTTCCTGCCGGGAAATTACAGTGATATGTGCCCGTCTAAATGCCTAACAGCTACTCTCTCATTGGTTCTCCCTCTTCCCTTTCATCCTCTGCCAAATTGGCAACCTGTGCAAACCAAGAGGTTAAAGGGGCTGTCTCTCCAAGTTGGGAGGTTGATAGTAAAGAAGACGGAAAGTCAACCCGGAGCACCAGGAGAGGGACTATTCGTTGAGTTTTAGAAACCTTTCGTATTCACAGTGTGTCCGTTCTCTAGGTTTCCCGCACATGTTATAGCTGTAGTAATATTCCCTTCAACCTGGAGAGTTCGGACCCATGGAATGGGTGCCATGCATTATTGCTTTAAAGGGTCTGCATTTGCTCACCCAATCTCACCAATCGTCTCAGTCCCAAGTGTCCCTCCTTATGCCACATCCAGCTGTCGTTGTAGATAGGGTCATTCCAGCTTTCATCAGAGACCCTGAAGGAATTGTAAAGAATTTCCCAGTTTTTTTGTTTTGTTTTTGAAATTCCTTTTTATAGTGGGTTTGAGCTGATTCTTGCTGCCATGTTTATGCCAGTCTAGACACACTTCATTCCCTTACGGAGACATATCAATACATAGGTTTTAAGATTCTTACTAGTCAGATATTTTCCTCTGTGGGAAATATGGGGTTTTGAGTCCCTTTCACTGAGGAAGGTGTAGGTCTTCTCTATTCCATAGTTGGTTTTTGGAACGGTACCTGTGCTTATATCAAACTCTGGTTTTATGCATCACCCCACCTCTCCTTCCCCCTTAAGCAGGTATAAGAGTGTTTTCTAAATGTGAGACACTGTTCTCTTTCCTAACTCAGTTCAAGTGTAGCCATGTTTACAGGATCTTCATAAGTGATATCTTATGATAAGTTTCTTTTTCTGTGTGACTTATTTCACTTAGAATCATCGTACCTGAATCCACCCATTTTGCTGCTACTGGTCTTATGACATTGATTTCATGGCTGAGGGATATTCCATCGTACGTAAGTACCACAATTTTTTGAACCATGTTTATATTTTCTGGGATACTTAAGGTGTATCCAAGTTGAGGTCCTTGTATGCAGTGCAGCCCTAAATTTTGGGGTGGCTCTGTCTTATTGATTTTCAGTTTTCCCAAGGTATATTCCCTAGACTGGTAGTGCCCTTGGCTCTGTAGCTCTGTTCTTTACTTGTTTTAGGGAACAGAATGCACTCCTCCAGAGAGGCAGTTGGCAATTTACATCCCGCCCATCAGCATAACAAGGCTCCCTGTTCTCCAGGGCCTGTCTTGCCTTTCTTGTTCTTACACATTTTGTGGATGTCCCTTTTGACCGGTGGGAAGTGATACTTCTTTGTAGTGCAGATTTGCATTGCCCGCTTGCTTGCTTGGCCAAAAAGGGCGTATGCGTTTTCTCCTGAATATATTCAGGAGAAAACGCATACGCCCTTTTTGGCCAAGTGCATCATTGTCGAAGTTGTGCCCCTCTTCCTGTGCTTTAAAGGCGATTCCAACGTACCTCTTGAAATCTGTTTCCTGCTATTCTGCCTCGCTTTCAAGTCCGCCTCGTTGCCTTCCCTCAACAGATTTTTGGACGATAGTTGTCCTTTATTACTCGGCCAGTTTGTGAATTGCTGTGTCCCTGAGCTCCATTTTTCAACTCCTTTTTGGTGAGCTGACCGCAAGTCCAAAATTTTGGTTCAGGACCTATACTGGTTCCCGGTGGATGGCTGAGAATTTGGTTAATTCTTCTTCCTGCTGGGAAATTACAGTGATATGTGCCCGTCCAAATGCCTAACAGCTACTCTCTCATTGGTTCTCCCTCTTCCCTTTCATCCTCTGCCAAATTGGCAACCTGTGCGAACCAAGAGGTTAAAGGGGCTGTCTCTCCAAGTTGGGAGGTTGATAGTAAAGCAGACGGAAAGTCAAACTGGAGCACCAGGAGAGGGACTATTCGTTGAGTTTTAGAAACCTTTCGTATTCACAGTGTGTCCGTTCTCTAGGTTTCCCGCACATGTTATAGCTGTAGTAATATTCCCTTCAACCTGGAGAGTTCGGACCCATGGAATGGGTGCCATGCATTATTGCTTTAAAGGGTCTGCATTTGCTCACCCAATCTCACCAATCGTCTCAGTCCCAAGTGTCCCGCCTTATGCCACATCCAGCTGTCGTTGTAGATAGGGTCATTCCAGCTTTCATCAGAGACCCTGAAGGAATTGTAAAGAATTTCCCAGTTTTTTTGTTTTGTTTTTGAAATTCCTTTTTATAGTGGGTTTGAGCTGATTCTCGCTGCCATGTTTATGCCAGTCTAGACACACTTGATTCCCTTACGGAGACATATCAATACATAAGTTTTAAGATTCTTACTAGTCAGATATTTTCCTCTGCGGGAAATATGGGGTTTTGAGTCCCTTTCACTGAGGACGGTGTAGGTCTTGTCTATTCCATAGTTGGTTTTTGGAACGGTACCTGTGCTTATATCAAACTCTGGTTTTATGCATCACCTCACCTCTCCTTCCGCCTTAAGCAGGTATAAGAGTGTTTTCTAAATGTGAGACACTGTTCTCTTTCCTAACTCAGTTCAAGTGTAGCCATGTTTACAGGATCTTCATAAGTGATATCTTATGATAAGTTTCTTTTTCTGTGTGACTTATTTCACTTAGAATCATCGTACCTGAATCCACCCATTTTGCTGCTACTGGTCTTATGACATTGATTTCATGGCTGAGGGATATTCCATCGTACGTAAGTATCAAAATTTTTTGAGCCATGTTTATATTTTCTGGGATACATAAGGTGTATCCAAGTTGAGGTCCTTGTATGCAGTGCAGCACTAAATTTTGGGGTGGCTCTGTCTTATTGATTTTCAGTTTTCCCAAGGTATATTCCCTAGACTGGAAGTGCCCTTGGCTCTGTAGCTCTGTTCTGTACTTGTTCTAGGGAACACAATGTACTCCTACAGAGAGGCAGTTGGCAATTTACATCCCGCCCATCAGCATAACAAGGCTCCCTGTTCTCCATGGCCTGTCTTGCCTTTCTAGTTTTTACACATTTTGTGGATGTCCCTTTTGACCGGTGGGAAGTGATACATCTTTGTAGTGCCGATTTGCATTGACCGCTTGCTTGCTTGGTCAAAAAGGCCGTATGCGTTTTCTCCTGAATATATTCAGGAGAAAACGCATACGCCCTTTTTGGCCAAGTGCATCATTGTCGAAGTTGTGCCCCTCTTCCTGTGCTTTAAAGGCGATTCCAACATACCTCTTGAAATCTGTTTCCTGCTATTCTGCCTCGCTTTCAAGTCCGCCTCGTTGCCTTCCCTCAACAGATTTTTGGACGATAGTTGTCCTTTATTACTCGGCCAGTTTGTGAATTGCTGTGCCCCTGAGCTCCATTTTTCCACTCGGTTTTGGTGAGCTGACCGCAAGTCCAAAATTTTGGTTCAGGACCTATACTGGTTCCCCGTGGGTGGCTGAGAATTTGGTTAATTCTTCTCCCTGCCGGGAAGTTAGAGTGATATCTGCCCGTCCAAATGCCTAACAGCTACTCTCTCATTGGTTCTCCCTCTTCCCTTTCATCCTCTGCCAAACTGGAAACCTGTGCGAACCAGGAGGTTAAAGGGGCTGTCTCTCCAAGTTGGGAGATTGATAGTAAAGCAGATGGAAAGTCAAACCGGAGAACCAGGAGAGGGACTATTCATTGAGTTTTAGAAACCTTTCGTATTTACAGTGTGTCCGTTCTCTAGGTTTCCCGTACATGTTATAACTGTAGTAATATTCCCTTCAACCTGTAGAGTTGGGACCCATGGAATGGGTGCCAGGCATTTGTGCTTTAAAGGGTCTGCATTTGTTCACTCAATCTCACCAATCGTCTCAGTCCCAAGTGTCCCTCCTCATGCCACATCCAGCTGTCATTGTAGATAGGGTCAATCCAGGTTTCATCAGAGACCCTGACGGAATTGTAAAGAATTTCCTAGTTTTTTTGTTTTCTTTTTTAAATTCCTTTTTATAGTGGGTTTGAGCTGATTCTCACTGCCATGTTTATGCCAGTCTAGACACACTTGATTCCCTTACGGAGACATATCCATACACAGGTTTTAAGATTCTTACTAGTCAGATATATTCCTCTGCGGGAAATATGGGGTTTTGAGTCCCTTTCACTGAGGACGGTGTAGGTCTTGTCTATTCCATAGTTGGTTTTTGGAACGGTACCTGTGCTTATATCAAACTCTGGTTTTATGCATCACCCCACCTCTCCTTCACCATTAAGCAGGCATGAGAGTGTTTTCTAAATATGAGACACTGTTCTCTTTCCTAACTCAGTTCAAGTGTAGCCATGTTTACAGGATCTTCATAAGTGATATCTTATGATAAGTTTCTTTTTCTGTGTGACTTATTTCACTTAGAATCATCGTACCTGAATCCACCCATTCTGCTGCTACTGGTCTTATGACATTGATTTCATGGCTGAGGGATATTCCATCGTACGTAAGTACCACAATTTTTTGAACCATTTTTATATTTCCTGGGATATTTAAGGTGTACCCAAGTTGAGGTCCTTGTAAGCAGTGCAGCCCTAAATTTTGGGGTGGCTCTGTCTTATTGATTTTCAGTTTTCCCAAGGTATATTCCCTAGACTGGTAGTGCCCTTGGCTCTGTAGCTCTGTTCTTTACTTGTTTTAGGGAACAGAATGCACTCCTCCAGAGAGGCAGTTGGCAATTTACATCCCGCCCATCAGCATAACAAGGCTCCCTGTTCTCCAGGGCCTGTCTTGCCTTTCTTGTTCTTACACATTTTGTGGATGTCCCTTTTGACCGGTGGGAAGTGATACTTCTTTGTAGTGCAGATTTGCATTGCCCGCTTGCTTGCTTGGCCAAAAAGGGCGTATGCGTTTTCTCCTGAATATATTCAGGAGAAAACGCATACGCCCTTTTTGGCCAAGTGCATCATTGTCGAAGTTGTGCCCCTCTTCCTGTGCTTTAAAGGCGATTCCAACGTACCTCTTGAAATCTGTTTCCTGCTATTCTGCCTCGCTTTCAAGTCCGCCTCGTTGCCTTCCCTCAACAGATTTTTGGACGATAGTTGTCCTTTATTACTCGGCCAGTTTGTGAATTGCTGTGCCCCTGAGCTCCATTTTTCAACTCGTTTTTGGTGAGCTGACCGCAAGTCCAAAATTTTGGTTCAGGACCTATACTGGTTACCGGTGGGTGGCTGAGAATTTGGATAATTCTTCTTCCTGCCGGGAAATTACAGTGATATGTGCCCGTCTAAATGCCTAACAGCTACTCTCTCATTGGTTCTCCCTCTTCCCTTTCATCCTCTGCCAAATTGGCAACCTGTGCAAACCAAGAGGTTAAAGGGGCTGTCTCTCCAAGTTGGGAGGTTGATAGTAAAGAAGACGGAAAGTCAACCCGGAGCACCAGGAGAGGGACTATTCGTTGAGTTTTAGAAACCTTTCGTATTCACAGTGTGTCCGTTCTCTAGGTTTCCCGCACATGTTATAGCTGTAGTAATATTCCCTTCAACCTGGAGAGTTCGGACCCATGGAATGGGTGCCATGCATTATTGCTTTAAAGGGTCTGCATTTGCTCACCCAATCTCACCAATCGTCTCAGTCCCAAGTGTCCCTCCTTATGCCACATCCAGCTGTCGTTGTAGATAGGGTCATTCCAGCTTTCATCAGAGACCCTGAAGGAATTGTAAAGAATTTCCCAGTTTTTTTGTTTTGTTTTTGAAATTCCTTTTTATAGTGGGTTTGAGCTGATTCTTGCTGCCATGTTTATGCCAGTCTAGACACACTTCATTCCCTTACGGAGACATATCAATACATAGGTTTTAAGATTCTTACTAGTCAGATATTTTCCTCTGTGGGAAATATGGGGTTTTGAGTCCCTTTCACTGAGGAAGGTGTAGGTCTTCTCTATTCCATAGTTGGTTTTTGGAACGGTACCTGTGCTTATATCAAACTCTGGTTTTATGCATCACCCCACCTCTCCTTCCCCCTTAAGCAGGTATAAGAGTGTTTTCTAAATGTGAGACACTGTTCTCTTTCCTAACTCAGTTCAAGTGTAGCCATGTTTACAGGATCTTCATAAGTGATATCTTATGATAAGTTTCTTTTTCTGTGTGACTTATTTCACTTAGAATCATCGTACCTGAATCCACCCATTTTGCTGCTACTGGTCTTATGACATTGATTTCATGGCTGAGGGATATTCCATCGTACGTAAGTACCACAATTTTTTGAACCATGTTTATATTTTCTGGGATACTTAAGGTGTATCCAAGTTGAGGTCCTTGTATGCAGTGCAGCCCTAAATTTTGGGGTGGCTCTGTCTTATTGATTTTCAGTTTTCCCAAGGTATATTCCCTAGACTGGTAGTGCCCTTGGCTCTGTAGCTCTGTTCTTTACTTGTTTTAGGGAACAGAATGCACTCCTCCAGAGAGGCAGTTGGCAATTTACATCCCGCCCATCAGCATAACAAGGCTCCCTGTTCTCCAGGGCCTGTCTTGCCTTTCTTGTTCTTACACATTTTGTGGATGTCCCTTTTGACCGGTGGGAAGTGATACTTCTTTGTAGTGCAGATTTGCATTGCCCGCTTGCTTGCTTGGCCAAAAAGGGCGTATGCGTTTTCTCCTGAATATATTCAGGAGAAAACGCATACGCCCTTTTTGGCCAAGTGCATCATTGTCGAAGTTGTGCCCCTCTTCCTGTGCTTTAAAGGCGATTCCAACGTACCTCTTGAAATCTGTTTCCTGCTATTCTGCCTCGCTTTCAAGTCCGCCTCGTTGCCTTCCCTCAACAGATTTTTGGACGATAGTTGTCCTTTATTACTCGGCCAGTTTGTGAATTGCTGTGTCCCTGAGCTCCATTTTTCAACTCCTTTTTGGTGAGCTGACCGCAAGTCCAAAATTTTGGTTCAGGACCTATACTGGTTCCCGGTGGATGGCTGAGAATTTGGTTAATTCTTCTTCCTGCTGGGAAATTACAGTGATATGTGCCCGTCCAAATGCCTAACAGCTACTCTCTCATTGGTTCTCCCTCTTCCCTTTCATCCTCTGCCAAATTGGCAACCTGTGCGAACCAAGAGGTTAAAGGGGCTGTCTCTCCAAGTTGGGAGGTTGATAGTAAAGCAGACGGAAAGTCAAACTGGAGCACCAGGAGAGGGACTATTCGTTGAGTTTTAGAAACCTTTCGTATTCACAGTGTGTCCGTTCTCTAGGTTTCCCGCACATGTTATAGCTGTAGTAATATTCCCTTCAACCTGGAGAGTTCGGACCCATGGAATGGGTGCCATGCATTATTGCTTTAAAGGGTCTGCATTTGCTCACCCAATCTCACCAATCGTCTCAGTCCCAAGTGTCCCGCCTTATGCCACATCCAGCTGTCGTTGTAGATAGGGTCATTCCAGCTTTCATCAGAGACCCTGAAGGAATTGTAAAGAATTTCCCAGTTTTTTTGTTTTGTTTTTGAAATTCCTTTTTATAGTGGGTTTGAGCTGATTCTCGCTGCCATGTTTATGCCAGTCTAGACACACTTGATTCCCTTACGGAGACATATCAATACATAAGTTTTAAGATTCTTACTAGTCAGATATTTTCCTCTGCGGGAAATATGGGGTTTTGAGTCCCTTTCACTGAGGACGGTGTAGGTCTTGTCTATTCCATAGTTGGTTTTTGGAACGGTACCTGTGCTTATATCAAACTCTGGTTTTATGCATCACCTCACCTCTCCTTCCGCCTTAAGCAGGTATAAGAGTGTTTTCTAAATGTGAGACACTGTTCTCTTTCCTAACTCAGTTCAAGTGTAGCCATGTTTACAGGATCTTCATAAGTGATATCTTATGATAAGTTTCTTTTTCTGTGTGACTTATTTCACTTAGAATCATCGTACCTGAATCCACCCATTTTGCTGCTACTGGTCTTATGACATTGATTTCATGGCTGAGGGATATTCCATCGTACGTAAGTATCAAAATTTTTTGAGCCATGTTTATATTTTCTGGGATACATAAGGTGTATCCAAGTTGAGGTCCTTGTATGCAGTGCAGCACTAAATTTTGGGGTGGCTCTGTCTTATTGATTTTCAGTTTTCCCAAGGTATATTCCCTAGACTGGAAGTGCCCTTGGCTCTGTAGCTCTGTTCTGTACTTGTTCTAGGGAACACAATGTACTCCTACAGAGAGGCAGTTGGCAATTTACATCCCGCCCATCAGCATAACAAGGCTCCCTGTTCTCCATGGCCTGTCTTGCCTTTCTAGTTTTTACACATTTTGTGGATGTCCCTTTTGACCGGTGGGAAGTGATACATCTTTGTAGTGCCGATTTGCATTGACCGCTTGCTTGCTTGGTCAAAAAGGCCGTATGCGTTTTCTCCTGAATATATTCAGGAGAAAACACATACGCCCTTTTTGGCCAAGTGCATCATTGTCGAAGTTGTGCCCCTCTTCCTGTGCTTTAAAGGCGATTCCAACATACCTCTTGAAATCTGTTTCCTGCTATTCTGCCTCGCTTTCAAGTCCGCCTCGTTGCCTTCCCTCAACAGATTTTTGGACGATAGTTGTCCTTTATTACTCGGCCAGTTTGTGAATTGCTGTGCCCCTGAGCTCCATTTTTCCACTCGGTTTTGGTGAGCTGACCGCAAGTCCAAAATTTTGGTTCAGGACCTATACTGGTTCCCCGTGGGTGGCTGAGAATTTGGTTAATTCTTCTCCCTGCCGGGAAGTTAGAGTGATATCTGCCCGTCCAAATGCCTAACAGCTACTCTCTCATTGGTTCTCCCTCTTCCCTTTCATCCTCTGCCAAACTGGAAACCTGTGCGAACCAGGAGGTTAAAGGGGCTGTCTCTCCAAGTTGGGAGATTGATAGTAAAGCAGATGGAAAGTCAAACCGGAGAACCAGGAGAGGGACTATTCATTGAGTTTTAGAAACCTTTCGTATTTACAGTGTGTCCGTTCTCTAGGTTTCCCGTACATGTTATAACTGTAGTAATATTCCCTTCAACCTGTAGAGTTGGGACCCATGGAATGGGTGCCAGGCATTTGTGCTTTAAAGGGTCTGCATTTGTTCACTCAATCTCACCAATCGTCTCAGTCCCAAGTGTCCCTCCTCATGCCACATCCAGCTGTCATTGTAGATAGGGTCAATCCAGGTTTCATCAGAGACCCTGACGGAATTGTAAAGAATTTCCTAGTTTTTTTGTTTTCTTTTTTAAATTCCTTTTTATAGTGGGTTTGAGCTGATTCTCACTGCCATGTTTATGCCAGTCTAGACACACTTGATTCCCTTACGGAGACATATCCATACACAGGTTTTAAGATTCTTACTAGTCAGATATATTCCTCTGCGGGAAATATGGGGTTTTGAGTCCCTTTCACTGAGGACGGTGTAGGTCTTGTCTATTCCATAGTTGGTTTTTGGAACGGTACCTGTGCTTATATCAAACTCTGGTTTTATGCATCACCCCACCTCTCCTTCACCATTAAGCAGGCATGAGAGTGTTTTCTAAATATGAGACACTGTTCTCTTTCCTAACTCAGTTCAAGTGTAGCCATGTTTACAGGATCTTCATAAGTGATATCTTATGATAAGTTTCTTTTTCTGTGTGACTTATTTCACTTAGAATCATCGTACCTGAATCCACCCATTCTGCTGCTACTGGTCTTATGACATTGATTTCATGGCTGAGGGATATTCCATCGTACGTAAGTACCACAATTTTTTGAACCATTTTTATATTTCCTGGGATATTTAAGGTGTACCCAAGTTGAGGTCCTTGTAAGCAGTGCAGCCCTAAATTTTGGGGTGGCTCTGTCTTATTGATTTTCAGTTTTCCCAAGGTATATTCCCTAGACTGGTAGTGCCCTTGGCTCTGTAGCTCTGTTCTTTACTTGTTTTAGGGAACAGAATGCACTCCTCCAGAGAGGCAGTTGGCAATTTACATCCCGCCCATCAGCATAACAAGGCTCCCTGTTCTCCAGGGCCTGTCTTGCCTTTCTTGTTCTTACACATTTTGTGGATGTCCCTTTTGACCGGTGGGAAGTGATACTTCTTTGTAGTGCAGATTTGCATTGCCCGCTTGCTTGCTTGGCCAAAAAGGGCGTATGCGTTTTCTCCTGAATATATTCAGGAGAAAACGCATACGCCCTTTTTGGCCAAGTGCATCATTGTCGAAGTTGTGCCCCTCTTCCTGTGCTTTAAAGGCGATTCCAACGTACCTCTTGAAATCTGTTTCCTGCTATTCTGCCTCGCTTTCAAGTCCGCCTCGTTGCCTTCCCTCAACAGATTTTTGGACGATAGTTGTCCTTTATTACTCGGCCAGTTTGTGAATTGCTGTGCCCCTGAGCTCCATTTTTCAACTCGTTTTTGGTGAGCTGACCGCAAGTCCAAAATTTTGGTTCAGGACCTATACTGGTTACCGGTGGGTGGCTGAGAATTTGGATAATTCTTCTTCCTGCCGGGAAATTACAGTGATATGTGCCCGTCTAAATGCCTAACAGCTACTCTCTCATTGGTTCTCCCTCTTCCCTTTCATCCTCTGCCAAATTGGCAACCTGTGCAAACCAAGAGGTTAAAGGGGCTGTCTCTCCAAGTTGGGAGGTTGATAGTAAAGAAGACGGAAAGTCAACCCGGAGCACCAGGAGAGGGACTATTCGTTGAGTTTTAGAAACCTTTCGTATTCACAGTGTGTCCGTTCTCTAGGTTTCCCGCACATGTTATAGCTGTAGTAATATTCCCTTCAACCTGGAGAGTTCGGACCCATGGAATGGGTGCCATGCATTATTGCTTTAAAGGGTCTGCATTTGCTCACCCAATCTCACCAATCGTCTCAGTCCCAAGTGTCCCTCCTTATGCCACATCCAGCTGTCGTTGTAGATAGGGTCATTCCAGCTTTCATCAGAGACCCTGAAGGAATTGTAAAGAATTTCCCAGTTTTTTTGTTTTGTTTTTGAAATTCCTTTTTATAGTGGGTTTGAGCTGATTCTTGCTGCCATGTTTATGCCAGTCTAGACACACTTCATTCCCTTACGG